>NC_035437.2:173328692-173640080 GCF_002127325.2 Helianthus annuus
ATGAATTGGCTTGACTAGCCACAAGCTAACTCAGCTTTTGAAAAGCTAAGCCAAAACCCAATATTTTAGCTCGTTAAGAAAAACAAGCCGACTTGGCTCGATTCAGTTTTGCAAACGCACAAATAGGTTGTAACACCTTCCATGGATAGTGTAGAGAGAAAAATAAGATGATATGTTTTTTTTACCTAAAATGATCATTGTTGTTTTTACCCTCTCGGGGCATTCCTTTTTATAACAGTGTATATTTGAAACCTGAATTTTCTAAAATGATCATTCGTTGATTTTTCATTTTCAGTCTCCTTTATATTAATATTGAATTATATTTAAATAATATTTATAAGTATTCAAATAGTGGAATAAAAACTTTTCTAGAGAACATGTTCCGTAAAACATAAAAGTAAATTTTGAAAAAACTATGACAACTTGTGCAGTAAAATAATAAATACATTAGTATTGGTGTTTTAAACTAAATATAGGTATAGGGGTCGTTCTGTAATTAGTAGTTAGTTAGTTTTATGTTATAATTAGATTAGTTAGTAAGTGCGAGGACCGGAAGCGACAAGTTGAAAGTTTGTAACCTACAAACTTAATCAAGGGACGCCTCTCCTGGAGACGCACCTCTTCAGATCGGCGCCAACAAAACAGGAAGCAACAGACATGACGTTTCAAGCAAGAGGCACATCGATTCATGAGGAGACGCAACTGTTCAATCGCACCTATTCGTATAGTATATATAGGGTTCATGTATGTCAATTGTAATCATCACTTTTCATTCAATACAAGCAAGTTTATTATTCTCAATTCTTTTCATACCTGTGATTTGCAAGTTCGATTACCAACATTAGTATCAGAGCATCACGGTTAATCGATCCAAGAGGAAGCAAGAAGAATCCCAGTGCAAGATTACAAGCAAGAAACGATTATCTGCGTTTGCCGATTGAATCGGAGAATCATTATCTGTCAAGAACAAAGCCACGGTGTTCGTTTTCGATCAAAAGAAAAGAATAGGCAAGAAGATTTTTTTCATCAATATCGAAAAGAAATTGATCTCCAAACCGTAAGTTTTGATTTGCTTCATCAATACTTAGTTTTAAAATTAAATAATCTGGTGAATTGATTGTGGTTCATTGAAATTTTTTATATAAAACTCACTCATTCAAGGAAGTAAATCGAAGTTTTTTTGAAAAGTGTGAATGAATATTTTTTTTGTAAAATCGAAAGTTTAAATCAGAATTAAAATTGTTTTCTAAATGATTAAATCAAATAATCATTGATGAAAGCAAATCAAACCAACCAAACCATAAACGTATAGCAAGAAATCGAACCCGTATCGGTTCTAGCAAGTCAAACCGATTCTTGGTTCAAATAACAAGTTCCGGACCGTTTGGTTCAAAATAGCAAGTAGCGCGTTGAATCATCACGATTCAAAGCAAGAAAAAGCAAGTACAGCGGGTCGATCAAATTAAGTCCAATTAGCAAGTTGGTTGGATAGTTTTTTTTGATCAAATTCGCAATAGCAAGTTAGCAAGAATCTGATCAGCAAGTGGGTCAGAACCTGATTAGCAAGTGGGTCAGGGTACATAAAAATCTTCTGATTAGCAAGTCGGTCAGAAACGCAAGAACCTGGTTAGCAAGTTGGCCAGACGCAAGTACTAGGTAAGAAAAGGATCATTGGATCACAAGCAAGATAGGAAAGAAAAGCAAGGGGAGAAAGAAAGGAGGCATGACAGAAAAAGAAGGAAGTGCATCAACGTCACTCCACGAGCAAGGGAATGTATCTCTTCAATGCCCAAAATTGAAAGAGACGAATTACACCCAATGGGCAGTTATGATGGAAACAATCTTGAAGGCATATAGTCTTTGGGAAACAGTTGTTTCAACGGAAGGGATAAATGAAAAGAAGGCGCACACAACGAAAGCACTTATCTTCCAAATGTTACCAGAAGATGTTTTGATGCAAGTTGCGCAATACGAAAAAGCAAAGGAAGTATGGGATGCAATCAAAGTTCGTTATCTCGGGGCAGATATGGTTCAGAAAGCACGTCTACAAACATTGAGGAGCGAACTGGAAGTTTTAAAGATGGATGAGAACGAAACAGTAAGTAGTTTCGCAAGCAAGTTGAGTGGTATAAAAGCCAAATTTAAAACTCTCGGTACCACTATCAAAGACAAGAAACTCGTAAGGAAGTTACTTATCTCCGTTCCGAAGAAGTTCCTACCCATCGTGGCAAATATCGAACAATATTCAGAAATAGACAAAATGCCGTTTGAAGAAGCAGTGGGAAGAATAATAGCTTTTGAAGAACGTCTCAAAAGTCAAGACAAGCAAGAAGATAATAATCAAGGAGGACTCATGATGGCACGTGCAGATAACCAGTTTGAAAGTTTGCATCATGGAAAGGGCCGTGGTGTTCAAAACTATGGCAGAAGTCAAGGACAAGGATCTTTCAAAGGAGGAAGAGGACGTGGAAAAGACATGGGTCCAAGAAACCAAGACAAGAGCAAGTTCAGATGTTATGATTGTGGAGAACTTGGTCATTTTGCAAGAGATTGCACCAAATGGAAAGAAAAGGAGAAAGACACGCAACAAGAAGCCAATCTCGCATTGGAAGAGGAACCAATGCTACTGCAAGTCGAGCAAGTTGAAGACCTTTGTTAAACTATATTTAGTTTACGGGGGAGTATTGGTGTTTTAAACTAAATATAGGTATAGGGGTCGTTCTGTAATTAGTAGTTAGTTAGTTTTATGTTATAATTAGATTAGTTAGTAAGTGCGAGGACCGGAAGCGACAAGTTGAAAGTTTGTAACCTACAAACTTAATCAAGGGACGCCTCTCCTGGAGACGCACCTCTTCAGATCGGCTCCAACAAAACAGGAAGCAACAGACATGACGTTTCAAGCAAGAGGCACATCGATTCATGAGGAGACGCAACTGTTCAATCGCACCTATTCGTATAGTATATATAGGGTTCATGTATGTCAATTGTAATCATCACTTTTCATTCAATACAAGCAAGTTTATTATTCTCAATTCTTTTCATACCTGTGATTTGCAAGTTCGATTACCAACAATTAGTATTTCTTTACTCAGAACCAGCAAACCCAAAACCTGGTTCCTGGTATCCAATTCTGGTTTAGCCACTTGATTACTAACTTATTCAACTCACAAATAACAACTTCTCCAGTTCAATATTCAACCAAACATAGCTGTTAAAAACATTAAATTATTTTATATCTTCCCTATAAATACCCAAATCTTCATATTGTAGATTCATATCAAACAGCAAACAAAAACAATTACTACTTTTATCAGATTCTTTACAGTGATTAAGTTACAATTATGTCGAGCACTAATGGTCAAGTGATTCGATGCAAAGGTAAGCGTTTTCTACTTTTCTTCAATCTTTCAAGTCTTTTTATAACCTATGTAAACATGTAAGTTTAACTGATGTAACAGCCGCGGTGGCATGGGAAGCCGGAAAACCGCTGGTGATTGAAGAAGTGGAAGTGGCGCCACCGCAGAAAATGGAAGTCCGAATTAAGATCCTCTTCACTTCCCTTTGCCACACTGATGTTTACTTCTGGGAAGCCAAAGTAAGCATTTTAAATTCAATCAATTTTATTTATTATTATTATTTTTTAGATCAATTATCTAATCTTAAAGCTTTAATTACTGTAGGGGCAAAATCCTGTATTTCCAAGAATTTTAGGACATGAAGCTGGAGGGTATGTTCCATTCTTGTATCTAGTTAAAAAACTTGTGTAACATTTATTAGTTTGAATTATTTTGAAATACATAACCTGATCGATTTGATTAATATGAACACAGGGTTGTGGAGAGTGTTGGGGAAGGAGTGACTGATCTACAGCCAGGGGATCATGTTCTTCCCGTTTTCACCGGTGAGTGCAAAGAGTGTGCTCACTGTAAGTCCGAAGAGAGCAACATGTGTGACCTTCTCAGGATCAACACCGACAGGGGAGTCATGCTTCACGATCAGAAATCTAGATTCTCGATCAACGGCAAACCCATCTTCCATTTTGTGGGGACTTCTACTTTTAGCGAGTACACGGTTGTTCATGTTGGGTGTCTTGCAAAGATCAACCCTCTTGCCCCTCTTGACAAAGTTTGTGTCCTCAGCTGTGGGATCTCTGTTGGTAATCGAACATGCGAATCACAGGTATGAATATAAAAGAATTGAGAATCAGACGAACAATAAACTTGCTTGTATTGAATGAAAAGTGATGATTACAATTGACATACATGAACCCTATATATACTATACGAATAGGTGCGATGAATGGTTGCGTCTCCTCTTGAATCGACGTGCCTCTTGCTTGAAACGTCATGTCTGTTGCTTCCTGTTTTGTTGGCGCCGATCTGAAGAGGTATGTCTCCAGGAGACGCGTCGCTTGATTAAGTTTGTAGGTTACAAACTTTCAACTTGTCGCTTCCGGTCCTCGCACTTACTAACTAATCTAATTACAACATAAAACTAACTAATACTAATTATAGAACGACCCCTATACCTATATTTAGTTTAAAACATCAATACTCCCCCTTAAACTAAATATAGTTTAACGAAGGTCTTCAACTTGCTTGACTTGCAGTAGCATTGGTTCCTCTTCCAATGCGAGATTGGCTTCTTGTTGCGTGTCTTTCTCCTTTTCTTTCCACTTGGTGCAATCTCTTGCAAAATGACCAAGTTTTCCACAATCATAACATCTGAACTTGCTCTTGTCTTGGTTTGTTGGACCCATATCTTTTCCACGTCCTTGACTTCTGCCATAGTTTTGAACACTACGACCCTTTCCATGATGCAAACTTTCAAATTTGTTATCTGTACTTGCCATCATGAGTCCTCCTTGATTATTATCTTCTTGCTTGTCTTGACTTTTGAGACGTTCTTCAAAAGCTATTATTCTTCCCACTGCTTCTTCAAATGGCATTTTGTCTATTTCTGAATATTGTTCGATATTTGCCACGATGGGTAGGAACTTCTTCGGAACGGAGATAAGTAACTTCCTTACGAGTTTCTTGTCTTTGATAGTGGTACCGAGAGTTTTAAATTTGGCTTTCATACCACTCAACTTGCTTGCGAAACTACTTACTGTTTCGTTCTCATCCATCTTTAAAACTTCGAGTTCGCTCCTCAACGTTTGTAGACGTGGCATATCTGCTCCGAGATAACGAACTTTGATTGCATCCCATACTTCCTTTGCTTTTTCGTATTGCGCAACTTGCATCAAAACATCTTCCGGTAACGTTTGGAAGATAAGTGCTTTCGTTGTGTGCGCCTTCTTTTCATTTATCCCTCCCGTTGAAACAACTGTTTCCCAAAGACTATATGCCTTCAAGATTGTTTCCATCATAACTGCCCATTGGGTGTAATTCGTCTCTTTCAATTTTGGGCATTGAAGAGATACATTCCCTTGCTCGTGGAGTGACGTTGATGCGTTTCCATCTTTTTCTGTCATGCCTCCTTTCTTTCTCGCCTTGCTTTTCTTGCCTATCTTGCTTGTGATCGGATGATCCTTTTCTTGACCGAGTAGATCAAATTTCTTACTTAGTACTTGCGTCTGGCCAACTTGCTAACCAGGTTCTTGCGTTTCTGACCGACTTGCTAATCAGATTTTTTTATGTACCCTGAACCACTTGCTAATCAGGTTCTGACCGACTTTCTGATCAGATTCTTGCTAACTTGCTATTGCGAGTGATAAAAAAATATCCAACCAACTTGCTAATCGGACTTAATTTAATCGACCCGCTGTACTTGCTTTTTCTTGCTTTGACCAAGAATGGTCGTTTCTTGCTAGACTAAATCGTGATGATTCGACGTGCTACTTGCTATTTTGAACCAAACGATCCGGAACTTGCTATTTGAACCAAGAATCGGTTTGACTTGCTAGAACCGATACGGGTTCGATTTCTTGCTATACGTATCGTTTATGATTCAAAAATTGACTTGCTTACTTTAAAACATGCTAATGATCCCCTTTTCAATGTACAAAAATTTGATTTCTTTTCCCTTTTGAAAGTCGTTTGAATTTTACTTAAAAAAATGAGACAACAACCTACTTTTCTATGTTTGTGATTCCAATATGGCTTTGCAAAAAGAATCTAACTTGCAATTAAAATCGAAACTCGTGATCCTTGTTTATGATTCTTTAATGAATCAGTACAATAAACTTGATGCAACCAATTGGAATCAAACCAAAAATCAACTCTGACTCACCTTTTTTTTAGAACATGAAAAACCACGGTGACCCTATTGTTCCTTTTTTTTTGGTGGTTCGACTAAATCAAAAGAAAAACACACTTACGAAATCGACCGTCGCCCGGTTCTCTGATTCTCTGATTCAATCGGCAAACCCAGATTATCGTTTCTTGCTCGTAATCTTGCACTGTGATTTTCTTTCTTGCTTCCTCTTGGATCGATTAACCGTGATGCTCTGATACCACTGTTGGTAATCGAACATGCGAATCACAGGTATGAATATAAAAGAATTGAGAATCAGACGAACAATAAACTTGCTTGTATTGAATGAAAAGTGATGATTACAATTGACATACATGAACCCTATATATACTATACGAATAGGTGCGATGAATGGTTGCGTCTCCTCTTGAATCGACGTGCCTCTTGCTTGAAACGTCATGTCTGTTGCTTCCTGTTTTGTTGGCGCCGATCTGAAGAGGTATGTCTCCAGGAGACGCGTCGCTTGATTAAGTTTGTAGGTTACAAGCTTTCAACTTGTCGCTTCCGGTCCTCGCACTTACTAACTAATCTAATTACAACATAAAACTAACTAATACTAATTACAGAACGACCCCTATACCTATATTTAGTTTAAAACATGATCTCCACAGGTACACATCTATTTAGACTACTTGATCACTTGTTTTGTTGGATTTTTTCGACCTTAAAGAAAATATTTTTTGTTTCTTAGGGCTAGGAGCTACTCTGAATGTTGCAAAACCGAAAAAAGGCTCTTCAGTGGCTGTTTTCGGTCTGGGAGCTGTGGGACTTGCTGTAAGTTTTCACAAATTTTGACACTTAAAATATCTAATTTGTATGAATGTATTTTAGTTGCTAATGAATTATTGGTGATTAGGCTGCTGAAGGTGCAAGAATTGCTGGTGCTTCAAGGATCATTGGGGTTGATCTCAATGCCAATAGATTTGAGCTTGGTAAGTATTAAAAAAATTTACATATATTGTAGCTAAAATGTGTATACACATATCTAATCATAATTACTTTTGTTTTTGTTACAACAGCAAAGAAATTTGGGGTTACAGAGTTTGTGAACCCAAAAGATTACAAGAAGCCGGTGCAAGAAGTGATTGCAGAGTTGACAAATGGAGGAGTTGACAGGAGTGTTGAATGCACCGGTCATATTGATGCTATGATATCTGCTTTTGAATGTGTTCATGATGTATGGACTCACTATATACCATTCGCATGGTTATTTATTTAACATTCATCATAGTTTTATTTAGAATTCTGAATTTGGTGCAGGGTTGGGGTGTTGCTGTTCTAGTGGGTGTACCACATAAAGACGCTGTGTTCAAGACAAGTCCCCTAAATGTGTTGAACGAAAGGACTCTGAAGGGTACCTTCTTTGGAAACTATAAACCGCGATCCGATATTCTTTCTGTTGTCGAAAAGTATATGAACAAGGTAACACATGCATTCAAACTCCATTTATTTATAAAATAATGAGAATATGTAAAAGAAGCACGACAACATTAAGCAAGTTGTTTGATTTGTTGCAGGAACTAGAGTTGGAGAAATTCATAACACATGAAGTGCCGTTTTCTGAGATCAATAAAGCCTTTGATCTGATGCTTAAAGGTGAAGGTCTTCGTTGCATCATTCGCATGGATGCATAAATGGAAATAAATGATTTTCAAAGTGTTGTATATGAGCGTATAAGAGATGAGACCGGTATAAATTGTGTTTGATTGTAGTTGTTGTATTCCATCTTGTTTATGAATGTTTCTATGATGAAATCCGGTTTCCTACCTTCCAATGACTCTCAGCTCCACCAAATTTATGGACATGCATTTGATATAGGAACAACTAGAATAAAACGACTTAAGCATATAGGCGACTAATATAAAACAAACTGAAATAAGGTAGAGAATTGATTGTTAAGGATTTCCAAAAGTAACAATATGCCCCTTATGTTGTCTCCATTACTAACTTTACTTTGAGATTTATATATTTGACAAGTCTCCAAACATTTTTCCATGATTGGAATCCACTAGTCTAGTTTGAGATCACTTGGTTGCTTGGTGACCTAGATGATACAATGTTCCAAGTAGCTTCCATGGACCAAAATGAACCAACCCCACCTCATCTTCAACACTTGCTATGTTGGGTATGTACTCGTCGGGTTGTCCTCATTTGGCTACTTACTAAATTATGTACTTTCAATTTTAGCCTATATGCATGACCAACCAAAATCATCAACTAAGTTGATGATTTTGTGATTTGGTGAATCATATAATGAGGTCTAATGGATGTTGATCATCCTACCTCCTTGCATGACCATTTCATGGTACCTTATAACTATAAACATATAATTTATATCTTTTAATTCCGAATCCAATCCATCAATCGAATCCACAACTCACACACCTTCGTTTCCCCCATCTTAGGATGACTTCGGTGTTCCAAAACTCAAGACTTGTCAAACTTAATTTTGCGGAATTTCTACGCAAACCGTGAGTATACATGACCTCTTTTTTATTTTTTAACACACTTTGAGTGTAACATATGTAAAATATCAAACTCACACTTACAAATGTAATCACACTATTCAATCAACCAATCCAATTATACATGCTATTATGTTATGCTTATGCTACATGCATGCTAGAAGCCATTCTTGCACTATACTTGTCATTGAGTTCACGAGTCTACCTTACCATGTATAGCGCTATACAGAGCCGTCCCCGAGAACTCTCAAAGACCCAGGCGACAAAGAGAATTGGACCCAAAATCGCGGTTAAAGGGAAATAAATTAAAAAAATAAAACTTCGGTGATGGAACCAAGACTTGAACTTGAGAACTCTACATTAAACCGATATATTTTTTTCCACTGAACTAATAACACTTTTTTACATAATAAATGAATGCATATACTATATATATAATTTAACATATATATAAAAGCTTATAAAAACTTTTCGGGCTCTTTGAAAATTTAGGCCTCGGGCGACGACACTGGTTGGCCGACCTAATAGTTGGCCCTGGCGCTATAGGAGTAGCACACTGCCTGTTTTGTGGGTCATTGTTAAGTATTCATTCTTTATGCTCTTATCGTTGCGACGATAAGATTACGCTAGTAGACACTTTGGGTTGACTTGTATTTGTTGTATGCTAGCCTTGTATTTTAGGCCTTAGTATACATTTTATGCCATATTTGCATTGAAACAATCTTTTATTACGTATGCTAGTATCAAACTTGTATGCTCGCCAATGCTTTATGTGTTGACCGTTACTTTAATGTGTTGCAGGAATTTGATGATGAGACGATGCAAGAAATCAATTAGGATGGACTTAGAAACACACCATTTTAATTTTATGTATTTTCTTTACTTATTGATTGGCGTACCCGTTGTATTTGCTTCTCCTGATGGTTGGTCAAATAGAAAAATGGCTCCTTTTAATTGACGACTATAAAAAAAATCAGAAAATGTTACAAAATTGAGATTAACTGCATTTAATATATGTCGTTATGATCAACTTGCTAGATGTTGTATCTTTACCTTTCAAAAACAATGTAATTCGCTTAGAATGAAATGAAATTCTCGGTCTCCAAACTGCTCGTCAGATCTGGCTAGCACTTGAAATGGCCTATAGCAATGCTTCTATTGAACATGTTCACTCGTTACAAGAATCTCTTCGACAAATCTCGAAAGGTACGACATAAGTTATTGATTTTTCTTGTTGTTTTAAAACTATATGTGATCAGCTTGCTGCTATTGGTCATCCCGTTGTCGATATCGATAGGCTTCATTGGTTTTTATGTGGTTTGGGCCCCTCATTTGAAGCATTCTCTACTGCCATTAGAGTCATGAAACCAGCCCCATTGTTTATAGATTTGGTGGCACAAGCTGAAAATCACGAAATGTTTTCTCAATCTTTGCATGGCACGAACACTCCCACTATAGATTTTCATGCCCAAAATACAAGAAATAATTCTTCACAAGGGCATGGTCGTGCCTCTTTTTATCGGGTAATAATACTCAAGGGTATAACAATAGTGGCCGGGTACGCGGTCAAGGTGGTCGTAGGCCACCCCATTGTCAACTTTGCCTGAACAATGGTCATTACGCATCCGCGTGTCCTAGTCTTCGTTCGTATGCTTCTCAAGCTTCCTTATCGGACGAATCCTTTGCTAAGGTGTTTCATGCTCATAGTCGTTACAAATGTGACACTCCCGATTGGAATGTCGATTCGGGCGTGACCGACCACATGACCCCCATCTGTGACGATCTCAATCATGCATCACCCTAAGAAGGTAAAAATCAAGTGATATTTTGTAATAGTAAGAAGCTTTCAATTACTCATAATGGCTTGTCAACTATTACTAATAATCTTTCGTTAAACAATGTTCTGGTTATTCCACATCTCACCAAGAAGTTGCTCTCAATTAGCAAACTGACCAAGGACTATCATGTCGATGTTCTTTTTTTTCAATCACTTTTGTTGGCCCCAAAATGGATCTTGATCTCTAGACAATTGAATAACTTGAATATAAACTGAATATCTGAATACATGAATGGAATTACAATTGAAATCTACAACCCTATTTATAGTTTCTAATGGGTGCGATCCAATAGACGCGTCTCTTCACGAACGGGTGCGTCTCTAGAACATGTGGATGTAATTAAACATGAAGGGATGTGTCTTCTTGTCCAAGAGTCGCGTCCCTTCTCTGTGTGTGGCTGAAATCGAATGGGTGCCTCCCAAGGGATTTCGCCACCCTTGGGGTGGTAGTTACCGAGTTCTGATTTGTCACAAATAGTCCCTCAACTTTGTAACCGCCACTCTTTTCTTTAATTACCATAAAACCCTTGTAGTTTAGGATGTGTAGGGATTATAACTTTCATTCACCCCCTAATCACGAATATCCTTGAGTTGTAGATCTTGAACTTTGATCAATTCCATTTTCTTGAAACTCCTCGGTATCCAACGTTTCACACGGATCTTCTTATTCACCAACCTTGCTTCTCACGAACCTTGTTTCACTTAACTCGCTTCACACGAACTTGCTTCACACTTGTCTTGACCGTACTTGATTTGTATCACACGAACCTTTTCTTGTGTAGTTGTCTCAACACGAACTCCACCGGTCTTATTAACTTGCCTACCATCATATCACATGATCGGAATCCATTTCTCATAGATTTTGATAAACTGACTCACTCAGATCTCTCTTGCGGTTGTATCACACAACAATTCCTTTTTCTGACCCAGTCACAGGATACACGTGTCTTCTTCTTGATCTATCACAGATTAAATATCCTCTTCACGGTTGTCTCTCACAACGGGTTCTTCATCATTGATTGCTTCCCTCACGGATTCTTCACTTTTTCCTGATCCATTCACTAGATTGTTTTGTTGTACCTTTCAGAGGTTATCTTCCTCCGCATCACACGGTTTTTTCCCTTTGATCGTTTCACACGACCAAATTCCATGTTTCTACCGCTCTTCAACGGGTAGGCACATCAGAAGTGCCGGTTCATCATCATCTTCTATTTCGACCAAGAGTGTCTCACTTTCTTTGGTTTTCTTGGTAGGGCATTCATAGGCATAGTGCCCAAGTTTCTCACATCTGTAGCAAGTGATTTTTGACTTATCTCTCATAGTCGGTGTCTCTTGCTTGCTATCATCCCTTTGTAGTTTGTCGGTTCCTTCCGACTCATAAGAGGTGTGTCCTTCACTCCTATGTTGATAATTGCCTCTCCCTCGGCCTCGTGACGGATGGAATCTCCTTCGTCCACGATTTCCAACATGTTGTCCATGACCCGCATACAAGAGTTCTTCTAGATTGTTCACGGGGCTTTCCTTTTTCTTCAACTTTAACCTTTCTTCATACGTTTTTAATCTACCGGCCAATAGCCTCGTCTAGCGTCATTGTGTCTAGATCGGAGTATTGCTCGATCGATGCAACTATTTGAATAAATCTATCTGGCACGGCGTTTAGAAGTTTTCGTACCAGAGTGGATTGATTCAACGTCCTTCCGTACTCGCTTGCCCGTGTAACAATACTATTGATCTTTGCAGTGAACTCGTCTATTGTGTCATCTTCCTTCATTTGCAATAACTCAAATTCTGACATGAGTGTATGTAAACGCGCCTTTTGCACATGGTCTACACCAACATGTCTAGTCTTGAGATTTTCCCAAATTTCCTTTGCAGTTTTACAACTTGTAACTTGCAATACAACATTCTCTGGTATTGCTTGGAACAGATATGCAATCGCTAATCGCTGCCTTATCTTTCTTAACATCCATTTGCGTATTTTCTGCCGGTTCAATCGTTTCCCAAAGTCCATTTGCTTCCAAAATCGTTTTGATGCGAATTGCCCAAACCGTATAGTTTGTTGCTTTCAAAATTGGACATTGGAATTGGGAAAGAGAACTTCCTTCCTTCTGAATTATGACTTGTGAATTTGGTCCGGTTGTTCCTGACATGTCTTCTGACCGAACAATCTTCACTTTCAAAAACTTTTATCTTTCTTGGTTTCTTCAAACCTCTAATCCTTAACCCCCGCGTATAACCCAACGCGTAACAATCAACCAATCTAATTCGCACTAAACCCCGGAATCAAAACCCTAGATTCCTAACCCCTGGTTCGACCCTGAAACGAAATAAAACTAACTTGCGAATTGAGAAAGAATAATAAAACCTGATCGCGAATTCCCTGCCATGCCTAGAGCCTGATGCTCTGATACCAATTGTTGGCCCCAAAATGGATCTTGATCTCTAGACAAATGAATAACTTGAATATAAACTGAATATCTGAATACATGAATGGAATTACAATTGAAATCTACAACCCTATTTATAGTTTCTAATGGGTGCGATCCAATAGACGCGTCTCTTCACGAACGGGTGCGTCTCTAGAACATGTGGATGTAATTAAACATGAAGGGGTGTGTCTTCTTGTCCAAGAGTCGCGTCCTATCTCTGTGTGTGGCTGAAATCGAATGGGTGCCTCCCAAGGGATTTCGCCACCCTTGGGGTGGTATAGTTACCGAGTTCTGATTTGTCACAAATAGTCCCTCAACTTTGTAACCGCCACTCTTTTCTTTAATTACCATAAAACCTTGTAGTTTAGGATGTGTAGGGATTATAACTTTCAACTTTTTCATATTCAGGATCGGAACAGAAAAAGAATACTCGCTAAAGGAGTTTGCAAAAACGCACTTTACGTGCTCAAGGATGATCCACAAGCTTTGGTTGTTACTTCTAGATGTTCGAATAAGGCTTCATACGAGTTGTGACATGCTCGTTTAGGCCATGTATCTTTTGATGTTATTTCCACTTTAATTAAGTTAGGTGCTTTATCTATTACTTGATTGTTACCGAAACCGGATATTTTTGCAGCCCTTGTCAACTTGCAAAAGGAAAACGTTTGTCTTTTGGTCTTAATTCTAAGCGTTCACTACTACAAAAATAGGCATTTGCTATGAAATTTTGCTATGGGGAAAAATGGTGGCAAATTTTGCTACGAGTTAGCTACGAATTAGCCACGAACGCATTTTGCTACGAATTAGCTACGGGTTAGCTACGAACTTTTGTCGCAAATGAATTTCGTAGCAAAACTCATAGCAAATATGTAGCAAAATTGATGAAATGAATATAAACCATATAATGTAGCAAAACCGGTAGCAAAATTCGTAGCAAACCCATGAAAATAAGTATTTAGAAATAAATTAAAAAAAGTAAAATAAAATCTGTAGCAAAGTCGATAGCAAAATTGTGAAAATAAATATAATAAAAAAACTTAGTAAAATTGGTAGCAAAGTCCATAGCTAAATCATAAAAATAAATATTTAAAATCTAACTAACAGAGGTTGAAAAAAACCGTAGCAAAATTGGTAAGTAAAGAAAGTTCGTTGAAAATTTGGTAGCAAAATCTAGAAAAATTATTAAAAACTAACGTAGCAAAATCTATAGCGAATCCATAGAAAAATTTATTGCAAAAATAAGAACAAAAAAGTATTCAAAAAATAATTTACTAATACCTATAGCAACATCCATAGCAAAATACGTTGCAAAAAAAAAATAAATAAATAACATGAATTAATAATCGTGGTAGCAAAATCCATAGCAAAACTAACAAAATAAATATTCAAAAAAAAAAAATGTAAGAAAATCCGTAAGCAAATATGGACAAAAGAAATATTAAAAATAATTAATAATATAAACAATTGAAAAATCAAAGGCAAAAATATTAAATATTTAAAAATAGTTAAAAAGGTCAATTTTACACGGATCCATGTAAACATAAATACATTTAATATACCTATCTCATACAAATAATAGCATGTACTAAATTAAGCATAGGGATCAGCAAATTGTGCTGGGTACTGGTATGGAATAGATTTAGTATAGGCTTTTGACGTTTTTGGTACCCGTTCGGTACGGTACCAATATTTATTGGTTTTAACACTCAAATACCAATATTGTACCAGGTATTTTGGGTACCGGTGCCCATTCTTGGGATTTTCAGTCCAGTTGACACCGAAATCATCCCACACCAAACTCATCCCTGATTAAGCATATTAGTAAATGAGACTGAGCTCGAGCTTTTCTTATCGAGCTCAAGCCGGCTCGTAAGCCTAAATGAACCTGCTTTTTATTTAAATAAAATTAATATATTAAATATATATTTATATAATTTACTATTTATAAAATTATGAAAAAATAACAAAATTATATAAAAAAATATTAGTTATAACTAATATAAATCAATTACGAAATATAAAATTCACCGAGCTCGAGCTTGAAAAACTAACTACGAGCCTAGTCGAGCTTATGCTCAGCTTGTTTGCACCCTTAGATGGCACCAATTTGGGCCTGTATACTCCATTGGGCTAGAGATGCATAAATCGAGTATTAGGCCAAAACCAGAACCATATAGGAACCGGGTAAGACCCAATCAGGTTTTCAAAGAAATCGGGTAGGGACCGAACCCAGGTTCTACATGAATAAATGGGTATCTGATTTATCGTCAGTTTCAAAACCATTTCCTTGTCAAATCTCTCCTTAAGGCGAATCCAAAAACCAGGACCACAATTATACCATGCACTCTCTTCTTGTAAGTCATGGCACCTAGTGTGTACAAAAGTTAGGCCTGAGCTGCACTCCTCGTCGTCGGTCTAAATTAAAGACACTTTTCGTAAGCTTTTAAGCTTACGTTTTTCGGGTGATATGCGTTTTCGAGTTGGGTAATCAACCAATACATCACATAGTTATTTAAACTCATTTGGGAGGGGGGGGGTCTAGAACCGGTTCTAAATGAAAAACATTTGTACAAAACGATTATATAGCTGTTACCAACTGCTAGAATCGATTCCAACGGTTTTTTCCATACTAACGGGTTCCTGCCCGGGTATTAACGGGTAGAGTTCGAACTGGTTCGGGTAGGAACCGATTTATGAAAACATCTGAAGAACCGGGTAGGAACGATTGGGTATAATCAAATTTGAACCGCTTTTGGTTCCTACTGGGTAGGGCTCGAAACTGGTTCTAGGTTGGTCCGGGAACTGATTTTTTGTGCATTTCTACATCGGACTATAGATGTTTAGTGCATTTTGGTCTCGTCGATGTTCGAATAGGCTAGATTAGTCGTTTGTTGAATAGTGTGTATTGTATGGCTAATTGGTTAGCAAATGTGACTCAATCGTCTAGGATATTAAACGATTAAGTCCAGGGTAAATGATTAAACTCAATCACTAAGAGAAGTCTTAGTGACTGAGATAATAACCTGTAAATATGAGAAACCCTATTCGCTATTGATAACCTTATGGTTTAGAAAGCAGAGCGACTAAGCGATTGTGTGTTCATGTAAACTTTTACGGTATCGAATATGTGATGACTTTGTTAATGTTTACATACCGATTAGTGTTTATCAATCACAAACTTTGTGTTTATATCAAATTCCATCGTGTTTGTTTCAGGGCATTCCTAGCTTCTTTGCTCTTCCGAATTTCGGCCCTTTGTTGTTGGAATATGTTGAATGTATCTAATTTTCTTGCAATGTCATCCACTGCTCGCTGTATACTCCCTTACGCGAGCCCGAACTCCCAACTGAAGGCGATGTCGTACCCGATCTTTATTTTTGAGCGCGCCTTTTTGTGGCATCTCTTTCGTATTCAGGCTGGTTTGGCGAATCATCCAAAAAGTCCTCCAACTCTTGATCTCGTGCATCTGATTGGGCTTGGGACGAGGGTGTCCTTGACCTTTTGGAAGACGTGTTAGTTTCGCTACCACTGGGGATATTCGCCCACTTGGGATGAAACTTATAAATCTCCCAACAATGCATGAAACGGAAGTCGCTCCCCACATTTGTTTTGAATGTAACCAATGCATTTGTCACAAAGTCGGCTTTGGTTTCACCACTTTTTGGGTTTTGCTTTGCTTTATTTAAAAAAACACTAAATTTGGTGAGTTGCCCGCTTATCTCGGTCCACTTCAAGGATAAGCTATCGTTCTCACGATAAACCTCCCTTTCCATTTCTTCATGGAATGCTTTACTAATCGCTTCCCAACAATGGCTTCTATGTTGATAATTCCCTATTTAATCAAAACGAAATTTAATATATTACAAAGTTATATAAAAAAAACCATAAATATTAAAATAAGGGCTACAAAATATCTAAAAATACCTAAAGTTGGATGTTGAGATTGTTGAAGCTAAGCCCTCGCCAATGCAAGTTCTTCATTAACGACCCATCTTTGTTGTTTTCGTTTGACGCTTTCAAGTGTTTTCTCGGCCTCGGTTTTTTTCTTGTGACTTCTCATTTTGATGGGTTTGGATGCGGAAGGACCATCGATGGGGGGTTGAGTTTCGGGGACGGGTTCGGTTTGGGAAAGGTTGATGGAGGTTGGTGAAAGGTTGATGAGTGTTTGTGAAAACGGGCTAGGTATAGAATCGTCGGTGCGAGGGAAGTTAGTATACATACGATTCGAGAGATACGATGCGTAACCCGCCACATCGGGCATAGTGGAGTGTATTAAAAATGGACGAGGCATTGGACGATTGGGTGGTGGGCTAGGATTTTCTTGGAATGCCCACGGGTTGTTCGGGTCAAAAACCACGATTATGAGGATTCATTTTTCGTATTGTAGAATGAGAATAGAGATGATTATAGAAGAGGTAGAGCGTGTTGTAGTTGGATGTGGTAAAAAAGAATAGAAGTGTGAGTTTTATAGTGAAAAAATATTTTTTTACACATAGTCGTTGGCCAACGGCTAGCCCAACGGCTAGTTTGGTTTGCCCATTGAGAGCCCCCCATGTCATATTGATAGACCCGCCCCACGCCCGACCTTAAACTCTCGCCCCTTAGGCCATGCCCAAACCCAAGGCCACCTGGGGTGGTGGCTTGGGCGTTTTCAGCCAACCCACGCCCCAACCCTGCGCCATACCCCAGTCTAACATTTATAAATATATATTATTATTGTTAATATTTGGCATTATCCTTTTCGTGTAATATTAAAAGGACGGTTGTTTGACGTTTGGTGGGCATGTATTATTTCATGAATAAATCATCCAACAACAGGTTTGAATTCGGTCACGATTTTACTCTAAATTTTTAATATTATTTCATGAATAAATCCCCCATTATGACATATTACTACTTTAAATTTTTAATATACAAGCCATGAGACCTGTTAAATAAAAATTATACAAATAATAGGGTCACGAGTTTACTCGAGTTCCATAAATAAAGTTTGAATTCGGTCTGATTTATTTAACGAACTTATTTTTGGGTTTGTGCTCATTTATTAAAGTAAAATTTGTAAATTCTTTTCAAAATTAAAAAAAAATCAATAATCAAAATCCCGTCTAAAAGATACACTTACCTCCAAAACCAAAATCTAATTTCCAAAATTCCCCCAAAATGTTTTTCAATTTCCCCCCAAAATCCAAATCACTTGTTGGTACACGCACGTTCCTACTTTTCCTCAAAAAACTCCTTTTCACCAAAATTTATTCATAAGCCCCATGATTTCAGTTGAAAGTCTCACAACAACTTTCAGAGAAGACAAATCAAGCAGGGAGCTCGAAGAAGATGTTACAGAAGGAGTGAAGGTGGAATCGAGCAGGGAGCTCGAGGAAGATGTTACAGATACACTGACGAGAATTTCAACCTCAAGTTCTCTACACGGTCTCGTTGTTTTAATATCTGCGCCACAGCTGATATAGTATTTGCTAAACCTAAGTTCTAAATTGTTATTCATATTTGAATTTGCAGTAATTTAGATTTCTAATTATTTTATGTTTTTTTATATGTAATGTGAAGCTAATAAAGTGCTTCGTTTCCCGGAACTCGGAAACTGTTTTGCTTTCATTTGGAACAAGATACAACTTGATTGTTGAATTGAAGGATTGATATTGGGTTAGTATCTTGAAATATCGATACTTTTTAGTTTATTGTAGAGGTGGAAGAAATGAAATGTTTAATTATAAACTGTCAATTTGGGTAGTGTTCATCTCAAACGGGTCAACAAATAAACTCTTTTAGTAGAAACAAAGGAACTAGTTTCAAATAGGTTGATGTAGACATTTAGACTACATGGTATGATGATGGACCATTCTTGGAGGATGATCCGCCACGTAGGCGTTATGTCACATTCCTCTCTAAGATGGTCCATCCTCCAAAACTAGAAGGCATGGTAGGATGATCCTAGTCATAGTCCTCCACCACTTTTTATGTTTTTTTTAATTTTTTTAATATTCTATTTTTTTAACATTTAACAAATATACTAATAAAATATTTTCATTAATATTAAACCCACATTACATAAATATTAAAAAAATACATAAACTTAAAAAAAAAAAGACTTATAAAAATAAATATAAAGTTAAATAATTTGATGTTTTTTCATGATGTCGTGTTGTAATTTTTTCAACATCGAACGTTTCGGCTCGGGTTCGTCCTCGACATTCATCGTCATTATTTCCCATTCCTTAAGCCGAATTTTTTCATCGGAGATTCGGATTTTCTCATTCGACAATCGGACCTTCTCTTTTAACTTTTCGTCCGATGCACGACTTTTTTCTTCGACGACCCGCTCCTTCGCCTTCGTCTTTTGGGCCGAGATGTCGTTGTACACTTTTAGGTGTTCCATAAACTCAACCATGTTCGGGTCCACCTTTTCCTTTTCTTTTCCCTTGGCCCGCTCCTTCTTTGTTTTGTCTCGGCCCGGTGGACGCTCGGGTTCACGTACGTTATACTCGTCTTCGTCATAGTCGGCGTCATCATTTAAGTTAATGTGACACCTCGCGTCCGATCCACCGGCGCTTAAACTACCCGTTTCCGATGTTTTTTGGCGTTTCGCCATCGCCACCTCGTTAGGAATGGGCACCCATTTTGGGTCGTCTTTTACAACCATCCACGCGCGAACGTGAGGAAAGTTGGAACCATGATTTTGCTTATACTTTTCCAATGCCATTTTGAACACATCCTCGTCGTTCCACCCGCTACGACGGTCACTTGTATATAATTTGTTATACTCCTCGCAAAACCGATTAATGGCCGAGTTCAATTTTCGCCACTTCGAGGAAACCGAGTCGATATCTCTATACGGGCCTTGGTCCATCATGGCGAGAAACTTGGCCAATACCTTGGACCAAAACCCGTCACCCGGTTGGTTATTACCTATAAAAAAACAAACAAAGAAAATTAAAAACACAAAACAAACTTTAAAACAAACAAAATAAAAAAAAACTTACTGTTAAGAAAAAAAAAAAAAAATTTAAAACTGTTAAACCTAATAAAAAACTAAACTTAAAAACTAATAAACTTAAACAAAAAATAAACTTTAAAACTAAAATATAAACCCACTGTTAAGAAAAAAAAATAAAATTTTAAAAAGATGTAAACTTTAAAAAGATGTAAACTTTAAAAAAGTACGAATCTTTTACCGGGTTGTCGGAAGTGCCAATGAAAGCCTTGACTAAGGCTTCTTCTTCGATTGGGGTCCACTTAATCGCCTTCGGTTTCGACGTTTGATCACCCACTACTTGTTTGCCTTTGTTTCGTTTTCCTTTCCCTTTAGGCGGTTGGGTTTCGGGCACAATCTCCACATCGTCTTCGGGTTCGGATTGGGTCGAGATCGGTTGAGGTTGAACGGGGGGTGTGGGGATCGGTTGAGGTTGAACGGGGGGTGTGGGGATCGGTTGAGGTTGAACGGGTGGGAAGTTCCAAGCACCCCGCATCATCATTTGTTGAAGAGCTTGATTTTGGGAGATTTGAGTGAATTGGTTTGGCGAGTGTTGGAATGAAGCAAACGCGTTCGATGAATATTGGGAGAATTGGTTCGGTTCTAGCGTTGGATAATATCCCGGAACCGAAAAAACATTTGGTTGGGTCGGATTGTTGGGAGTATTCGGGTTGTTCGAAGTGTTCGGGTTCTCCGGGTTGTTGAACGGATCCATGAAAATTATGTGGAAGAAGGTTGAGAGAATAGTGGAAGGAGTGTAAAAATTATATGAGAAAGAGGTGAATTGTTGAGGTTAATTTGGTGTTTGATAGTGAAAATGGAAGTAATATTTATATATTTTAAAAAAGTGACCGTTTGGCATTTTCCCCAATTATGGTATTTTTGTTTTTTTTTTATTTTGTAACGGTCAATAAAATGGAGGGGGACCCACTTTTTTTGCATCGTCGTCGCAAACGGCAACATATGGACGGAGAGGACGGCGACGGTAGGGGGCGGCACGGTGTTTGGACCGTCGCCGACCCGCGACGGGCCGGGGCCGACCCCCATACCGTGTAGCCTTAGTTGTTGATTGTTATGCATACAACATTTAGTTCATTCAATACACATTGTTCATCATCATTCTTGTAATAATTAATGCTTTCATAAACTTATTAATGCATTAATCATTTTTAATATTTAACCACATGCAGGTTAAGCTTGGATTTGTGCTAAGAGATCTATTAGAGAGAACAACTAATAATTACGTGTAAGTAATTACTATTTGGTAATTGGTATTAGTTCATGTAAAACTTTAGTAAATGTATATTGATGTATGATAGGTCAATTTGTAAACTTGAGGTTTGCCCCTATGGAATTTTGTATCCATTTGAAGATTATAGTTTGAACTCTTCATGGTCCTTCAATGTTCAGGTAACTTATTATAATATTATATTACAAAATTAAGATTTTCTTTTATATATTTGGCACATTGCTTCATATTTGTAATCAGTTTCATCAACTTGTAGAAGCAAACACACTTGAATCTTTTTCAACTTTGACAACGAGTAACGAAGTTAAAACAAGATATAGTAGAGAAGTGTGCTATGATGGAGAAAATTGAAGAAAATGCAAGTTATACATTTGAACGACCGAGATATCAATCGTTATCACAAAACCCGCCAGAAAATTTTCCGTCATGTTTAGATATGGTTTGTTAGAAAACTTTATAATTCATATATTTATTATATATATATATTGTATTGCTTTAAGATAATTTGGATCATTGTTGTAATACATGTGCATATTGAAATTTGATTTCATATTTATCTTTGGTATAATGTGTATCTACTTATTGAGATTTGAGTACATTGTCGTGATAAGAAACAACTTGAAAATAACATATATATGAAAAGTTATAGAAAAAAGCCTTAGCTAAATATGTAGCAAAAACTTTACAAAAATCCTAGCAAAAACCTTCTAAAATCTATAGCTAGTTTCGTACCAAAAACTTTACAAAGTTCGTAGCAAAATCTGTAGCTAAATTTTGAAACGGAATCGTAACAAAAATAGTAGCTTAATGTGTAGCAAAACTTTGTAGCCAAACTCGTAGCAAAAACTCCATGGTAGCTAAAAATAACCATAGCTAAAAGTATCCATAGCTAAAAAACCGTAGCAATAAACAACCGTAGCTAAAAACAATCGTAGCTAAAAGTTTCCGTAGCTAAAAACCCATAGCGAAATTTCGTAGCAACTTTCTTCATAGCAAATTTGTGGCTAAAATAGAGACGTCATTTTTTGTTGCTAAATTCGTCGCAAACATAATTTCCGTAGCTAAAGTTCGTAGCAAATAAATTCGCGACGGGACTTGTAGCTACGAACCAAATCCGTAGCAAATTCGTAGCAAAAAGGGTGTTTGCTACGGATTTGCTATGGATTTGGCCGTAGCAAATGCTTATTTCTGTAGTAGTGGTTCATCTTATGCTTTGGATTTGATACATTGTGATTTATGGGGTCCGGCACCCATTTGTTCTAAAGACAAATGCCAATAGACATTTTTTTTTTAAATTTATGCTGTTGGCGTCCAGTGGCTATTAGCCACGCCAATAGACAAACGCCACGTCGACCCAACCATTGCCTCAATGCCGGTGAAAGACGGTCCACCCCACACACAACGTCGTTCCTGGGGTGGTGTGTGTAGCGTGGAAAGGCATAAACACCACCAAACTATGCCCACACCCGGTGGTCTTATATCTAGTTTAATGCACTTTGTTTTGTTTTTACCTTATCGGGCATTCCGTGTTATAACACTTATTATGGATGTACATTTATAACCTAAATCTTTTAAAATGATCATTCGTTGATTATTCAGTCTCCTTTATATTAATATTGAATTGGATTTTAAATAACATATTTAGGTTTTCAAATACTGAATAAAAACTATTCAAAAGAATTTATGCTTTTCAGATTTTCTTTATATACATGTACTGTAAAATAAAAAGTAAGTTTTGATAAACCTAGAACAACTTGTGTAGTAAAATAATAAGCATATAAGCATCTCTTTATTCAGAACCCAACAAACCCAAAACCTGGTTCCTGGTATCTAGTTCTGGTTTAGCCACTTGATTACTAACTTATTCAACTCACAAATAACAACTTCTCCAGTTCATTATTCTACCAAAAAATAGCTTATAAAAACATTAAATTATTTTATACCTTCCCTATAAATACCCAAATCTTCATATTGTAGATTCATATCAAACAGCAAACAAAAACAATTACAACTGTTTCAGATTCTTTACAGCAATCAAGTTACAATTATGTCGAGCACTAATGGTCAAGTGATACGATGCAAAGGTAAGCCTTATCTACTTTTCTTCAATCCTTCAAGTCTTTTTATAACTTGATCATGGATGTAAACATGTAAGTTTAACTGATGTAACAGCCGCGGTGGCATGGGAAGCCGGAAAACCGCTGGTGATCGAAGAAGTGGAAGTGGCGCCACCGCAGAAAATGGAAGTCCGAATTAAGATCCTCTTCACTTCCCTTTGCCACACTGATGTTTACTTCTGGGAAGCCAAAGTAAGCATTTTAAATTCAATCAATTTTATTTATTTATTATTATTTTTTAGATCAATTATCTAATCTTGAATCTTTTATTACTGCAGGGGCAATATCCTGTATTTCCAAGAATTTTAGGACATGAAGCTGGAGGGTATGTTCCATTCTTGTATCTAGTTAAAAAACTTGTGTAACATTTATTATTTTGAATTATTTTGAAATACATAACCTGATCGATTTGATTAATATGAACACAGGGTTGTGGAGAGTGTTGGGGAAGGAGTGACTGATCTACAGCCAGGGGATCATGTTCTTCCCGTTTTCACCGGTGAGTGCAAAGAGTGTGCTCACTGTAAGTCCGAAGAGAGCAACATGTGTGACCTACTCAGGATCAACACCGACAGGGGAGTCATGCTTCACGATCAGAAATCTAGATTCTCGATCAACGGCAAACCCATCTTCCATTTTGTGGGGACTTCTACTTTTAGCGAGTACACGGTTGTTCATGTTGGGTGTCTTGCAAAGATCAACCCTCTTGCCCCTCTTGATAAAGTTTGTGTCCTCAGCTGTGGGATCTCCACAGGTACACATCTATTTAGACTACTTGATCACTTGTTTTGTTGGATTTTTTCGACCTTAAAGAAAATATTTTTTGTTTCTTAGGGCTAGGAGCTACTCTGAATGTTGCAAAACCGAAAAAAGGTTCTTCAGTGGCTGTTTTCGGTCTGGGAGCTGTGGGACTTGCTGTAAGTTTTCACAAATTTTGACACTTAAAATATCTAATTTGTATGAATGTATTTTAGTTGCTAATGAATTATTGGTGATTAGGCTGCTGAAGGTGCAAGAATTGCTGGTGCTTCAAGGATCATTGGGGTTGATCTCAATGCCAATAGATTTGAGCTTGGTAAGTATTAAAAATGTACATATATTGTAGCTAAAATGTGTATACACATAAACTAATCATAATTACTTTTTTTGTGACAACAGCAAAGAAATTTGGGGTTACAGAGTTTGTGAACCCAAAAGATTACAAGAAGCCGGTGCAAGAAGTGATTGCAGAGTTGACAAATGGAGGAGTTGACAGGAGTGTTGAATGCACCGGTCATATTGATGCTATGATCTCTGCTTTTGAATGTGTTCATGATGTATGGACTTACTATATACCATTCACATGCTTATTTATTTAACATTCGTCATAGTTTTATTTAGAATTCTGAATTTGGTGCAGGGTTGGGGTGTTGCTGTTCTAGTGGGTGTACCACATAAAGACGCTGTGTTCAAGACAAGTCCCCTGAATGTGTTGAACGAAAGGACTCTGAAGGGTACCTTCTTTGGAAACTATAAACCGCGATCCGATATTCCTTCTGTGGTCGAAAAGTATATGAACAAGGTAACACATGCATTCAAACTCCATTTATTTATAAAATAATGAGAATATGTAAAAGAAGCACGACAACAAGCGAGTTGTTTGATTTGTTGCAGGAACTAGAGTTGGAGAAATTCATAACACATGAAGTGCCGTTTTCTGAGATCAATAAAGCCTTTGATCTGATGCTTAAAGGTGAAGGTCTTCGTTGCATCATTCGCATGGATGCATAAATGGAAATAAATGATTTTCAAAGTGTTGTATATATATGAGCGTATAAGAGATGAGACCGGTATAAATTGTGTTTGATTGTAGTTGTTGTATTCCATCTTGTTTATGAATGTTTCTATGATGAAATCCGGTTTCCTACCTTCCAATGACTCTCAGCTCCACCAAATTTATGGACATGCATTTCATATAGGAACAACTAGAATAAAACTAGGGCCGAGCAGTATACGGTTCAGAACCGCTAGAACCAGGGAACCAAACCGGAACCGCTAGATCCAAACCGTATTTTTGTATATAGGGTCCGGTTCTTAAAATTGAGTAAAAACGGTTCCCGGTTCTGTTCCGGTTAAAACCACGGTTTCGGTTAAAGAACCGCTACAACTAGTTGGGATTATAAATATTTAAAACCCTATTTTATCAATGGGTTTTTCAACATCATACGACCATCCTAATTCTTATTCCCTTCTGTTATATTCATTCCACAATCTCATCTTTCATCTTCTAATTCTTCTCCATCTCTCAACCCTAACCCTAATTGCTATCATACAAGTTCATCTCCATCAACACCCTGCAAATATAGGTACGCTATTCTACATGACTTTTTTTTTTATCATTGCATATATTTTCTTTCTAGATGTTTGCTTTCTGATACATATAGTTTTCTATATGTGAAAATAAAAATTGAACAAAAATAATCAAATCAATGTTGATCAAATTGTAAATGTGTATATAAATAATGTATCGCTTGGTAAATACAGTAGATGCATTACTAATCAATCTATTCACGTGAACCAAATACAGTAGATGCATTATTCATTTATTTTTTTTAATTACTAACACTTGTATTCATTTAGATGTTTATGAGAAGATTGAGAGGATGAAGATCGAATGAAGTTTGAAGATGTTTGTTTTAATTGTTAACACGATGGTTGTAATAGTTTTATTTAGAGTTTGTTTTATGGCTTGAAATTTTTTATTGTTGCTTTGCTACTTTTATTTTGGTTGGTTTGAACTTTGAATGTTGCAAATCTTAGTTAATGTTTTAAATGGTTTGATTTATTTTTATTGAATTGTTAATTTTACGATTTAATTGTCAACCGGTTCCCGCGAGAACCGTTTACATGAGAACCGTTTAACCGGTTCGGAACCGAACCGGAACCGTCATAATACGGTTCGGTCCGGTTCTGAACCGTTGCACATCCCTAAATAAAACGACTTAAGCATATAAGCGACTAATATAAAACAAACTGAAATAGGGTAGAGAATTGATTGTTAAGGATTTCCAAAAGTAACAATTTGTCCCTTATGTTGTCTGTATTACTAACTTGACTTTGAGATTTATATATTCGGTTAGTCTCTAAACATTTTCTATGATTGGAATGCACTAGTCTAGTTTGAGATCACTTGGTTGCTTGGTGACCTAGATGATACAATGTTCCAAGTAGCTTCCATGGACCAAAATGAACCAACCCCACCTCGTCTTCAACACTTGCCATGTTGGGTATGTACTCGTTGGGTTGTCCTCATTTGGCTACTTACTAAATTATGTACTTTCAATTTTAGCCTATATGCATGACCAACCGAAATCATCAACTAAGTTGATGATTTTGTGATTTGGTGAATCATATAATGAGGTCTAATGGATGTTGATCATCCTACCTCCTTGCATGACCATTTCATGGTACCTTATAACTATAAACATGTAATTTATATCTTTTAATTCCGAATCTAATCCATCAATCGAATCCACAACTCACACACCTTCCTTTCCCCCATCTTAGGGTGACTTCGGTGTTCCAAAACTGAAGACTTGCCAAACTCACTTTCGCGGAATTTCTACGCAAAACATGAGTATACATGACCCCTTTTTATTTTTAGCACACTTTGGGTGTAACATATGCTAGCCTTGTATTTTAGGCCTTAGTATACATTTTATGCTATGTTTGCATTGAAACAATCTTTTATTACGTATGCTAGTATCAAACTTGTATGCTCGCCAACGCTTTACGTGTTGACCGTTACTTTAATGTGTTGTAGGAATTTGATGATGAGACGATGCAAGAAATCAACTAGGATGGACTTAGAAACACACCATTTTAATTATATGGATTTTCTTTTATGTCGTTATGATCAACTTGCTAGATGTTGTATCTTTACCTTTCAAAAACAATGTAATTCGCTTAGAATGAAATGAAATTCTCGGTCTCCAAACTGCTCGTCAGATCTGGCTAGCACAAGAAACGGCCTATAGCAATGCTTCTATTGAACATGTTCACTCGTTACAAGAATCTCTTCGACAAATCTCGAAAGGTACGACATAAGTTATTGATTTTTCTCGTTGTTTTAAAACTATATGTGATCAGTTTGCCGCTATTGGTCATCCCGTTGTCGATATTGATAGGCTTCATTGGTTTTTATGTGGTTTGTGCCCCTCATTTGAAGCATTCTCTACTACCATTAGAGTCACGAAACCAGCCCATTGTTTAGAGATTTGGTAGCACAAGCTAAAAATCACGAAATGTTTTCTCAATCTTTGCATGGCACGAACACTCCCACTGTAGCTTTTCATGCCCAAAATACAAGAAATAATTCTTCACAAGGGCATGGTCGTGCCTCTTTTTCTCGGGTAATAATACTCAAGGGTATAACAATAGTGGCCGGGGATGCGGTCAAGGTGGTCGTAGACCACCCCATTGTCAACTTTGCCGGAATAATGGTCATTACGCATCCGCGTGTCCTAGTCTTCGTTCATATGCTTCTCAAGCTTCCTCATTGGACGAATCCTTTGCTAAGGTGTTTCATGCTCATAGTTGACACTCCCGATTGGAATGCCGATTCGGGCGCGACTGATCACATGACCCCAACTGTGACGATCTCAATCATGCATCACCCTAAGAAGGTAAAAGTCAAGTGATATTTCGTAATAGTAAGAAGCTTTCAATTACTCATAAAGGCATGTCAACTATTACTAATAATCTTTCTTTAAACAATGTTCTGGTTATTCCACATCTTACCAAGAAGTTGCTCTCAATTAGCAAACTGACCAAGGACTATTCTGTCGACGTTCATTTTTCTCAATCACTTTTTCACAAAAAGAATACTCGCTAAAGGAGTTTGCAAAAACGGACTTTACGTGCTCAATGATGATCCACAAGCTTTGATTGTTATTTCTAGATGTTCGAATAAGGCTTCATACGAGTTGTGACATGCTCGTTTAGGCCATGTATCTTTTGATGTTATTTCCACTTTAATTAAGTTAGGTGCTTTATCTATTACTTGGTTGTTACCGAAACCGGATATTTGCACCCCTTGTCAACTTGCAAAAGGAAAACGTTTGTCTTTTGATCTTAATTCTAAATGTTCATCTTATGCTTTGGATTTGATACATTGTGATTTATGGGGTCCGACACCCATTTGTTCTAAGACAAACACCAATAGACATTTTTTTTAAATTTATGCCGTTGGGATCCAGTGGCTATTAGCCACGCCAATAGACAAACGCATGCGTCGACCCAACCATTGCCTCAATGCCGGTGAAAGACGGTCCGCCCCACACAGTGTGGAAAGGCATAAACGCCACCAAACCATGCCCACACCGAGTGGTCTTATATCTAGTTTAATTTTTACCTTATCGGGCATTCCGTTTTATAACATTAGTTAAAGATGTAGATTTATAACCTGAATCTTTTAAAAAGATCATTCGTTGATTATTCAGTCTCCTTTATTTATATTAATATTGAATTGGATTTTAAATAACATATTTAGGTTTCCAAATACTGAATAAAAACTTTTCGAAAGAATTTATGCTTTTCAGATTTTCTTTATATACATGTACTGTAAAATAAAAAGTAAGTTTTGATAAAATTATAACAACTTGTGTAGTAAAATAATAAGCATATAAGCATCTCTTTATTCAGAACCCAACAAACCCAAAACCTGGTTCCTGGTATCTAGTTCTGGTTTAGCCACTTGATTACTAACTTATTCAACTCACAAATAACAACTTCTCCAGTTCATTATTCTACCAAAAATAGCTTATAAAAACATTAAATTATTTTATACCTTCCCTATAAATACCCAAATATTCATATTGTAGATTCATATCAAACAGCAAACAAAAACAATTACAACTGTTTCAGATTCTTTACAGCAATCAAGTTACAATTATGTCGAGCACTAATGGTCAAGTGATACGATGCAAAGGTAAGCCTTATCTACTTTTCTTCAATCCTTCAAGTATTTTTATAACTTGATCATGGATGTAAACATGTAAGTTTAACTGATGTAACAGCCGCGGTGGCATGGGAAGCCGGAAAGCCAATGGTGATCGAAGAAGTGGAAGTGGCGCCACCGCAGAAAATGGAAGTCCGAATTAAGATCCTCTTCACTTCCCTTTGCCACACTGATGTTTACTTCTGGGAAGCCAAAGTAAGCATTTTAAATTCAAGCAATTTTATTTCTTATTATTATTTTTTAGATCAATTATCTAATCTTGAAGCTTTAATTACTGCAGGGGCAAAATCCTGTATTTCCAAGAATTTTAGGACATGAAGCGGGAGGGTATGTTCCATTCTTGTATCTAATTAAAAAAGTTGTGTAAAATTTATCAGTTTGAGTTATATAATCTGATAGATTTAATTAACATGAACAACATAGGGTTGTGGAGAGTGTTGGGGAAGGAGTGACTGATCTACAGCCAGGGGATCATGTTCTTCCCGTTTTCACCGGAGAGTGCAAAGAGTGTGCTCACTGTAAGTCCGAAGAGAGCAACATGTGTGACCTTCTCAGGATCAACACCGACAGGGGAGTCATGCTTCACGATCAGAAATCTAGATTCTCGATCAACGGCAAACCCGTCTTCCATTTTGTTGGGACTTCTACTTTCAGCGAATACACGGTTGTTCATGTTGGATGTCTTGCAAAGATCAACCCTCTTGCCCCTCTTGATAAAGTTTGTGTCCTCAGCTGTGGGATCTCCACAGGTACACATCTATTTAGACTACTTGATCACTTGTTTTGTTAGATTTTTTTGACCTTAACGAAAATATTTTTTGTTTCTTAGGGCTAGGAGCTACTTTGAATGTTGCAAAACCGAAAAAAGGCTCTTCAGTGGCTGTTTTCGGTCTGGGAGCTGTGGGACTTGCTGTAAGTTCTCACAAATTGTGACTCTTAAAATATCTAATTTGTATGAATGTATTATAGTTGCTAATGAATTATTGGTGATTAGGCTGCTGAAGGTGCAAGGATTGCTGGTGCTTCAAGGATCATTGGGGTTGATCTCAATGCCAATAGATTTGAGCTTGGTAAGTATTAAAAATGTACATATATTGTAGCTAAAATGTGTATACACATAAACTAATCATAATTACTTTTTTTTTTTGTGACAACAGCAAAGAAATTTGGGGTTACAGAGTTTGTGAACCCAAAAGATTACAAGAAACCGGTGCAAGAAGTGATTGCAGAGTTGACTAATGGAGGAGTTGATAGGAGTGTTGAATGCACCGGTCATATTGATGCTATGATCTCTGCTTTTGAATGTGTTCATGATGTATGGACTTACTATATACCATTCAATGCTTATTTATTTAACATTCGTCATAGTTTTATTTAGAATTCTGAATTTGGTGCAGGGTTGGGGTGTTGCTGTTCTAGTGGGTGTTCCACATAAAGAGGCTGTGTTCAAGACAAGTCCCCTAAATGTGTTGAACGAAAGGACTCTGAAGGGTACCTTCTTTGGAAACTATAAACCGCGATCTGATATACCTTCTGTTGTCGAAAAGTATATGAACAAGGTAACACATACATTCAAAGTCCTTTTATTTATAGAATAATAAGAATACGTAATAGAATCATGTCAACATTTAGAGATTTTTGTTTGATTTGTTGCAGGAACTAGAGTTGGAGAAATTCATAACACATGAAGTGTCCTTTTCTGAGATCAATAAGGCCTTTGATCTGATGCTTAAAGGTGAAGGTCTTCGTTGCATCATTCGCATGGACGCATAAATGGAAATAAATGATTTTCAAAGTGTTGTATATGAGCGTATAAGAGATGAGACCGGTATAAATTGTGTTTGATTGTAGTTGTATTCCGTCTTGTTTATGAATGTTTCTATGATGAAATCCGGTTTCCTACCTTCCAATGACTCTCAGCTCCACCAAATTTATGGACATGCATTTGATATAGGAACAACTAGAATAAAACGACTTAAGCATATAAGCAACTAATATTAAACAAGCTGAAATAGGGTAGAGAATCGATTGTTAAGGATTTCCAAAAGTAACAATATGTCCCTTATGTTGTCTGTATTACTAACTTTACTTTGAGGTTTATAAATTCAGTTTCAACTTTAGGCTAGAAAACTATAGCAAAACAAACCAATGTGCATATGGCAAGGAAAAGTAAAATCAAAACTTAAACTTGTCATCAAATGTATAAATTCTCTCAGGTTGTCTTAATTAAGGGCGAACTTTTCCTGCAAGCATGAAAGCTTTTACACAACAGGCCTAACCAAGTTGGGTCCGCCCCACACATGTTGAAGTTATATGACCACATTTTCAGCCAACAACTCAACCTCTGGCGGTGACTACCGCAGACCAGGAGTTGAGCATGCCAAAGAACCCCTCAAATGATAAGTCTTTGGGCTTGTCCAGTTTCAGTGGGCTTCCTTCGGACCCTAACCCGATGCTGTCTGTTGGCCCGAACTTGGATCTTGATCTCTAACGAGCGTGAATAACTTGAATAATAACAACTTTATAACAATCGAATAAGAGTATATACAATGATTTCGAGAGTAATGAACAATTACAAATGAAACTAACTATCTCTATTTATAGTTTCTAAGAGGCACGAATGAATAGACACAACTCTTCGTGAAAAAGGTATGTCTCTTGGATTGTGTGGTTGAGATTGATCTTGAAAGGGTATGTTGATTCTCGTCCGTTTAATCCGAACCATCATGTCCCTTCCTTCTTTTGCCTTGCATCGATCCGCAGAGGGGTGTGTGTAGAGACACACCTCTTCGATTAGTGGGGTGGTTACCAAGTTCTCCTTTGTCAACTTTGGTCCCTTAGTTTCATAACCGCCTTGTAATAATAAATCTAATCTATCTATTCTAAACTAACTAACTTATGGATTAAGAGATTAACTCGGTTTCATTCACCCCCTTAATCTCGAACATCCATGAGTTGCTTTAAATCTTGAATTCCGAGCAGTTCCCTCATTGTAGCAAACTTGATCCTTGCTAGTGCCTTTGTTAGTATATCTGCCCGTTGTAGTTCTCCACTTATGTGCTCCACAGTGATATCTTCGTTTTCCACGCATTCTCTTATGAAGTGATAGCGTGTGTCAATGTGCTTGCTTCTTCCGTGAAAGACTGGATTCCTCATGAGTGCTATTGCTGAAACGTTATCAACTCTGAGTGTTATCTTTTCTTCCTTCCAGCCTGTGATTTCACTTAACAGTCTTTTAAGCCATAGTGCTTGACATGCTGCTGCAGTGGCTGCCATAAATTCTGATTCGCATGATGAGAGTGCCACTGTTTGTTGCTTTTGTGTACACCAGGTTATAGGTGATTCTCCAAAGTAGAATACCAGACCAGTTGTTCCTTTTCCTTTGTCTGTATTAACTCCAAAACTACTATCGCTATAACCTGTGATCTTACATCCTCCTTGTCTTTTGTAAATGATTCCATGCTCTTTAGTTCCTTTGATATAACGTAGTATTTGCTTTACTGCTTTCAGGTGTTGCTCCTTTGGTTCTTGCATGAATCTACTAAGTAGACTGACTGGGTAACATAGATCTGGTCTTGTATGCAATAAGTACCTGAGAGATCCTATCAGGCTTCTGTAGTGTGTTGCATCTACTAGATCTCCTTCTTCAGTCTTTGTTAGTTGAGTTCCTGGAGTCATGGGTGTCTTTGTGTCATTGCAGGATAACATATCAGCGTCTTTGAGTATCTTATTGATGTATCCTGTCTGCTTGATGCCTATCTCACCCCCTGCTTGAATTACTTCGATTCCCAGATAGTATGCTAGCAATCCTAGATCGCTCATATCAAACTTGTTCTTCATCTGAGACTTGAAGATGTCTATTTCCTTCTTTGATGTTCCAGTGACTATCAAGTCATCAACGTAGACTCCAACTATTAGTGTAGAGGCTTGATTCGTCCTTGTATAGATTGCGCTTTCTAAAGTGCACTTCTTGAAGTTAAGTGACTTTAGGGTTTGATCTAATTTCGTATTCCAAGCTCTTGGTGCTTGTCTCAATCCATACAGTGCTTTTGATAGTCTGTAAACTTTTCCTTCATCTCCTGGCTTTATAAATCCTTCTGGTTGTGATACATAAACTTCTTCCTTGAGGTCTCCGTGTAAGAATGCAGATTTCACATCTAGATGATGTACCTCCCAACCTTGATATGCTGCTAAAGCCAACATTAGTCGTACCGTCTCCATACGTGCTACTGGTGCAAAGACTTCGTCAAAGTCTATTCCATGTTGCTGAACATATCCCTTTGCAACTAGCCTTGCTTTGTGTCTGACAATATTTCCATTTGCATCTTTCTTAGTCTTGAATACCCACTTTAAGCCTATTGCCTTGTGATCTCTTGGCAATTCCGTCAAGCTCCAAGTGTTATTCTTGTTTATCGAGTCTAACTCAGCCTTCATTGCTTCAATCCACTTTCTGTCACTAGATGCTTCCTTGTAATTCCTTGGTTCTTCTTCAGCGAGTAATAATTCATGTGGATCTAACTGAATTTCTTCTGTTTCGTCATACAGTTCTTCGAGACTTCTTAGTCTTACTGGAGTATTGCTGATATTTCCTGTTGTACTTTCAGAAGTGGATGGACCTCCATTTTGTATGTTGCTTGAATTTCCTGCTGAGTTCTGATTGTATGAATATGCTGGTGGGGTTACATAGGAGTCTTGTTCTTCTGTCTGATCTACTCCTGAATCGTCATGATGTGGCCCGCTACTGCCTGGTCCGCTACTGCCTGGACTACTTGGCTCATTTTCTTCTAACTCTGGTGGTATGTCATCTTCATGAATGACAAAGTTCGTCCATTCGGGATTTCCTGAATCTACCGTTTCCATATAACTATCCCAGTTCCATGGTTGACCTTCCATGAACTTTACATCTCTACTGACACATATCTTGTTCTTTGCTGGATCATACAATCTATACGCCTTTGATCCTTCTTCTATTCCAAGATAAACCATAGGTGCGCTTCTATCATCTAACTTCTTTTGTTGAAGTGGTAGTACCTTAGCGTAAGCAGTGCAGCCAAAAACCTTCAAGTGTTCTAAATTTGGCTTCCTTCCTTTTAGTGCTTCATATGGTGTCTTGTTCACCAGGGCTTTTGTCGGAACCCTGTTTAGTACGTATATCGCGTGTCGTACTGCTTCACCCCAAAAGTTCTGTGGCATGTTCATTGCCTTTAACATACTGCGAGTAGTGGATAACATCGTCCTGTTTCGCCTTTCTACTACTCCATTTTGCTGTGGGGAGTATGGTGCTGTAAGCTGTCTTGCTATGCCATTTGTTTTGCAATACTTGTTGAATTCAGCCGATGTGAATTCACCTCCTCTATCCGTCCTTAGCATTTTTAACTTGGTCTGCGCTTCCTTTTCCACCTTTTCTTTGAACTCCTTGAATGTTTCGAATGCTTGATCCTTGGAAGTTAGTAAATATGCCCACATGTAGCGAGTACAGTCGTCTACAAGTAAGAATATATACTTCTTCCCAGCATGTGTTGGTGGAGTTATAGGACCACACAAATCTCCATAGACTAAGTCCAGAGGTTTTAAGGATCTGAACTTTGCCTGATTTGGAAATGGTGCCATACTATGCTTTCCTAATAAGCATGCGTCACAGACTTGACTAGCATGACTTATTTGGGGAACTCCATGTACCAAGTTCTTACGAGTCATTTCCTTGATAGCATCAAAGTGTAAATGGCCTAACCTTGCGTGCCATAACCATGCTATGTCTTCGGTCTTTGATAGTAAGCAGATTGGTTTTCCTGTCTTCAGTTTGACTTTGTACAGCCTGTTCTTCAATCTTTTGACTCGCATTAGTAGCTTTCTATTTCGATCTCGGATAGTAAGTAAATCTCCGTCCATAACCACTTTGCAACCAATTTCAGTAAGTTGTCCGAGGCTCAATATATTGGTCTTCAGACTTGGAATGTAGTATACTTGTGAAACTATCTTTTGTTCTTGATTCATACATTCCAGTAGTATTGAACCTTTGCCTTTAATTTCTACGTGTGACCCATCACCAAAACGTACTTGCCCTGTCACCGTTTCATCTAATTCCTTGAAGTGACTTCGTACTCCTGTCATGTGGTTGCTTGCCCCGTTGTCTAAGTACCATAGGTTTTCGTCTCCTGAGGCATAACTTGCCGGTTTTATCTGTTCCTCGTTTAGCAGAGCCCTTTCTTGAACATTTTCTTCTTGTATTGTCATCAACAATACGGGTGCTTCGTCTTCCTCGACGAGGTTTGAATGCTCTTGCACTTCGTCTTTCTCAGAACAATCCTTCCTGTAGTGTCCAAACTTTTGACACTTAAAACATTGGATCTTACTTAAGTCGGTTCTTGCAAACTTCCTCCAGTTTCTTGAATTTCCATTTCTAGGCCTTGATGTAGATCCTTCGTTTCTGGGACTTTGCCTATTTCCGTTGTTTCGCCAATTTCCACGCGTCTGGTTAAACCTACCACGACCGCGGTTTCCAAATTGCCTTCCTCTGTTGTTATCCTGATGTGTAAACATAAGCCTATCTTGGCTTTCCCCTTGATTTCCTTTCTTTAACTTGAGACGTTCTTCATATGTCTTTAACCTTCCGATTGCTTCTTGTAGCGTCATGGTTTCTATATCGGAGTATTGTTCCATAGAGGCAACGATTTGAGTAAACCTATCCGGTACGCCATTTAGGAGTTTGCGTACTAGAGTCGGTTGACTCATAGTCGATCCTACTTCTGTTGCTCGGGTAACGATACTATTGATCTTTGCGGTGAATGAATCAATAGTGTCGTCATCCTTCATTTGCAACATCTCAAATTCTGACATTAGCGTGTGCATACGCGCCTTTTGTACCCGATCTACGCCAACGTGTCTAATCCTTAGATTTTCCCAAATATCCTTTGCAGTCTTACAACTTGCAACTTGCAATAAAACGTCCTCTGGTATTGCTTGAAACAAATATGCAATGGCAGACTTATCTTTCTTCGTGTCTACCGTTGCATTTTCTGCCGGTTCAATTGTTTCCCACAAACCATTCGCTTCAAGAATCGTCTTGATACGAATAGCCCAAACCGTATAGTTTGTTGGTTTCAGAATCGGACACTGAAACTGGGAAAGAGAATTTCCATTTATCGTACTTTGCCCGGTCGCTCCTGACATATCTTCTTTCCGAATAATCTTCACTTTTACTAAACTTTCCTTTTGGTTTCAATATATCTTAACAACCCCGATTACCCGAATCGTGTAATAACCAAAACAACCAAATCAAACTAATTCGCACTATAACCCCGGAATCAAAACAAACGAACCCTAGATTCCTAACCGTTCGGTTCAACCGACTTTCCTAGAACCGAAAAAAAATTCTGAAATTGAAACTTTGCGAATTTAAAACGAAATTGAAACCTGATCGCGAATTCCCTGCGATGCCTTGCGATTCCCACGCCTAGAGCCTGATGCTCTGATACCACTTTGTTGGCCCGAACTTGGATCTTGATCTCTAACGAGCGTGAATAACTTGAATAATAACAACTTTATAACAATCGAATAAGAGTATATACAATGATTTCGAGAGTAATGAACAATTACAAATGAAACTAACTATCTCTATTTATAGTTTCTAAGAGGCACGAATGAATAGACACAACTCTTCGTGAAAAAGGTATGTCTCTTGGATTGTGTGGTTGAGATTGATCTTGAAAGGGTATGTTGATTCTCGTCCGTTTAATCCGAACCATCATGTCCCTTCCTTCTTTTGCCTTGCATCGATCCGCAGAGGGGTGTGTGTAGAGACACACCTCTTCGATTAGTGGGGTGGTTACCAAGTTCTCCTTTGTCAACTTTGGTCCCTTAGTTTCATAACCGCCTTGTAATAATAAATCTAATCTATCTATTCTAAACTAACTAACTTATGGATTAAGAGATTAACTCGGTTTCACTGTCTGTATCGAATGGGAAAGGCAAGGTTTGGTAACCATCCGACGGGTATTTTATTTTTTTGGTTCCAGTAAGGAATAGTTTCAGTTGAGCTTCGCTGATGTCTGTCCCTATCACTTGCAAGTAATGCTCCGCTACCTGGATGGATCACTTTTACAATATAATCAATTAAATTTGTCATAAAAACGCAAATCTTAGAGTGAGTAATTACACCAATAGCCGTTGCCAGTTCCCACGTCCCACGCAAGGGAGAGAGATGAAGTCTGATGAGCTAACATAGAGTACCAGTCGCCGAGATAAGTTGGTCGTGCATCCAGATATGCCTCTGCTTGCTTGTCGAATAACCTTGCCATTTTTACAATTTACACACACAACCAAACTACTAATATAGACAGAGAAAGAAGCCAGTTAAAACTTAGGAACCTCAGATGACAAATTGTGCAAAAAAATGTTGGTATTAAGTCACCTAAATATAAGTAATAGACAATCAGTTTAATTATTATTGTGTTAAAACTTAACTTAGAAACCTCAGTCTAATTTGTTGGTATCTATTTACATTTTACACACACAACCAAAATGCTAGACACAGAGAAAAGCCAGTTAAAACTAATTAGGAACCTCAAATGATAAATTGTGTAAAAGAATATGATGGTATTAATTAAGTGGCCTAAATATAAGTTTAATTATCTTTTTGACTAACTTACAAGATGTCTATGCTAGTATGCTGTTTGGGGTAAATTGCAGTAAATAAACTTTAACTTTTTTACCAACTAGTGGCGTTCCCCCACGCTTCGTGGCGGGGTTTCGGTCGGTATCAATTTGGTTCATTACAGTAAATAGTACCGATACCACGCATGTTTTACATTGATCAAAACCTATGAATATCGATATTGGTTCTGGTGTTGTTTGGTCGGAATCAGTTCAATTCGCCACAATATCGGTACGGTAACGACACTCCATAAAATTTACAATACCAGAAAATATTCTATTGCAGATAAAACTTTGATTTCATGCTTAAAGGTGATGGACTTCGTTGCATCTCCGTGCACTACCCCCCCCCGACTTCGTTGCATCATTCATGATCACATGGACGCGTAGGGAAAAACTGTAATGTTGTGAGTGTACAAGAGACGAGACCCGTAGTTGTCATTGTTAAATTTTGTTTTGAGTTAATTGCCCGGATGATCCCTGTGGTTTGCCATTTTTCACGTTTAGTCCCCATCTTTTCAAAATAGCATGTTTGCTCCATGTGGTTTTATCGTTTGTTACTTGGATGGTTCCCAGACTGGATGGACGTTAGACTTCTTTGTTAAATACGGATGCAATGACTAAACTACCCTTATTATTAAAAAATAGTTTTTATAATATTAAAAGAAATAAAGTGGGTCCCATCACGTCCACTCTTCCTCTCCCTACGCCCACCTACACCGGCAATTTCCCCTGCCACCACTAGTGCCCTGCTACCACCTCTGCCACACCAATACAACAACCAACCACGTTCCCGCTCTCTTCTAAGCTCCTGGTCAAAACCCAAACCACTAGCACTCTCAATTTCACCTCTGTTCAATCATTTTCTTGATTCACCATCAAATTCTATTAAAACAAAAATTGATTCACCTTCAAGTTGTAATTAAAAAAATGATTTAGTATCATCTGAGACAATTCTGAGACATTTGGTGTTGCATCAACAAACTCCAATGGTAAAGGTCTCTAAGGGCTTGATCTCCGAGGGCCCATTAGAAATAGTCTTATGTGGCTACTGGCTATGGTTAATAGGTTTACAGTGTGGTCACTTTTGATGCATGCATCTAGGGTGTCAATCGCGCCGGGTTAGTGGGTTGACGGATTGGGAGGCTAAATTGTGGAACCCGAACATGACCCATGTTTTTATTTATGTCACAAAATTTCAACCTTAACCTGCACACATATAAATTCGCATTAACCCGAAAGCGACACGTTGACAAGTTATAAGAGACTAGAAAGTGCAGATAAATGAGCTATTGAGGTAGAGAGGCAATGTGGAACATGACTAAGAGGAAGAGAGTGCAAATGAAAATATAAAATGTTGATGAAAATACAAAATCTATCAAATTTAGAACATCCCTATAAAAGGACACCTTGTGTAATGTTTAATTCATAATCAATTTTTTTTTTTTTTTTTTTTTGAGAAGTACTCTTTGTTAATCCTTGGTGCTTTCACTTTGGATTAGGTAAACTCAAAGGTCACCTGCTTTGTAAACACGTCAACTAGAATAAGATTCTTTTTGAACATGTCAAAAAGCCTATTTTCCGTGTCGTGTCAAGAGTTGCCACCCTGTTGCTCGATCTATTCATCTATTTGTAGATTCCAAGCTCATTAAATTTTAATCAAAATTTTGTTGAACATTAATCTTATTCAAATAACTCATGACAAACCAAGAATCTTTGACAATAAACCTCAAGAGTACATTTACAGGTAATATGAAAGATGGCGAACAACGTAAATAGTAATCGAGCACATATTTAAGAATTACGACTGCCGCTTTAAGCATCCATATGAATGATACAACGAAGACCTTCACCTTTAAGCATCAGTTCAAAGGCTTTATTGATCTCTGAAAATGGAACTTCATGTGTTATGAACTTCTCCAGCTCAAGTTCCTGCAACATATCACCCACAAATCCTTCAATTTTCAGTTTCTTTCATTAACTAATAACTACAAATTAAGCAATTTGTATCTGTTAGTTACCTTGTTCATATACTTTTCGACAACCGAAGGAATATCAGATCGCGGTTTATAGTTTCCAAAGAAGGTACCCTTCAGAGTCCTTTCGTTCAACAGATTCATGGGACTGGTCTTGAACACAGCGTCTTTATGCGGAACACCCACTAGAACAGCAACACCCCAACCCTGCCCCAAATTCAGAATTCTAAATAAAACTATGACGAATGTTAAATAAATAAGCATGCGAATGGTATATAGTAAGTCCATACATCATGAACACATTCAAAAGCAGAGATCATAGCGTCAATATGACCGGTGCATTCAACACTCCTGTCAACTCCTCCATTAGTTAACTCCGCAATCACTTCTTGCACTGGTTTCTTGTAATCTTTTGGGTTCACAAACTCTGTAACCCCAAATTTCTTTGCTGTTGTAACAAAAATAAAATATGATTAGTGTTTTTTTTTTTTTAACTACAAAATATTCAGATATCCTTCAAATTACCAAGCTCAAATCTATTTGCATTAAGATCAACCCCAATGATCCTTGAAGCACCAGCAATTCTTGCACCTTCAGCAGCCTAATCACCAATAATTCATTAGCAACTAAAATACATTCGTACAAATTACATGATTTATGTGCTACAAGTTGAGAAAGCTTACAGCAAGTCCCACTGCTCCCAGACCAAAAACCGCCACTGAAGAACCTTTTTTTGGTTGTGCGACATTCAAAGTAGCACCTAACCCTGAAAAACACCCGAAGTGTTTAGGTAAAAATGACATTAACAAGGTCGAAGAAATCCAAGAAAACAAGGGTGAACGTACCCGTGGAGATCCCACAGCTAAGGACACAAACTTTATCAAGAGGGGCAAGAGGGTTGATCTTTGCAAGACACCCAACATGAACAACCGTGTACTCGCTAAAAGTAGAAGTCCCCACAAAATGGAAGATGGGTTTGCCGTTGATTGAGAATCGAGATTTCTGATCGTGAAGCATGACTCCCCTGTCGGTGTTGATCCTGAGAAGGTCACACATGTTACTCTCTTCGGACTTACAGTGAGCACACTCTTTGCATTCTCCTGTGAACACAGGAAGAACATGATCCCCGGGCTGAAGATCAGTCACTCCTTCCCCAACACTCTCCACAACCCTGTGTTCATTTTAATTAAATCTATCAGATTATATAATTAAAACAAATAAATGTTACACAACTTTTTTAATTAGAAACAAAAATGGAACATACCCTCCAGCTTCATGTCCTAAAATTCTTGGAAATACAGGATTTTGCCCCTGCAGTAATTAAAGATTTAAGATTTTATAAATTAAAATAATAATAATAATAATACAAATAAAAAGATTTGGAAACTGAAATTAGAATAATTACTTTGGCTTCCCAGAAGTAAACATCAGTGTGGCAGAGGGAAGTGAAGAGGATCTTAACCCGGACTTCCATTTTCTGCGGTGGCGCCACTTCCACTTCTTCGATCACCAGCGGTTTTCCGGCTTCCCAAGCCACCGCGGCTGTAACAATATTTAAAGTTACATGTTTACATCCATGATCAGCTTATAAAAACACCTGAAACGGCGAAGAAAACGCTTACCTTTGCATCGAATCACCTGACCATTAGTGCTCGACATTATTTTAACTTGATTGTTGTAAAGAAACTGAAAACAGTTTGTTATCTTCTTTGTTTGTTGTTTGAGATGAAGCAATAGTATGAAGAATTGGGTATTTATAGGGAAGGATAAATTATGTTAATGATTAGAAAAAGTGTTTTGTGAGTTGAATAAGTTAGTAATCAAGTGGCTAAACCAGAATTAGAAATCAGGAACCAGGTTTTGGGTTTGATGGGTTCCTAATAAAAAAGATGCTTATATATTTATTATTTTACTAATTACTACACAAGTTGTTATAACTTTTTCAATGTGTACACCTCAAGTAGCTGTTATTGAATTAGCATTTAACATGTCCAGGTTATTCAGTTTTATTCTTTGTTTAAATAAACGTACAATATATAACATATCATATTTTCCAAGAACATTAATTCACTATTTTGAAAACTTAATAATTCAAAATTTCACTCACCAATTACATTTTTGGTCAACAACAGTAAATTCAACTTTTTAATTATTCAAGATTTCACTCACCAATTACATTTTTGGTCAACACCAGTCAATGGGGCTGTTTACGAGTTGGCAAGTTGAACTCGGCGAGAATCTGAAAATTGTAACACACATGAAATCAAACCCGAATCATGCATTCACAGGTTGTCACGAACACTTAAACGGCGGAAAAGAAAAATTATTTTATATATATATATATATAGGGGATGGTTCAAATGAAAACCACTTTTATTGTGAAAACTCGAAAACTAACTAAAAAAGCCTAAAAAAACCTAAAAAACATACAAATTTTTTTTTTTTTTTTACAATTTTTTTTAGAAAAATCGCTACTTTTTATATATGGAAAAAAAATTTCAAAAAAAAAAAAAAAAAAAAATTTTTTTGGTTGTACTACACATGTGCACTAATACGGAAAACCTAAACCACTTAACCCACCCCCCACCGACACCCCCCAAAAACCTAAACCCCCCCCCCCCCCCAAAACCTAAAAATTCACCCTCCCACCAAAAGCCTAACCCCCCCCCCCCCCAAAAAAAAAAAAAAACCTAAACCCCCCCCCCCACCCTCCCGAAAACCTAAAACTAAACCCTAAACATAAACCCGAAAAAAACCTAACCCCCCCACCCCCACCCCCCAAAAACCTAAACCCCCTCCCCCCCCCCCCCCCCACACCCAAAAACCTAATCCTAATCCTAAACCTCCAAAAAAACTAACCCTAAAAGCTAAACTAGAATCAAAAAACTAATTTTAAGCATGTAATGAACATTGTAGTACATGTTATATTGCACATGTGCACTACTATAATAATAGTATTGAAAACAAGACGACACCATAAATCTTTTTTTATGTCATAAAAAATATGCTCGAATATACTTGAATGAAAGATAAGAAAATTTGTGATCTTATGGTGCCATTTTTGTTTTAAAATGATAACGTATGGAGAAATGGGAAATGTTTGAAAAGTTATATATTTTTTGTTCCAATTTTACCCCTCCTTCATTAAAAGTCTTCCCTCCCTCCTTTTTAGTGGGTTTTAGTTAGTTTTCTAGTTTTCACAATAACTAGTAGTTTTCATTTGAACCTTCCCCTATATATATATATATATATATATAAAGCTCCCGACTTTTTTTTTTTTGAAAAAAATAACACATGTAATATACATGTTTTTAAGAGTTTTGGGCCAAAAAAAACAAAAAAGCGCCGAGTACTTTTTTTTAAAAAAAATAAACAAGTTCCAAAAACTTCGTTGACTAACATGTGTTAGACAAAAAATGCTGAAAGTTGCTGAAATTTGTTTTTTTTAAAAAAAACCCTTCGGCGCTTTTTTGATTTTTTTGGCCCAAAACTCTTAAAAACATGTATATTACATGTGTTATTTTTTTCAAAAAAAAAAGTCGGGAGCTTTGAGTTTCCCGGGTTTCTTAAATATTTAGGGTTCTCTATATAGCCCAACCCTATATATATATATATATATGTTGATACATATTTGTGGACGCAACTCGACTCGATGTGATTCGAGTTAGGTCACGACATTCCTCCGTCGTGTGCTACAACAACAAATGTGGGCCAAGACATCAAGGACCTTGACTTGGTCCTTGGGCTGAAAACAAGTCGGCGAAACACAACTAGTGGGCCTCAACTATTGGGCCGAAGCCCAAGTCGGCGAATCACAAGGGTTGTCGACGAAACACACTTGTTTCGTCGACATTGATCCTGTTTCGTCGCCTATTCTCCTGTTTCGCCGAGATCATGTTTCGTTGTGCACTGTAGGTCTGTGACTATATAAACAGACCAATGTGAAGATAGACAGAGAGAACACACACGAGAGAACTAGAGAGAGTTTACAGAGAGCATTTGTAAACATTGAGCTGTAACTGTTTTTCAAGTATTAATACATTGGTGTTAATCGTTGAATCTCGTGTTTATCATTGTCGTGTTCGATCTCGGTTTGCTATCTCGGTTGGATTCCGCACAACTGGGTTGGTTTGTACACAAGGATTAGGCGACTAGATCCTCCCCTAGCCGGACCTACAAGTGGTATCAGAGCCTTGACTCTTCTCCTTGTTAAAACCGAGGTGTTTTTCGGGTTGTTTTTCGGGTTTTAGAAGCTTGTATTTTCTGGAAAAACTTTCTTAATTTGGTTAAATCTTGTTGTTTTGCTGTGTGTTTTGTTAAAAACCTTGTTGAAATCATGTCCTCATGTTAAATATTGGTTTTTATTAAACATTTCTAGCAAAATCGCGTTTTCGGAAAATTTGTCGTGACCGGAAAACTCATATTTTTACCAGAAACTCATCGAGTTCATCTCATCTTCATAAGTGTTCTTCAAATCTTCAACCTTTTTGATCTTGGTCAAGTAATTGTCAAAGTTGTTTGTGTATTGGAAATTGGTTATTTGATTAAAATATTATCTGCCCTCCTTGTTTGGTGAGACCTACATGCTTTAAGTTGTGTCAAGTGTCAGTAAGGATAAGGTCAGCCGAAAGTGTTACCAACTTTTTCACCAACTCACTGCAGCTTTTAGGACGAAACGGAAAAGCAGACGAAACAAAATCATCTTCGACGAAACACAAAACAGTTTCGTCGATATCCACTTTCGCCGGCTTCACTTTCGTCGAACTTGGATTCATTTTCTGTTTCGTCGGTCAAAGCCCAAAAGGAAGTTGGGCCTGGGCTGTTTCGTTGACTGGGAGCCCAAAAGAAAAACTTAGTTTCGTCGTCCAATATCTAAATCTGTTTCGTCGAACTTTAGGCCTCATCTAGACTGGGCCGTTTCGTCGTTTGAGAGCCCAAAAGAACATTCTGTTTCGTCGACAATATTATTGGGTCTCTTTCGTCGCCAATTCAGTTTCGTTGGGTTTCAAGAACTTAAAACTTGTTTCGTCACATAAACAAGAAAGTGTGTGTTTCGTCAATCTATTTGTTTCGCCGGACTTCTGTTTCGTGGAAACCTGTTTCGTCGAGTGTGTTGTTCAGGTTTAATAGAAGGGTTGCAAAATTGTTCTAACTGTCTGTTTCGTGTGATTTAAAGTGAAATTCTTCTTTGCATATATAACATGAATCCGAGTTGGTGGGGTAACCCGTCTACGGATGAAAGCAAGTATAGAAGTACGGGTTTGTCGCCATCATGGGCTGAATCTCCCGCACCCGTTTCTTCGCAAGTGAATCCAGCTTCGCCCGGTCAATGGGCATTCGTATCAAATCAAACTCCAAGTATTCAAAGCATTCTCTTAAGCGAGAGCGAAACCGGAAGTTTAAATCGACCACCGAAATTGATGCACATAAACGAATATCCGGGATGGGTTGATAGATTTCATACATACGTCCTTGGTCAAAACACAGAATTGTGATTACGTTTTACCACAGATTTCGATCAAGCTATCGAGACTGCCGCTTCAACTACTGCTACATTTTCCGATCTTCCAGAAGATCAGAAAAAGGCATATGATTTAGAAAAGAAGGCATATGTCATTCTTACTCAGGCGTTGAGCAAGGATATCTATCATCAGTTCGTCAGCTTCAAAACAACAAAGCGATTATGGGATGCGTTGAAGACAAGAGGAGTGGGAAATGAAGCAACACGCCAATTGCGACACGACTTACTCAAGAAAGAGTTTGATGGGTTCACGTGTATGGAAAAGGAATCCTTGGGAGATATGACTAGTCAATTCTATCATTTGCTTACTGAATTGGGTAATTATGGGGTAGTAACAACTCCAGCAGAGGTAGTGAAAAAGTTTGCAGATGCGTTGCCACCTCAATGGAATAGTTTCTTGGAGATTCTGAAATACAATGGAGTGTTGGCTACAACAAACATCAATGACTTCGTGCAGCTCTTGGAAAACAAAGATCAGGAAGAAACCCTAAAGGCAAAAAGGGTTCCAGTACCACAGAATCCTGATATGTATTATGGAGTATTTCTTCTGCAAGACCCGTTTCACATGCTCCACTTCAAACGGCGTTTGTCACAAGCACAGATTTATATGGCAATCCGATACAGGTTCCTGTAAAGCCAGCTCCAACAACAGACTTGTATGGAAATCCTCTACCGCCAGTTCCTCAACAGCAAGCCTATCGGTCATCTACCGTAGCAACTGATCTATATGGGAATCCACTTCCTGTTCAACAACAAGCTTGTTATGGAAGCACATCATCTGCTGGTCAGCCATCAAAGTCAAATACAGTACGGCTCGACACTTCAAGCTTTTCAAAAGAAAGTATTGAAGTAGCTAAAGAACGTATGGAGCTACTGAACACCTTGGTGAGCGCGTATTGTGGATTAGTAGAGGGTCAGATTGGGAACATTAATCTGACACAAGAAGACTATCAGCAGATTGATAAGGAGGAAATGGATTTGATGGATATCAAATGGGCTTTCGCAAGTGCTGTAAGGCGGGCAAAGGATTTTATGGAGAGAACTGGCAGAACCAACTTGGAAAGCAAGAAAGACACCAAGTATGGGTTCGATAAGCAGGCTGTCAAGTGCTTCAACTGTGGTGAACGGGGTCATTTTAAAAGGGAATGTACAAAGCCAGCTCAGCATGGGAACCAGAATCCATTCAGAAATCAAGGCAACCAGCAGAATCAGAACAGGAATAACGAGCGTACGTTGATACCTGTCAACAACCCAAGTCAATCAGGACCATCAAATGCCAACCAGGCTCTTGTGGTTCAAGTAGATGAAGGTTGTGATTGGTCAATTCAGTTGGGAAATGATACTCCGGATGGAACAGCTTGCTTTGCTGAGGTTGTCAAGGATCTTAAGCACGCCAGTGGTGGAGAATCTTCCACCAATGGTGATGAATCTTCTGAAGATGAAGACAGTTATGGTTATAGTAGAAGCTCAGATGAAGAATCCTCGAGTTCAGGCGATGATCATTTGGATGACACCTCAAGTGCGTCAGTCGATGCAGATGTTGATGAGCTATTGGAAGAAGCTGCAGCAGGAAATCATAGGAAATCTATATTGGTGGATCAAGCTGCTTATTCTTCTTCTTCTTCTTCTCTCCATTCAGCCTTTATGGCTAATGTCGACAGTTCATCAAGTCAGGTATGTGTCGATGAACCTTCTGTTGTTAATTGTGATAATTGTGCTAGGTTAAGTGTTAAATGTGCTGATTTGAATGCAAATATGTCTGAGTTGCAAGGCAAACATGATGTTTTGAAAGCTACTTTGTTTGACTTGCAAGACAAACATGTTTCTTTGAATGATAAGTGGTGTGATTTGCAAAGCAAACATGAGGCTTTGCAAAACAAGTATGGTGTGACATTCATCCACAACCAAAAGTTGACAGTAGATCTTTCTAAGTGCATAGAAGCCAATATGTTTTATGAAAACCATGAAAAGGAATTTAAATCTGTGATTGAAAAATTAAAGAAAGATAAATCTGAGCTGACAAAAATGGTTTCAAGAAAACAAACTGACATCAATTTGTATATTAATCGCCTTGAGATAATGCAAAAAGAAATGGCTTGTGTTAAAACTGAAAGTGAGGCGATCCAGCTCAAGTTAGACAGTTATTTAAGCTCTAGCTATGTGTTGGATCACATCATTAATGTTCAGAAAGAGAAAAAGGATGTCACATGCATTGGATACAAGAAATGTCCACCACCTGTGAGACACAATTATGATGCCATGCCTGATGAGGAGGATAGAACTTTCTTTGAGCCATCTGTTCCTTTAGACGTTGAGGAATTTGCAACCGGACTTGGATACAAGAAGGAAGTATCATCAGATTCAGATGTGTCAGCAGATACAGGTGTGTCTTCTGCTAAACCGAATCAGGATCCTCCAGTTGTGATTGAGGATGCTGATTCTTCTGATGATGAATCCAATGATACTGACTCAGCAAAGTCTGATGCGGTGATCAAAGAAGAGGACATACCTCTTGAGAATCATATTCTATGTGATCCTCCTGCAAAAACCGCCAAGACTGCTCCAATCGAGTCCACGTCTGCACAAGAGTCTAAGAGTGTGGATTTGCTGTACACTCTTGTTGGTGATGATAAAATTTATTCTGACAAAGATTTTCCGATTAAGAATGTAAATCAATCTTTAATCAGTAAAGTTTTTGAAAATTCAACAAGTAAGTTTTTGGGAAAGACTGGATCACACGTTGTGGTAACACAGTGCCCTCCTATCCCTAGCCGGGCCTACAATATATAGGGCCAGGATCATTTCAGAACCATAAATATTTACAGAACTCGCAGAACTCCTAATAAACAATCTTTTTATTTATATATTTTTATGTTTAGGATAATTTTATCATTTATTATGTGTATTTTTACGATTACATACATGTTAAGAGTAATTTTATCATTTTCTATATGTAATTTTATAATTACACATATGTAAACTAGTTTTTTTACATATATGTAATTAGTTATGACACATATATATAATTTTGGCAATTAAACATATGTAAACTACTTTTAACATGTATGTAATCAAAGAAATACATATAATAGATGATAAAATGATCCTAAATACAAAAACTTATATATAAAATGATTGTTTATTAGGAGTTCTGAAAGTTCTGTAGTTATTTAGAGTTCTGAACCACGCCAATTTACATGAAATACATTTTTAAAAAAATTAAAACTAAAAAATAAATAAATGAGTTAAATGGGTCAGTCCGAGAACCCGTTGGGTCGACACGGAACGCCTAGGCCTGTAAACGAACTGAACGTTTAGAGAACAGTTCATGAACCGTTCGGCGGGAAGTTCGTTTATGTTCGTTCGATTAGCTTAACGAACGAACACGAACAAAAAAAAATTGTTAGGTTAGCTTAGCGAATGAACATGAACAAAGGTCTCATTCGTTCGACTGCATTCGTGAACGTTCAGTAATATGTTCGATTACGTTTGTTCGTGTTCGTTTGATTATATTAAAAAGAATAATAAATAATAAACAATAAACCTTTTATCTAAACATATTGAAAACTTGAAACACTATTTATTTCAAAGTTAGCTAAAATTTGGACATTTAAGACATATTTTGGGATAATTATGTCTAAGTTAGTTAAACTTCGAATAGTTATATCTAAGTTAGTTAAACTTGATTCATCGTTTGGTGGTTGTAGTAGACTTCTTGTGTTTTGATTTATCATTTGAAGGTTGTAATTAACTACTTATGTATAAAGTTTAAGGTTAACAATGTTTTTATTTTCAAGTTAAATGTTCATTTACGTTCGTTTTTATTGCCTGCGTTCGTTTGTATTCGAGACCACCGATGTTTACGAACTGTTCATGAACAACTGAATTTCCTTAACGAACGAACACGAACATAAACTTATGTTCGGTATGCGTTTGTGAACAGTTCACGAACATGTTAATTTTCTTAACGAACGAACACGAACATGGTCTAGAAAAACATACATAAAGTATAAGGTATAGTGCCAAATATTCAAAACATGTAGAAACTTGAAACACTTTCAACAATCCTATAATTGAAGTACTTTAAACACAAAAAGTCATCCCATAAAAGAGAAGGTAATATTTGAATCATATTCTCTCTATTGTATAATTTAGTTTCTAAGGAGAGTTATCAATAAATAAAATCGAGCAGGTTAAGGAGAGAATGGAAACACGTTAAGCAATACGCGTTAAAAATTAAAACCAATTCCAAACTTCACAATCAACCAATGTTACCTGTAAACAATCGGGAACAACCAGCATAGAACACAACCCTAACGATCGGAGACAACCACCAGACACCAGGGTCGGCGACGTAGCTCTCAAAGTGCAGTAAGAGAACAAAAGGTTTCACAATGAGAGAGAAACTTCTCAGTTGATTAAAAAAGGGGGGAGACACTTAATGAATATGCGTGTCACCCCACAAAGCCTTAAACGAACACGTGGTAGTCCAGCTCAAAACCCAAACAAAAAAGCCCAGACCGCAAACAACAGAGCACATGTTCAACATAAGAAAGCACACATCACAAATAATGCACAAGGTACAAGTAACCAATGGTTGATAATTGATATTATATAAATATATAATCCTTTATGACAGTCACTTTTTTCAGATGCATGCATCATTGTTGCTTGATCTCCTCATCTATTTGTCGATTCCAAACTCATCATTTTTTAATCAAGATCCTGATGAACATCAATCTTATTCAAGTAACTCATGGCAAACTGAGAATCTTTGACAACAACCTCAACAGCAAATTTACATGTAAGATGAAAGACGGCTAAAGAACCAACCAAACATATATTTAAGAATGACGACTACTACTTTAAGCATCCATTCGAATGATGCAACGGAGACCTTCACCTTTAAGCATCAAATCAAAGGCTTTATTGATCTCTGAAAATGGAACTTCATGTGTTATGAACTTCTCCAGCTCAAGTTCCTACAACAAATCACCCACAAATCCTTCGATTGAGAACGTCTTTTTAATTAATAGTTGTTAATTAAGAAATTAATGTGCGTTAATTACCTTGTTCATATACTTTTCGACAACAGAAGGAATATCAGATCGCGGTTTATAGTTTCCAAAGAAGGTACCCTTTAGAGTCCTTTCGTTCAACAGATTGATTGGACCTGTCTTGAACACAGCATCTTTATGTGGAACACCCACTAGAACAGCAACTCCCCAACCCTGCACCAAAACTCAACACAAAATATTATAAACAATTTATATATAAATGCGCTTGCAAAGGGTATGTATAAACTATAAAGGTGAATATATACATCATGAACACACTCAAAAGCGGAGATCATAGCATCAATATGACCGGTGCATTCAACACTCCTGTCAACTCCTCCATTAGTCATCTCTGCAATCACTTCTTGCACCGGTTTCTTGTAATCTTTTGGGTTCACAAACTCTGTAACTCCAAATTTCTTTGCTGTCGTAGCGATAAAAGAAAATATAAGATTCATCTTTTATTAGATTTGTTTAAACTTTAGATTTCTTGCAACTTACCAAGCTCAAATCTGTTGGCATTGAGATCAACTCCAATGATCCTTGAAGCACCAGCAATTCTTGCACCTTCAGCAGCCTAATTACCAATAATTCATTACCGTTTTAACCACATTCATACAAATTACAAGTTTGGGAAAACTTACAGCAAGTCCCACAGCTCCCAAACCAAAGACCGCCACCGAAGAGGCTTTTTTTGGTTTTGCGACATTTAGAGTAGCTCCTAGCCCTGAAAAACACAAATTATAACTAGGTTGCATTAAAAAAAACCAACAAAACTAGGGTTATTTTACCTGTGGAGATTCCACAGCTGAGAATACAAACTTTATCAAGAGGGGCAAGAGGGTTGATCTTCGCAAGACATCCAACATGAACAACCGTGTACTCGCTAAAAGTAGAAGTCCCCACAAAATGGAAGATGGGTTTGCCGTTGATCGAGAATCGAGATTTCTGATCGTGAAGCATGACTCCCCTGTCGGTGTTGATCCTGAGAAGGTCACACATGTTGCTCTCTTCGGACTTACAGTGAGCACACTCTTTGCACTCTCCGGTGAAAACAGGAAGCACATGATCCCCTGGCTGTAGATCAGTCACTCCTTCCCCAACACTCTCCACAATCCTGTTCATGTAAATCGAAATCGATCAGATTGTTTATTTCAGGTTGAAACGGGATTACAACAGACCCTTTTGAATCTGATACAAGAATTGAACTCACCCTCCGGCTTCATGTCCTAAAATTCTAGGAAATACAGGATTTTGCCCCTGCAGTAATTAAAGATTTTATTAAAAAAACATATTATTAATTATATAAAAGAATAATTGATGTCAAAATTAAAATAATAATTACTTTGGCTTCCCAGAAGTAAACATCTGTGTGACAGAGGGAAGTGAAGAGGATCTTAATTCGAACTTCCATTTTCTGCGGTGGCGCCACCTCCACTTCCTCAATCACCAGCGGTTTTCCGGCTTCCCACGCCACCGCAGCTGCGGCATTTTAAGGAATATTAAGAGTTTAAGTGATGCAGTTTAGGAATATATCGAATATGGATGAATGAATGAATGAATGAATTCCTTACTACCTTTGCATCGAATCACCTGGCCTGCATTGGTGGACATACTTTTGTTTGTTGTTACCTGATCGCTAGAACAGAAAATCTTGAAACGAGATGAATTGGTTTTGATTATTGCTTGAGATGAAGAAGAAGAAGATATAGTCTTGAGTAGAAGACGGGTATTTATAGGATCGAGTGAGCGCTTAAAACTTATCGAGTCAGAGGGTTTGATTTGAGTTTGTAGAATCTGGTAAACATGAGGAGGCTTACCTTTGCATCGAATAACTTGGCCTGTAGTGGTCGACGACATACTTTTGTTTCTTGTTAATTGATCAGAGATTTTTGTAATGAAGATGTAGTATGAATAAACTGGTATTTATAAGATGGAGTGAGTGAGGGTGTTTGATTTGTGTTTGTGGAATCTATCTAGTAAACAATAGGCTACTCCATAAACAGAGCTAAAAACCAGCCACCAGGTTTTCTATTTGCCTGGTTTTCTTTTGATCCACACATAGGCAACTTGAATATTAAACCCACTGTTTAAAGATAACAAGAAACTATTCATGCATATGGGAGTTAAATTATTAGAGTTAATTACTGTTTTGACCCCTGTGGTTTAGCCAGTTTAATCATTTTAGGCCAAAAATAACTTTTTAACATATCAGACCCCGATGTTGCATTTTATATCGGTTTTGACTCCTGACACTAACTTTGTTAGTTTTTGCAGTTAGTGTAAGGGTAATTAGGTCATTTTTTGATTTAGAAAGTTTTTTTTTTAACTTAAGAGATTATTAATGCAATTACTAAAGTTTTTTCTATTATTTCATTATTTTCAAGATTGTTATTTAACAAAATTCGTTTTAAATATATAAATACATATGTATTTTCATTAACCGTTTTGTTTTTATAAAAGTCGTTTTAAAAAATAATTTGTTTTTTTGCATTTTGTTTAAACCATCTATAGTTTTTAAAATTTTTCATTTTTAAACCATTTGTTTTTTTTTTTAAATCGTTTGTCTTTTAAAATCTTTTAAACACTTCATTTTATACCATTATTTTTAAAATTATTTATTTTTAAACATTTTTAAACAACTCACTTTTTTAAGTCATTCATTTTTTAAGTTTTACAAAACAACGTGTATAAAAACAAAAGAAATGTAAGATTTGAAAAAAAAAAGAATTATTCAAATAAAAAATTTACAAAAGATCGTTCATTTTTCAAACTTTTTTTAGAGGGTTCATTTCTTTTTCAAATCTTTCATTTCTTTGGGCTGTTTGTTTATCCAAAATTCGTTATTTTTAACCATACGTTTATTAAATTCATGCGTTTTTTAGTATCTTACACTTGTTAACTTATATTTTTTAAGGTTTTATTTTTTTATAAACGTCCTTTTTTTAATCTTCAATTTTTGAAATCGTTCGTTTAAAAATCGATCGTTTAAAAATCGATTTGCCACCGTCGTTATGTTCAGATCCAGATAGAGCATCCTCTATTGCCCCTGTTCCTAGCTTTGCTTTCGACCACGATGTTGAGGAGGATTCTGATCCTGTCTTTCCCCCATGATTCGACCCAGATCAGGATATAGAGTTTATACCCATGGATCAGCCTATGGAGGATCCGGTCGACCCAGTTGACCCAGTTGATCCCATCGACCCTGAGTTTGATTTTGAGATGGCCTTTGATGATCCCGAGCCTGTCATGGCCCCCGAGCAGGTAGCCGCTCTAGACCCTGCATTTGAGCATGACCCAGTTCATGCTGGCGCACCCATTATTGAGCCTGTGATTGCTGACCCACCTATTGATGATCACCCTGTGGATGCTCCATTGTTGGAGGGCGATCATGTCGTTGCTGTTGATCATGTTGATCCCCCACTTATTGCTGATGCACCTGTTGACCCTCTTGTTGCACCCCACCATGATCCTATGCCTGTTCAGTTTGATCGTGCACTTTTTGAGGCACAGATGGACCCACGAGATGAGCACGCCCAGCATGGGTGGATTCCTGCTGATGATGAGGTTCCACCTATTCCCCCTCAGATCACTGATACTCGTCACGTTGATACCTCTTTTACATTCCCTCAGTTTACACCTCCAGCTCGACCTGGAGAGGGTTCTTCGGCCCATCCTTTTGGACATGTACCGGTATCTATCCCTGCTATACCACCGTCTTCTACTACTTTTTCCCCTGTTCCACCATTTCCTGTATCACCTTTTGATCCAGCCAGTGAGCCATTCCTTTGGTCGTCGCCACCTGTTATGCCACCGACCGACCCCTACCATCCTTTCCATTTGGGATATTCCGTTGAGGACGTTTTGATGTCATTTGTTGCCCAGCACGAGGCACACACACGGTGCTTCAGGAGCTTGAGAGAGCTCAGCCGCCGCCGTGCCAGTGTCAGGGTCAGACCCACCCTACTTCTTTGCAGCACTCTCGACCTTTACCACCGGACTATGCTGCACGCCTTTCGGCACTTAAGCAGCAGGTTGCTTCTTAGTTGCGTACCCAGAGAGCCATGGAGGAGGACTGGCTCCATTTGCGTCGCTTGTTTTACACCCACTTTCCCCCTCCTCCACCGCCATCAGTGTAGAGCTCTTCAGTACCGTATGGGTAGACGTTGGTGAGAAAACGACGATTGTTTCTGACTGCACAGCATTTTTGGAGACCACTTTCTGATTCTGACTTTTGTTGATTATGTATATGGGATGTATTGACACTGATTTGATATAGTTTTTGGACTGGGGTGATGTAGCCCTTAGTCGACTGATGTTGTATGACACTGTGATGTACTTGTACACTTACTATGTGGTCTCGATATATGGCAATCGCAGTATTCTCATCATATTTGATGCTTGATTTGGTTATTTATATTTTATGACATGGGATGTTGTGTGATTGATATAATTGAAACATGAGATGCTATGTGATTGGTCTATTTATAACATGAGATGTTATGTGCTATTACTATTATTATATACGTACGTTTTACTATGGCCTGACCTACGTAAACACATCTATAGAAGATGCCGAGACGTCAAACGCCGATGCCTACCAATGAGGCAGAACTCCAGCAAATCATCGCTGCTGCCATCGCACAATACGCCGCCTCTCAAGGAGGGACTAGTGGAAGTAACTCTGGCAACACTGGCAACAACAACCCACCTCATGGTAATACTAAGTCATTAAGACATACCATGACCTAATTGGATATCTATAGCAAAGATGCTAATGCCGTTCACATGTTATAATGTATGTGCAGGGTGCACCTACAAGCAGTTTCTAGACTGCAAGCCTGTCAACTTTGATGGCACTGGAGGTGCTGTCGCCTTTGTTCGTTGGGCTAAGAAAACTGAATCTGTTCTTCGCATGAGCAAATGTGCACCAGACCAGCAAGTCACCTATATCTCTGGGCTATTCTTGGATGGAGCCCTATCTTGGTGGAATTTGCAAGTACAGACACTTGGTGAAGCTGCTGCCTACGCGCTAACCTGGACCGAACTGAAGGAACTTATGCGCAAAAAGTACTGTTCCCGAGCTGAAATCCAAAGATTGGAAACTGAGTTCCGGCATTTGAAAATGGAAGGTCCAAAGATCGCAGAATATGTCCAGAGGTTTCACGACCTGTCACATGTCGTACCCTATATGGTCACTCCCGAGTTCAAGCGGATTGAACGTTTCATTTGGGGATTAGCTCCTCAAATCATAAGCATGGTGACCTCCTCCAAGCCTGCGACAATTACTGAGGTGATTGATCTGAGCGTGGCTCTCACAGAGGAGGCTATTCGCCTGAACAAGTTCGATGATGCTGAGCCTAAGAAGAAAGAGACTCACGTCGAGTCATCAGGAGGTAACAAGCGGAAGTTCTCGAACTTCAAGCAAGGCACCAGTGGTGTTGTCAAGAAAGGAGAAACAAGCATGCCAGCTCACGTTACAACTGGTAGTGGAAAGAAAGGAAAGGGATATATGGGCACCCAGCCCAAGTGTAATACATGCCAACGACACCATTCTGGCCATTGTACTGTGAAAGTATGCGAAGCATGTGGAAAACCTGGCCACTTGAAGGATTCTTATTGGGCCACTGTTGGCCAGGGAGGCCAGGGGGGATTCGGAAACAGAAATAATAACCGGGGTGGGAATGGAAATCGCCCACAAGGAAACAATGGAGGTAATGGAAATCGAGGCAACAATGTGAATCAAGCGGGCACTGTGAATCGTAACCAGAGGAATAATCAAGCTGGTGGAAACGGGCAAAGACCCGGATGCTTTAACTGCGGTGATCTTGGGCACTACAAGAGGAACTGCCCAGAGTTAAACCAAGCCCGTGGAAGAGTGTTTAATATCGAAGCGAGGGAGGCGCGCCAGGATCCCAATGTCGTTACTGGTACGTTCCCTGTAAACCAACGCTATGCATCCGTTTTATTTGATATTGGCGCCGATTATAGCTTCGTGTCGTTAAAGTTTAAGAATATGCTTGGTTTAGCCGGTAGTAAATTAGATATTCCGTACTCAATCGAATTGGCCAATGGAAAGTTAGTAGAAGCCAATGAAGTTATCAGAGGTTGTGTGATCGAATTGGGAGAGCGTGAGTTTGCCTTGGATCTACTACCAGTCCAGCTAGGAAGCTTCGATGTGGTGGTAGGAATGGATTGGTTATCAGGCAACAAGGCAGAAATAGTTTGTCATGAAAAGATCGTTCGTATCCCAACCGAAGATGGTGATACAATTGTGGTTCATGGAGAGAAGCGTGATACGCCGTTAAGAATTATCAGCTGCCTCAAAGCGCGAAAGTGTTTGCAGAAGGGATGTGCTGCCTTCCTGGCGCACATTGTAGATAAGAAAGCTGAAGAACCAAAGATCGAAGACATCCCTGTCGTGAGGGAATATCCAGAAGTCTTCCCAGAGGACTTGCGTGGACTGCCACCTCTAAGGCAAGTGGAGTTTCACATCGATTTAGTCCCAGGCGCCGCGCCTGTGGCTAAGGCACCCTATAGACTTGCTCCGTCTGAGATGCAAGAACTGTCGACACAACTTCAAGAGTTGTTAGACAAGGGATTTATCCGACCAAGCTTCTCGCCTTGGGGAGCTCCAGTTTTGTTTGTCACGAAGAAGGACGATAGCTTTCGAATGTGCATTGACTACCGGGAGTTGAACAAGCTGACGATCAAGAATAGATACCCTCTGCCAAGGATCGATGATCTATTTGACCAACTGCAAGGTTCAACCTTTTACTCTAAGATCGATCTTCGATCTGGATACCATCAGTTAAGGATACAAGAGGAGAGTATCCCGAAAACAGCCTTCAGAACTCGTTATGGACACTACGAGTTCCTAGTTATGCCGTTTGGGTTAACAAACGCACCTGCAGTGTTCATGGATTTGGTGAATAGAGTTTGCAAGCCGTACTTAGATAAGTTCGTGATAGTGTTCATCGATGATATCTTGATTTATTCAAAGACGAAGGCTGAGCACGAACAGCATTTAAGAGCCATTTTGAAATTACTGAAGAAGGAACAGTTGTACGCCAAGTTCTCTAAGTGCGAGTTTTGGCTACGAGAAGTACAATTCCTTGGGCATGTGGTAAATGGAGATGGAATCCACGTGGATCCCACCAAGATCGAAGCGATTAAGAACTGGGAAACTCCAAAGACGCCAACCGAAATTCGACAATTCTTAGGTTTGGCTGGCTATTACCGAAGATTCATCGAGGATTTTTCAAAAATCGCTCAACCATTGACGCTCCTCACGCAGAAAGAAAAGAAGTTTGATTGGGGAATCAAACAGGAAGAAGCATTCCAGATATTGAAAGATAAGCTCTGCAATGCGCCAATCTTAGCACTACCAGAAAGTACAGATGATTTCGTGGTATACTGTGACGCCTCACGCCAAGGTTTGGGTTGCGTGTTGATGCAACGTCAAAAGGTTATTGCTTACGCATCGCGTCAATTGAAAGTGCACGAAAAGAACTATACCACACATGATTTGGAACTTGGCGCAGTGGTTTTTGCTTTAAAGATCTGGAGACACTACCTATATGGTACGAAGTGTATAATCTTCACAGATCATAAGAGCCTACAACACATATTCAACCAGAAGGAGCTGAATATGAGGCAGAGACGTTGGGTTGAGTTGTTAAATGATTACGACTGCGAGATAAAGTATCATCCAGGGAAGGCGAATGTGGTCGCCGATGCCCTAAGTCGAAAGGAGAGGATCAAGCCCATAAGGGTTAGGGCTTTAGAGATGATTATCCAAACCGATCTTTCCTTGCGCATTCGTGCCGCGCAAAAAGAAGCTCTTAAGGAAAGAAACCTTGAAGAGGAATATCTCCGTGGAATGGAGAAGAAATTGGTGCCAAACGAGGAAGGAACGTTATGTTTTGAGAAAAGGATTTGGGTTCCTCTGTTTGGAGGTTTAAGGAAGGTTATTTTCGATAAAGCTCACAAATCGCGGTACTCTATCCACCCTGGAGCGGATAAGATGTACCAGGACCTTAAAGATTACTACTGGTGGCCTAGGATGAAAGGCGATGTGGCTGTTTATGTGAGCAAGTGTTTAACATGCGCTAAGGTGAAAGCGGAATACCAGAAGCCTTCGGGACTTCTGCAACAACCTGAAATTCCCAAGTGGAAGTGGGAACAAATCTCAATGGATTTTATTACAAAGTTACCAAGAACGCCAAGAGGCCATGACACTATTTGGGTAATAGTGGATCGATTAACGAAGTCAGCGCACTTCTTACCTATCAGAGAGAAGGATAATACGAGCAAGTTGGCCAAAATTTACATGAGAGAGATTGTTACACGCCATGGAGTACCTCTCTCAATCATCTCCGATAGAGACGGAAGGTTCGTATCAAGGATTTGGCAATCCTTCCAAGAAGCTTTTGGCTCGCAATTGAATATGAGCACCGCGTTTCACCCACAGACCGACGGGCAAAGCGAACGGACGATACAGACTTTGGAAGACATGCTGAGAGCGTGTGTTATGGATTTGGGCGGTAGCTGGGATAAACATTTGCCACTGGTCGAATTTTCATACAACAACAGCTACCACACCAGTATTGGTGCCGCGTCATTCGAAGCTTTATATGGGCGCAAGTGCAGATCGCCGCTTTGTTGGTCTGACGCAGGTGATAGACAGCTGGTTGGTCCTGATATGGTCCAGGAAACCACGGATAAGATCGCACAAATCCGAGATCGCATCAAGGCGGCTCGTGATCGTCAAAAGTGTTACGCGGATCGAAGAAGAAAACCTCTAGAGTTTGAGGTAGGTGATATGGTTTTGTTGAAGGTATCACCCTGGAAGGGTGTGGCACGCTTCGGGAAGCGTGGAAAGTTGAATCCGCGGTATATAGGTCCGTTCAGAACTTTGGAAGGAATTGGGCTAGTAGCATACAAGCTGGACTTACCTGCTGAACTGAATGGTGTTCACGATACATTCCACGTATCAAATTTAAGGAAGAGTCCAACTCAAGATACCGTTTTCATTCCTACCGACGAAATTCATGTTGACGACACGCTCCACTTCGTTGAAGAACCCGTTGAGGTTACGGATTGGAAAGTGAACAAGACCCGCCAGAGCAGTGTCAAGCTCGTCAAGGTTCGTTGGAATGCCAGACCTGGTCCTGAATACACCTGGGAGCGTGAGGACCGGATGCAAGAGAAATACCCCCACGTATTCCCCAAGAACCCTGCATCTATAAGCAGAACTTAAAATTTCGGGACGAAATTTTTCTAACGGGGGGAGAATGTGACAACCCTCACTAAACCAGGTATCCGTACGACTTAATTAATAATTAATTACTGCTTAATTACTGTGCTTACTTGAATTTATGGATAAACTGCTACTTGAATGCTGATACATGTACATACTTGCATCATACTCTATTTACCGTCACTACATTATTTACATGCTGAACCTTAGTGACAAACATGATGCACAAAAGCACAGTAGCACAATGAACGGATAACCTATTGAACGTGCTGTCATAACTAGCACCAGGCAGATACTGCCTCTAAGGCCTGTATGAGCCCGAGATAGTTAACTACACTAATAGTGAGTGTGAAGATACAAGGGTTGTAGAACTGCGTCTCTAGGAACAAGTTACAGTGATCGGATGTGCCTAAAACGTACTCTAAGTACAAAATTCAGCACATTAACTAAAAATTCAGCATTTGGTTAACTCATAAAGTGCCAAAACATGAGAAGAATGTTACTAGACACTTTCCAAAGTGTCGGGAGTAAGTTGTGTAACTAAAAATAATAATAACGACACTTTAAAGCTTTGTTAAACGCTTTAACGGATTACTATCCAACCGAACAACCGGACTAGACCCGGAACAAAAAAATATTGCCATTTACATTGTTTGTCTTTTTCTGAGCCAGTTAGGGTCCCCGAATACCCTAACACCCACTGTAATACACAACACACTAGTAACCGGGTTAATCCCTAAACTAACTAAACTAACCTAACTACATGCTAACTAAATGGTTGGATTTGAACTAAGCTACCCCCCCCCCCCCCTAACCAAACCGTCCCCCAAGAGGGGACACCCTTGTACCATTTGTGATTAAATTAATCACCCTTGTCTCATATCAAGAAAACACATGATCCATTGGGTAATTTACTTGATAATTGTCTATAAGAACAAGAGTCTACACATCATGATCATCCAACACTTCACAACTCACAACAACACTCCCTCTCTCTCTCTCAAGAAGCTACGGCCGAACACCCCTATCCATCCATCAATTTTTTCGAGTTTTGTTCAAGCATTCCAAGATCACACAAGTGTTAAGGATCATACCCGAGGAGGCTTGGTGCATTCGGAAGGCGAAGGACCTCACCTCATTGCTTTTATCCACTCATTTTGCGTCTAGATTCTTCCCCAGCCTCGAGCTAGTAGTAAGTTACTATAATCACCTTCTCGAACTATTTTAAGATGGTTAAAATGATTTGTAACGGTTAAAACTCGTAAACATACAAGATGAAGTGTAAAAGTCTACTAAAAATGCTAGTAATGGTGGTTAAAAGCTTGAATGTTGTGTAAATCTTGTAGTATTTGATTTGTGTAGTTATTTAGGCCCGATCTATGTTGTGGTAGCTCGGATCATCGTTTAACCCGGATTGGTCATGATCATGGATCATGACATAAAGCTTGTTTAAGTGTAACAAGGGTTAAATGATGAAACTCTACCACACGCGAAACTTGAACTTGTGTAAAATGATTTTTCTTACAAAATAGTGTCTAAAACTAGTAGATCTACGGATCTACAAGCGGTATTCTCAAAGAACCAAGTATCAAAGAAATCATATTTTCTAAAGCCGGATCTTACATGAACAAGAATGATTTTTAAACACACAAGTGTGTAAACACTTGTGTGACACCAAGTTTCGACAAAGAACTAGTTTTGTCAAAATTTTACAATAAGTTGTAAAGATGGAATTTCTTTAAAAACGAGGTTTTCATGAAACCGGATTGATTTGTATAAAGATCCACTAAAAGTAATGGGATTTACTTCATAGTTTTGAAAAACTACAAGTTCATGTAATTTTTGGCGATTTACATATTTATTGACTAGTTTGTTGCTCTGAACGCTGTTTTGATTGAATGAGAAAATTGTTGGTTTGAATTATAAAAGAAAATGATACGCTTGAAAGCGTGGCCACCTCCAGTTACAGGGGAGACTCAGGCGAAATTTTTCCAAAAAACCTAACACTTAGAATTATTGTCACTACAAGTGTTAGAAATACTTTTCGACTTGTTTTCAAATTATAGATTTCGCCACGACTTTATTTACAAAATATCGGAGGTGGGATTTCACAAAATAAAACTTGGTAAATATATATTTAGTAAATATATTTTACATAACGTCACTTGTTATGTGTTTATGATTATTTTGTGAAGTACACAAATATTATTTTTAGGGTAAAAATAATATTATCGAATGTTAACGAATCCAAAATAATACGAACGCTTTCACGATAAATATATAAGTTACACCGGTAATTATTATTACCACTCGATCGTTAAAACGTAACTTACGCATTTTAAGAAAATATGACTGAACGCGTATTTTGTCAAGGTATTATTTTGGGAAAATTTTATGTAATAGAAAATATAATATTTTTGAGAAGAATATTTATATTTTGGAGTTAGAAATAAAATATATTTTAAGTGAGACTTAATAATATATTTCGAACACACATGTATTAAATCCCCCATCCTTGGGAAGGAAAATGATTACCAAGTATTTACTAAATGTAAACACGAAATAGTTGTCTAACTATTTCCCAAAAACTTAAACCATAAAGCTAAGGCACGGCCGTCCGTCTAATAGAGCTAGTACGTGTAGGTCGTCGCACAGCTGCTTGAGCAGGAGATATACTTGGTAGAGACGCACCACTGTGAGTTCATGTCCCCCTTTTCTCTTAACTGTTTTCAGTTTTTAAACTGCGGGGGTGAAATACATGTTACTATGATTACAAGTACTTTATACATGGTATGGTTAGCGTAAGGAGGTTTACTACTTAGATCATGTGAGTGGGTAGGCGGAAACTTTAGGCCATTAATCCTCATGGTAGGACCGAGGGACAGGAGCGGTAGATCTATCTGGGTGTAGCGAGCCCAGCCCCAGGCCAAACAAGAAACGGACCTCGGGGTGACTTTGTGCCCAACGCATAAATCCGCTAGGTTTGAGTCTTCCTACTTGTACTTCACACATATCAATGGCCTTGCAAACCATTGGTGATCTCTTTTTCCTTATTTGCTACATACCAGGATTTTATACATACAAAGGTTTATTTACTCACTTACACATGAACTCGCTCAACATTATTGTTGATTTTTCAACTTACATGTATTTCAGGGAATTAAAGGATCTGGCGCGGTATGACACGTTTTCCCGCTGCACTAGTTATGAGGTCATCCGGGTTTAGGGGATGTGACTCTTTCCTGGACAAGTCACAGTCCTTAAACTATGTTTATGTCATGTTGATGTTTGTGTCTGTTGAACATTGTTTATGTTGTTAGGATGTGTTTCCGTTAAGACAATGTTGTTATATTTGGTTTTTTTAAAACTTAATCCTATGGATGATCTTGCATGGTTTTTATTTCATATAGCTTTGTTATGGTTAAGCTATGGTATTAAGAAGTCACACCAAATTAACCACGCTTCCGCAAAGCCAGGGTGTGACATTTTTTACATTTTGTTTAAACCATCTATAGTTTTTAAAATTTTTCATTTTTAAACCATTTGTTTTTTTCTAATTCGTTTGTCTTTTAAAATCTTTTAAACACTTCATTTTATACCATTATTTTTAAAATTATTTATTTTTAAACATTTTTAAACAACTCACTTTTTTAAGTCATTCATTTTTTAAGTTTTACAAAACAACGTGTATAAAAACAAAAGAAATGTAAGATTTGAAAAAAAAAGAATTATTCAAATAAAAAATTTGCAAAAGATCGTTCATTTTTCAAACTTTTTTTAGAGGGTTCATTTCTTTTTCAAATCTTTCATTTCTTTGGGCTGTTTGTTTATCCAAAATTCGTTATTTTTAACCATACGTTTATTAAATTCATGCGTTTTTTAGTATCTTACACTTGTTAACTTATATTTTTTAAAGTTTTATTTTTTTATAAACGTCCTTTTTTTAATCTTCAATTTTTGAAATCGTTCGTTTAAAAATCGATCGTTTTTAAATTCCTTTGATATTTGAAATCATTCATATTTTGAAGTTCTTTTTCTCTAACGGCTATAAGTAAACTGAATACAAAGTTTTAAAAATGAACGATTTGAAAAACGGTTCTAAAAGGAATGGTTTAAAAAGAAACACTTTTAAAACTAATGACTTAAAAAAGTGAGTTGTTTAACAATGTTTAAAAATAAATGATTTTAAAAAGAATGGTATAAAATGAATCATTTAAAAAATTAAAGAGTAAACTGCCATTTTGGTCCCTGTGGTTTGGGCACTTTTGCCATTTTAGTCCAAATCTCAAACTTTTTAAATCTGGGTCCCTGTGGTTTCACTTTTATTGCCATTTTGGTCCAAAATCCAAAAACCCACCATTTTGACTGTTGAAACCTGGTTGTTTTGTCCTTTGTGCAGGGGCATTTTGGTCATTTGATTTTAATATAACATAATATAATAAACACAGAGATTTCTCACCACTCTCCAGAGATTTATCCGATCATCATCATCTTACCAAAACCAGATTTCTCCGATAAAACACCACCTGCCACACCCTCTCGCACCACCACCCCCACCCCCACCACCACCTGCCACCACCCTCTCGCACCAGCACCACCACATCACCGGCGTCATTAATCATTCAAAAAACCCTAACCTAATGATGGATCTCCTTCTCGATTTGCCACCGTCGTTATGTCCAAAACCACCCCGTCTCCACCAAACTCTGCACTCTCTCTCTCTCTCTCTCTCTCTCTCTCTAAATACCCACCTAATGATGGATCTCCTTATCGTCTCCACCAAACGCTTCAGTTGTTCCTGATACTGCAACAAATAGAAAATAATGATTGTATTGGAACCATTAGAAAATTGATGCTTACTAGGAGTTTTTGGAGGATGAATAACTGATGCGAGAGATGATGTGGTGGTTCGAGCCCTAATTAGACGAAAACATCCCATTGCGTTCGCCATTGCTTAGCAGGAGTACAACTAAGAAATTGTTGGCTTCATGATTTCATCTTCAATGCCACACCGCCACCGCCTACCTTTCACAAACCCTAGAACGAGTTTAGAGAGAGAAAGAGAGGGTAAAAGCTTGGGTTTTAGGTTTTAGAGAGAGAAAGAGGGGGTGTTTTAGATGATGGTCTGCAGATGACCACCACACCGCCACCGCCACCGCCATCACCACCACACCGCCACCGCCTACCTTTCACCCTGCAGATCCTCTGTGTTTTAGATGATAGCTCTGTGTTTGAAGGTTTGGAGAAGAGGTGGAGAAATCTCTGTATTTATTATGTTATATTAAAATCAATGACCAAAATGCCCCTGCACAAAAGGACAAAACAACCAGGTTTCAACAGTCAAAATGGTGGTTTTGGATTTTGGACCAAAATGGCAATAAAGTGAAACCACAAGGACCCAGATTTAAAAAGTTTGAGATTTGAACTAAAATCGGAAAAGTGCCCAAACCACAGGGACCAAAATGGCAGTTAAAAGACAAACTACTTTAAAAAGAACGATTTTAATAAACAAGCGGTTTAAAAATTAATAATTTTAAAAACGAAAGACATTTTAAAAAAAGGTTAAAAAAACAAATGATTTTAAAAACGACGTTTATAAAAAACAAACGCTTATTGAAAATACGTATTTATTTGTATATATAAAACATATTTTGTTAAATAATAATGGTGAAAAAACGAAATAATAAAAAAACTTGAGCAATTGCATTAATAATCTATTAAATATTAAGAGAACTTTGTATTATAAAAAACAACCCCTAAGGTATATAATTACCTAATTACCCTTACAGTTCACTTAAAAAAAAGTAACAAAGTTAGTGTCAGGGGCCAAAACCGTTATAAAATGCAAACTCGAGGTTTGATTTGTTAAAAGATTTTTTTTGGGCTAAAAGGGTTAAATTGGCTAAACCACAGGAGCCAAAACAATAATTTACTCTAATTATCATTATTGTATTATATTATTATAACTGCCATTAACTTTAATGTTTGATCTTTTAAAAATGCAAGAGAAGTGTTTTATTAAAGAACCATCTTGATAAATTTTACCAGGATCGAGTTTTTATCAGGGAGTTATTTTGGTATGGAATCGTGAGCTATGACCCTCCTTATCAGCGTCATGTCATCAACTTTTAATCCATCATTCAAAACCACTTCTTTAAGGGAGTGGTCATGATCCAAACCACTATTCTCTTATTTTAATTTATTTTTATGAAAAAGAAAAAGAAATATTGAAAAAGGAAAGAAGACTCATGGTTGTCATGGTTTAATCCATGACAACCATGGTGGATGGGGTAAGAGGGTGGAGTAACAATCCATTAATAGTCCGACGTGGCGATTGATAACTTAATCCATGCCCCCCACACCTTTCAGCCTTACATACGATTTATGCAAACACAAACATAAAATTGCAAGTTTACAAAATTACCTTGTTGTAATGATGAGCTTGACATGTACGAATAGAAGGAGTGGCAGAGCTTGATCAAAAGTTTCGCGAGAAGGGGGATCCTATATAATTTTAAAATTTTTAGAACGAAAAATCAGAAATTTTACACTTCTAACCAAACATGGGGGTGCACCCTCGGTTCCCACTAAGCTGCGCCACTGAACAGAAGAACATATGTATGGCCTATACACACACACACACGTAAACATATATAGGGAAAGTGTCAAATAAAATGTCTCTTAACGTACAATACGTACGAGATGAAATTATAACATGTGTAGTTAGGTTTATACATGCGTGATTAGGTTTTTACCCCATGCGTGATTTCTGATTTTGTACATGCGTGATTATGTTCATGCGTGATTTACGGCTTTTTAGCATGCGTGATTAGGGTTATGATCTCGTGCATAATTTTATCTTGTACGTATCGTACGTTAAGGAATATTGTAGGCTAACTCGCCCCATCATATATAAATTTAAAAAAAAAATCATAAAATGCTAAAGTATTGCAAAAGATTAATCATGGAATGGAATAAACATATGAAGTGCATAATCATATTCCGATGATACAAAAAAATAATTTTTTTAATTAAAACTCCAATTTCAACAACTATTTTTTAATTTGTTAGATACAAATAATATTAACAAGTTTACAGCAATTACCTAACAAAACAATATTTAGCGAACAAAAAACGTAAAATACAAAAAAAAAAAAAAAAAAAAAAAAATCTAGAGTTCATCATCGTCGAGTAATCAAAGTGCGTAATTGTTTTTCTCTGAAGTCCGAGATGTAGGTACATGTAAAAGCCATTTACATAGGGATGAGATGAGTATCATACCTAGGTACATGTAAAAGCCATTTATATAGGTTTGAGATTAGTATTATACCGGTTTTCAAAATCTAAAATGAGTAAAAAACACAAAGTGAATATCGTGCTGATTATGGTGGTACAGTAGTGATTCGATGCATGTAGTGCAACTCAAAACATATAAGTTTAAGTCTTAACACGTCAACCTTTTTTCCGGGAGGACAATAATATTTAATTTCATAAGCCTTAATTGTTTACATACAAAATTTAGGATGTTACTATCTCCTTGTTGGTTGCACATAAAAGTTTTGCCACCGATTTTTCCTTTTATTAGGCATTAAACAACACGAACCAAAGGCTTGATTTCGAGACCAATAACGATACAATGAACAAGAAATCAAAATCTGACACTAGTAATAAAATGAAAACAAAGAACCTTAAAAACCTTAGGGTGAAGGGAGTGGTTACCTATTTGGAATAGGTAAACTCCCAATTCACCCAATCAGACAGTGTCACATCAATTTACCTATTTTGTTTACTTAATGCTCAAAAACGTTGACGATGGTTTACCTATCTTGGATTAGGTAAACTATTATTTAAAAAAAAAAACATAATAAATGAAACCATCCAATCATCAGTAAACCTTCACTTTCCCCTCATCGGTAAACCTTCACCGATTCCTTCCCTTCACCGATCGGTAAACACCATCGGCGGCGGTGTTACCGATCGGTAACCGCTTACCGATGGTGTTTACCGCACCACTCCGCTCACCCTTATGTGACGAGAATCAAGGGTGTGTGAGAGAGAGAGAGAGAGAGAGAAAGGAAAGTGTAGCAAGTGTGTAAGAAGCCATCAAGTATTGCCACGTGTCCTACAGGAGCGAGGGTAAATATGTCCAAATTTTTTTTAACAAAACAAATATCTAGGTAGAAAATTTGCAAACCCACCCCCCCCCCCCCCGCGTCCCCCACTTGTGGCCTAGTGGTAGGAGACTTGAGTTTTCCAATTGAGACTCAAGTTCAATTCTCATTTGTGTCATATAGGGGTGGATGTTGGGCAATCATGGTGACAAACCCACCGAGGGGGGTTCGATCCTGAGCCGCACCCCGGTTTTCATCCGGCTGCTACTTCAACGAAGCTTCTCGTGTGGAGGCAGTACGATTCCTGGGGAACGCCGGAACCAAGTCTGACTAACCCAGCGCGGATACGGTTAAGACAACGTAGTCTGGGCAGATCTTGGCTAGGGCTACCGTTTAGATGATGTAACATTGAGTTACTCAAAATGAAAATCAACGGTTAAAAAAAACCGCAAACTCATGATGCACTGTTGCATGTACAATACTAACTCGCTATAAATTGGGAATATGGATCCATACACCCTAAAATTAGGTATTTAACACCATCTTACTTTTTTGCCAAATTAATGAGACAATCAACTAACTTTTTTTTTATCAATGTTAATGAGACAAGTGCTTCTTTTTTAATACCATCTTGTTTTTCATAGTATTTTATTGAGTACTTTTTTTAGCGCCACCTTATTTTTAATATTAGTTTATTGTTTACTATTTTTGTATGGGAATATGAGTTTTCATTTGTTTATTTATTTATTGAGTTCTTCTTTTGTAGCACCACCCGTGAATTGAATCATGCTGACCACCTGCAAGTCAACTAAAAGGCCTAATAAATAAGGTTATGTTCCCCTGTAAATTCTTTAAAAAGAAGTGGTGTATTTGTTGGTAATGGTGTATTAAACCCGTATTTGTAAAATACCAAACTCTTTATCAAAACTTATTGTCAAAATTAAGATCCTAACTCTTAAAAATCTAGGGTAATTTCATCCATATACACATATAAAATTATGAATTGAGATATATTTTTTACTCTTATTTTAAAATAAATTGTGGTTTCTGAAATCATTAATGTTTGATCTATTCATGTATTTGTCAATTCCAAACTCTTAAATTTTTAATTAAAATCCTGATGAACATTAATCTTATTCAAATAACTCATGACAAACCGAGAGTCTTTTGACAACAGACCTCAAGAGTACATTTACATGTAAGATGAAAGACGACTAACAACGTTATAAGTAATAATATAACACATATTTAAGAATAACGACTTTCACTTTAAGCATCCATACGAATAATGCAACGAAGACCTTCACCTTTAAGCATCAAATCAAAGGCCTTATTGATCTCTGAAAATGGAACTTCATGTGTTATGAATTTCTCCACTTCAAGTTCCTGCAAAAAAAAATCACCCACAATTCCTTCAATTTCCAATTCCTTTTTTATTACTAATTTTAAACTAAAAAATCAATGTGTTAGTTACCTTGTTCATATACTTTTCAACAACCGAAGGAATGTCAGATCGCGGTTTATAGTTTCCAAAGAAGGTCCCCTTCAAAGTCCTTTCGTTCAACAGATTCATGGGACTGGTCTTGAACACGGCGTCTTTATGCGGAACACCCACTAGAACAGCAACACCCCAACCCTGCACCAAATTCAGAATTTTATATATAACTATAATGAATTTTATAAAAATAAGCATGCAAATGGTATAAAAGTTAATTCATACATCATGAACACATTCAAAAGCAGAGATCATAGCATCAATATGACCAGTGCATTCAACACTCCTGTCAACTCCTCCATTAATCATCTCCGCAATCACTTCTTGCACTGGCTTATTGTAATCTTTTGGGTTCACAAACTCTGTAACCCCAAATTTCTTTGCTGTTGTGAAGAAAAAGAAAAGAGAATATGATGAGTTCATATATTTGTATTATTTACATTTTTTAAAACATATTATTTATATTTCATAAAACTTACCAAGCTCAAATCTATTGGCATTGAGATCAACCCCAATGATCCTTGAAGCACCAGCAATTCTTGCACCTTCAGCAGCCTAATCACCAATAATTCATTAACAGTCAAATTACATTCATACAAATTAGATATTTTAAGAGTCACAATTTGTGAAAACTTACAGCAAGTCCCACAGCTCCCAGACCGAAAACCGCCACCGAAGAGCCTTTTTTTGGCTTTGCAACATTCAGAGTAGCTCCTAGCCCTAAGAAACAAAAAAAAAATATTTTCGTTAAGGTCGAAAAAATCCAACAAAACAAGTGATCAAGTAGTCTAAATAGATGTGTACGGTGTACCTGTGGAGATCCCACAGCTGAGGACACAAACTTTATCAAGAGGAGCAAGAGGGTTGATCTTTGCAAGACATCCAACATGAACAACCGTGTACTCGCTGAAAGTAGAAGTCCCAACAAAATGGAAGATGGGTTTGCCGTTGATCGAGAATCTAGATTTCTGATCGTGAAGCATGACTCCCCTGTCGGTGTTGATCCTGAGAAGATCACACATGTTGCTCTCTTCGGACTTACAGTGAGCACACTCTTTGCACTCTCCGGTGAAAACAGGAAGGACATGATCCCCTGGCTGAAGATCAGTCACTCCTTCCCCAACACTCTCCACAACCCTGTGTTGTTCATTTTAGTTAAATCTGTCAGATTATATAATTCAAACTAATAAATGTATAACAACTTTTTTAATCAGATACAACTATACAAGAATGGAACATACCCTCCCGCTTCATGTCCTAAAATTCTTGGAAATACAGGATTTTGCCCCTGCAGTAATTAAAGCTTCAAGATTAGATATTTGATCTAAAAAAATAATAATAAGAAATAAAATTGATTGAAATTAAAAAGCTTACTTTGGCTTCCCAGAAGTAAACATCAGTGTGGCAGAGGGAAGTGAAGAGGATCTTAATCCGGACTTCCATTTTCTGTGGTGGTGCCACTTCCACTTCTTCGATCACCAGCGGTTTTCCGGCTTCCCAAGCCACCGCAGCTGCCGCATTTTAAGAGTTTAAGTGATGCAGTTTAAGAAACATCAAATAATAATGAATGAATTAACTACATATGATACGAACCAACCACCTTGACCCAATGCGTGTTTGGAGCATGACGTATCGTACCGTTACCACTGCACGTTTATTTTGATATGTTCACAATTTGCACGTTTCTGTTGGTTTTGCATGCATATAGATGTAGGTCCATGTTTTCATTGGTTACCCATGTTCCTTTAGTAGTGCATCCACGTTTCCGATTTATCGCATGCATGATCTATTTCCTGCATATTTAAATACCTTGTACCTGCACTTGAGAATGAAGAAAAAAAATTGCAAAAATTATTCTCTTATATTTACTTTCAGTTTTAGTTTTACAATCGTTCACCGATCTCGAACTCGGTACTATCAACATACCTTTGCATCGAATAACCTGGCCTGTAGTAGTCGACGACATACTTTTGTTTGATCGCTGAACAGAGAATATTCTTGGAATGAGATTAATTTGTTTTGATTATTGCTTGAGATGAAGATGAGGTCTGAATAAACTGGTATTTATAGGTTCGAGTGAGAGGATTTGATTTGTGTTTGTTTGTAGAATATACTATAGTAAACAATAGGCTACTCCAGAAACAATACTAAAAACCAGCCACCAGGTTTTGGTTTTCTATTTGGCTGGTTTTCTTTTGTTCCACGCGTTGACAACTTAAACCCACCGATTGAACAAAACAACAAATTAGTCATGCATATGGGAGTTTAATTATTATTACTTTATTATCATAACTTTCTACTTAAAATCAGTTCAGGATTAGGCTTCTAAATTTTATATAGTGTATGTAGATAGAAAATGTTTTTTTTTTTTCCAAGAGAAAAGAACATTTAAAAAAGAGTTTTTTACTGAAATGGTGCTAATATCAAAAATGAAATCAAAACTAATGCTGGTTCCTAAATTATTTCACAAATACTGCCATTGCCAATAAAAATGGCGATTTTTTTAGAAGGTAGTAGGTTGTGCAGATTTATCAGGTCTGTGCAGGCTTTTTGCAGGGGAATTCCCAGACCAATCATTGCCCAGGAAGCTTACAGGCATTACCAATCATTGACCTGTACCTTATCAGCCATTTGAAATGGCGAAAAGCTTTAGTCTGACCATTCAGCCATTAGAAATGGCGAAAAACTGCAGAAATTGCCATTTTTATTGGCGAAAATCTGCCAAACCTGCAGACAAGCCATTCTTAATGGAAAAAATGTGACCAATTTGCAGAAAATGCCATATGAAATGGCGAAAAAGTCTTGAATTGCAGAAAATGCCATATGAAATGGCGAAAAAGTCTTAAATTTGCAGAAAATGTCATTTTAAATGGCGAAAAAGTCTTAAATTGGCAGAAAATGCCATTTGAAATGGCGAAAAAGTCTCAATGTGCAGAAAATGCCATTTGAAATGGCGAAATATTTAAACAATTGGAGTATTGCCATCAATACGGACCAGAATGTGGTTCTGTGTTATAAGGAAATTAAAGTTTTCGCCATTATAATAAACTTCTGTTTGGTATATCCATCATACTTGAGTGGATCAAGAGCGTTCATGGAAGATACTTCTTGTGGCCTTGGGTTTCATAACTAGTGTTTGTGATGCCACATTCTGAGAATTGAACATGCATTGGAATGTTAATGTAACTCGAAAATCAAGGGAGACGTATTCTTATTTTGATCTCGAAATACTTCTTGTGGCCTTGGGTTTCATAACCAGTGGTTTTGTAAGGATAAAACATCCGAACTGGTGATATATTTGCAGCTTGTCTGATGGTATTTGGTAGTTATAACTCATATCCCACTTATATTGCAAAACCGATATGGGTGGTTTTCTTAGCCGATAATATGAAAGATAATATTATGTATATTTATCTAAAATAGTTTTTGTAATTATCTTGTAATTAGGAATGTTTATCATCTCCTAAAATAGTGTTTAGGGTTTCTGGGTATTTGATCCCTATATAAAGGGCCCCTTGTATCATTGTTATTCATTCAATAAAAACAGCAGAGCCTTAATCGAGCTTTTATGGTATCAGAGCTACGGTTCTGATTACCCTTCTCCTTCCTTCCTTTTCCCTTCGATAACCTGCTGCCTTGTTACCATTCTCCTTCCTTCCTTTACCTTTCGATAACCTGCTGCCTTGTTCACCATGACAAAGAGCACTTCAGAAAATAAAAACACTGATGATCAGAATCCATCGAACAATTCTGAAAACAAAACCCTCCACCCTGCGTACTCAGTCACCAACATTCAGACAAAGGTTCGTATTCTTGATGGAACCAAGGTCACCTATACGTCATGGGTGAAGCTTTTCAAACTTCACACCATGGCATATAAGGTTCTTGACCACATCGATGACACACCAGCCCCTGACGAAGCAGATCCGCAATATCCGACATGGAAAGAATTGGACGCATTGGTTTCTCAATGGATTTACAGCACACTCTCGGACGACCTCCTCACGCGTGTTCTTGACACCGATGCTACGGCTCGCACCACATGGTTGAAGTTAGAAAAAATATTCCTCAGCAACAAGCAAGCTAAGGCCGCTGCCCTCGAATCACGGTTTGTTAATCTCACCCTTGAACAGTGCAGCTCCGTCGATGATTACTGTCAGCAGTTAAAAAGCTTAGCTGATCAACTTCAAGACGTTGATCAGCCGGTTACCGAGTCCCGACTCGTCCTTAAATTGGTCCGTGGCTTATCGCCCGAATTTGATACTACAGCAGCCTTAATTAATAACCAAAAGGCTGATTGGGATTTGGCTCGTTCCATGCTTCACGATGAAGTTATCCGTCAGGAAGCCCGTACTCAGAAGATGTCTTCAGTCTTGGCCGCACCTGCTGCTCCGACCGCAAACTCTTCCTCCGCAACGACAATACCTTCACCATCTGATGCATCTCAACAACAGCCCTACCGCGGTCAATCTTATCGTGGCCGCGGTGGTCGTGGTAATGGCAGAGGCCGCGGTGGTCGCGGCCGTGGAAACCGATCAGCCGGACCCAACAGTAACCATTGGGCCTATCAACCGAATTCTTACCCGCAATGGGCCTGGTGGACCACACCACCATGTCCATACCCGACACAGTCACAATGGAGGCCCAACACTGCTGCAACGCCACCACCTCCTGCGGCCCACTTCGCCGGTTACAATCAGCCACAGTCCCCAATGGGCTACGGTCCATTCGGCCCAATTCAGCACGGGTTTGATGCTCTCAACCCATCTGATTTAAGTGCTGCCTACAACACGTCCCAGCTTGCCTACACGGACCCGTCATCTTACTTTGACACAGGCGCCGAGCGGACCGTCTCCAACAACAAAGGTATGATCACTCACCATGATTCTTTTCCTGTTTCCACAAAAAATTTGGTAGGTAATGGCAATGTTTTACCAATTGAGGGTTCGGGCACTGGCTTTCTCCCTATCCATAACCGCACCTATATCTTACCCAATATCCTGTTTAGCCCTCAAATTATCAAAAATTTAATATCTGTTCGTCGTTTCACACGTGATAATCATGTTTCAATTGAATTTGACCCTTTTGGTTTTTCTTTGAAGGACCTCAAGACGGGCCGCCTCCTGTCGCGCCACAATAGCACGAGAGATCTTTATCCTATTACCCCACCAACACTCCCACCTCAAGCTTGCTCTCTTTCAACAGCATCTCTTCCTTGGCATGATAGACTTGGACATCCTGGATCTCAAGTTTTAGATATTCTTAGGCGTAATTCTGGTTTTTTATGTAATAAACACACTTCTAGTTTTTGCAATTCTTGTCATTTATCTAATAGTAAACGTCTTCCTTTTTATGAATCTACTTCGTTTACTTTTTCGCCTTTTGATATAATACACTGTGATTTGTGGACATCTCCAATAACTAGTAAAACCGGCTACAAATACTACATGGTCCTAATTGATAACTTCTCACACTTTATTTGGGTATATCCCCTTAAATACAAATCGGAAACCTTCCCAACTTTTGTCAAATTTCACACCCTCATCACTACTCAATTTCAACGCAAAATCAAAACCTTTCAGTGTGATTTGGGTGGTGAATTCGACAATAATGCTTTTAAAACCTTCGCTACCCAACAGGGCCTCCTATTTCGTTTTTCGTGTCCGCAAACTTCATCCCAAAATGGCCGTGCGGAAAGAATGATTCGTCGCTTAAACGATATCATTCGTGCCTTACTTATCCATGCCCATCTTCCACCCACCTTTTGGGTTGAGGCTCTACACACAGCCACCTACCTTCAGAACATCCTTCCCACCAAACGCCTAAATTTCTTCACTCCCACCTTTGCCCTCTACCTCCGCCACCCTACATACGACCACCTTCGTGTGTTCGGGTGTGCTTGCTATCCAAACCATTCAGCCACCCAGCCTCATAAACTACACAGCCGATCCGTCCAGTGCATTTTTCTTGGATATCCACCGGATTTTCGCGGTTATCGGTGTTTCGATCCGACAACTGGGAAGGTTCACATATCCCGTCATGTAACTTTTGATGAACATACCTTTCCATATACTATTCCCACCACACCTAATGCCTATACTTTTCTCGATGACACTACCCCCCCGGGGTTCTCTTTCACCCGTCCACCTCAGTCATTGCCACTTCCCACACCCGCTGCTACTAACCCCACCACCTCTCCCCATTCGGTCACCCCATTTCCCATAACCTATTCTCGTCGCCCAAGACCACCACCTACAGCCCCTCCATCATCCGCCCAAGCCCAACATATCCCCACGGCCCCACCAGCCCACATACCTCCCTCGGCCCAACCTGCCCAAACCCCACCCTCGACTACGGCCCAACCCACAACCAACACTCACCCCATGACCACCCGTTCAAAAGCCAAAATTCTACATACCTCCACTACCATCTCTCCGGTTCCTAATACCTATGCAAAAGCCTTTGCCGACCCTCATTGGTTGCATGCCATGCAAACCGAATTTAGTGCGTTACAGGAAAATGAAACATGGGAACTCGTTCCCCGTCCTCATGATCGTCCAGTTATCAGGTGTATGTGGCTTTTCAGACATAAATTTAAATCGGACGGTTCTCTTGAACGTTACAAAGCACGGTTGGTCGTAAATGGTAAATCGCAGACTGTTGGTATAGATTGTGAAGATACTTTTAGCCCGGTTGTTAAACCGGCAACTATCAGGACGGTACTTTCCATTGCTGTCTCTCGTTCTTGGCCCATTCATCAGTTGGATGTCAAGAATGCCTTTTTACACGGCCATTTGAATGAGACAGTCTTTATGCATCAACCGCCCGGGTTTGTTGATAGGCGGTATGCTAACTATGTTTGCAGATTGAAGAAGTCCCTTTATGGACTTAAACAGGCACCGAGGGCATGGTATATGCGGTTCGCAAATTTTCTTCTAGCTCATGGGTTTCGTAGTAGTACATGCGATAATTCGCTTTTCATTTACAAAGACGGGGATAAAACATGTTACTTGCTTTTGTATGTGGACGACATTGTTCTTACGGCATCCTCTACCTCGTTGCTCAATCATATTATTTCAACACTTTCCCGGGAATTTGCTATGACAGACCTGGGTCATCTCCATCATTTTTTGGGCATCAAGGTTACTCGGGATGATAAAGGTTTATTTTTAGATCAGGCTCAGTACGCCAAGGATATTATCTCGCGCGCTCACATGACGGAGTGTAAACCATGCGCTACACCAGTTGATCTTTCGTCCAAACTAAGTGCGTCTGACGGTCCATTATTTCACGATCCTACGTTGTATCGTAGCCTTGCCGGTGCTCTTCAGTACCTTACTTTTACTCGCCCAGATATCTCTTATGCGGTTCAACAAGTCTGTCTTTTTATGCATGAACCACGGGATCCCCATTATGCTTTCTTGAAACGCATCCTCCGATACTTACAGGGGACAGTTACTTATGGGATTCGACTAACCAAGTCTACTTCACATTCTTTGGTCGCCTATTCTGATGCAGACTGGGGCGGGTGTCCTGACTCTCGACGATCTACAAGTGGGTACTGTGTGTTTCTTGGTGATAATTTAATTTCTTGGTCGTCTAAACGCCAGCCCACAATTTCCCGTTCTAGTGCTGAGGCTGAGTATCGTGGCGTCGCCAATGCTGTCGCAGAAGCTACTTGGATTCGTAATTTACTTCTGGAATTGCATCTTCCACTACGGCATGCTTCGGTCGTTTACTGCGACAATGTGTCTGCTGTTTATCTTTCTGATAACCCCGTCCAACATCAACGAACGAAGCATATTGAGATCGACATTCATTTTGTACGGGAAAAAGTGCGGGTTGGCCACATACGGGTTCTTCATGTCCCGTCTTCATTGCAATACGCTGATATTTTTACCAAAGGGATTTCACGGCAGCTGTTTCAATCTTTTCGTTCCAGTTTGAGCGTCTGTCCTACGCCCGCTCGAACTGCGGGGGAGTCTTAGCCGATAATATGAAAGATAATATTATGTATATTTATCTAAAATAGTTTTTGTAATTATCTTGTAATTAGGAATGTTTATCATCTCCTAAAATAGTGTTTAGGGTTTCTGGGTATTTGATCCCTATATAAAGGGCCCCTTGTATCATTGTTATTCATTCAATAAAAACAGCAGAGCCTTAATCGAGCTTTTAGGTTTGTCATTAAACAAGGAGGACAGAATTGGTTTTTGGTAAGGGTTTATAAATTGACTAGTTTGGATTTTGATGCAGACACAGCTAATGATGGAGTACATATCAACCCTTAAAGAAAAGGTATGCTTCTACTAGTTCGATTTTTCTATATAATACTCTTGAGGTCCGTTGCACAATTTTGTATACATGAGTATGTTAGACCCCTGGATAAGTGATCCGTCCCAACTCCCAAAATATATGTGTAGAAAATTAACATGTAGCTTTTGAAATGCATGGAACAAAAACCCCAAATTACAATGACCCAAACCCTCTTCTTATACTACAATAACTTGCTAACCAAGACAACTTATTAGACTCCAACTGGACTTCTAACTCCACATAACTACACTAACTTTCTAACCAAGACAACTCATTAGACTCCAACTAGACTAGAACTCCGCATAACAACTCTTAATCCAAAGGAAGAGATTAGAACGTATGGTTTTTTGTGGGTTAAAAATAGGGCGAAATGTAACTTGGGAAGCTTGGTGTAATTTTGATTTGGCTTATATGGGGGTTTAACTTATGTAATGCTGGTGTTTAACGTCGATTAAACGATTGTTTATCCGGCGTTTTTTTAAATAAAAGTTTAGTTTGCCTTTCAAAAAAACAAAAAAAAAACAACTCTTAATCCACATCAACATAAACAATGTAACAAACTTCTGTTTTCCAGTCCTTTTCAGCTACTAAGCAGATTTTCGCCATTAATAATGGCTATGTGTGCAGAAAATAAGCTTTTGGCCATTCAGAATGGTTGTATTTTCAGCCAAGTACTTTTCGCCATTTATAATGGCTATAACTGCAGGAATTTCGCCAATAAGATTGGTCATCTGTAAGCTTTCTGGGCAATGATTGGTCTGTCTATTCCCTGCAAAAAGCCTGCACAGCGCTGAAGATTTCTGAACAGCCTACTAGCTTCAACAAAAATCGCCATTCAGATTGGCAATGGCAATATTTGTGAAGTATTTTGGGAACCAGCATTAGTTTTGATTTCATTTTTGATATTAACACTATTTCAGTAAAAAACTCTTTAAAAAACGACAAACCAAAAAAGCCAAACTTATTCGATGGCCTATCATCTCCTATAAACTCGCTCAATGCTCGTCGCTTTATATAAAGTTCATTAACTGTTATGAAATGAAATTCTGATATCATAATTACAGGGTATTTGGGGTTGACTTTTGAAAATAGATTATGCGTTTTAAATAATTAGAATCAGATAATTAATTGTAACAAAACGTGATGTTGAAAGATAGTGTTTGGATTTGATTATGTTGTTTGATATCACAATAATCAGATAATCAACTATTTGAGTGTTTGACAAATATATATTTAAAAAAATAAACAAGTGAAAATCCTTTTCTAAACGCAAATAATTAATTTTTGGAAAACTGCGTTTTGCTACAGTAGGGGAAGCTGCTTTTGGAAAACTGCGTTTTGTAACTTTCTAAACGCAAATAATCTATTTTTTAATTTTTTCACACAAACACTCAAAACTCAAAACTGATTATTTACGATTTCAAAACTCAATAATCTAAAAATCTCCTTTAAAACTCAACCCGAAACACCCTCTTAGAATTGCAATTAGTAATTTTTTTAGTAATATTGTCAAAATCATATCTGAGGTTTGATCATATTTGCTTGTTCTATCCAAAATTTGCCTTTTTTATCATTTCCATCCAAATCAGTAACTCAGTTTATTTTTTCTATTAAGGTGAAGGAATTTTTGCCCTTCTAAATGGAACAAGCAAATATGAAACCTCGGGAGGACGACGATTTTGGCATTTTATTCTTACATTTTTTGTTTATATTTTTTTATTACTTGTTTCCCTTTTATATAGCTTAATATTTAATATATATATATATATATATATATATATGTTTCATTAAAGACATTTCTATTAAACAAAGGTTATATTATTTATAAAAATCCATTGAAATACCCATTAAAATTTTATACGATCCAACCCAACTCGAACCGAAGTAAAAAATATTATTAATAGCGATAAATAAACGACACCTAAAAATTTCCGCTCTTGGATCAACCACTAGTGATATCTGCATAGACATCTTTAATGTCATAGTTTTTCGTCATGTGTAAGAAACAAATTGTGAATAAAAGAGATAAATCCTAATAAAAACTACATTAAAGATGTCCATACAGATATTACTAGTGGTAGATCCAAGAGCGGAAATTGTAAGGTGTCTGTTTATTGTTGTTTAATAATATTTTTCGATTCGATTTGAGTTGGGTCGGGTTGTATAAAATTTTTAAAGTATTTCAATGGATTTTGATAAATAATATAACTTGTTTTTATCAAAATATCTTTAGTGAACCATATATATATATCGAAGAAGTTATTAAAAATAATAAACATTAAGCTATATATCGAAGAAGTTATTAAAAATAATAAATATTACAACAACAACAACAACCATACCCAGTAAATCCCACAAATAGCAAAACTACTAATAGGGTCTGGGGATGGTGGGATGTAGACAGACCTTGCCTCTATCCCTAGGATAGAGAGACTGCTTCCAGAGAGACCATCGTCTCCAAAATGAACAGCATACCAATACACCAAGTCAAAGAATATAGAAAAAAGAAGTCACCAATACCAAGAAAGTGATCAGAGTGACACAATATAATGTAGATCATGTATAATAGCATGCAACATCATTTGGACATAAACACATGAAGGCAATCACCAGTAAAGTCACTTAAAGGATAGGAAAACCTACGTCCCTAAAATACACCTAAGACCTTACTGTAATATCCTCTAGAGTCCTTAACCCTAATCCTACGCCTCCACGAAGTCCTATCTTGGACCATGTCCTCAGAAAGATGCAACTCTAGTAAATCATGCCTAATCTGCTCATCCCATGTCAGTTTGGGTCTGCCTCTTCCTCTCATCCCCTCCACAGTAAGGTGTTGTTTGTTTTTTGTTTTTTTCAAAAAGGTCTGCGTAGCCTCTTATGTCTGTGTAGCGCAGACAATGGCCTCTACAGACTGTTTGTTTTTCGGAAGATGTTTCATTAAAAAAGGTCTACCCGCCCTCTTCTTGGGGAGACATGGACCAACCTCTTTTTTACCTCTTTTCTCCTCTTCTCAAAACTTCACCTCTCAAACAACAAAACCCTAGTAATCTCCTCAAACACCAGCCGACACCCACCCTTCTCCCCTTCCCCGGCGCGACGACCTCGTCTTCTCCGGCCACGCCTCGTCTGCTCCGCCACCACTGCGCCTCCTCCTTCCACCGCAGCCACCTTCCGCCGCCGCCGCCTCCTCCTTCCACTGCAGCGAACTTCCACCGCAGCCACCTTCCACCACCTCCTTCTTCCACCACAGTCCTCCTCCGTCGTCGCCCTTCAACACCAGGTACGTAACATATAAAAAATCTATTATGTTCATTGTTATGTTTTTCTTTTCATAGAAACTGCCCCCAATTCGATTTTTTTCATTGTTGTATTGTTTTGAGTGAATTGATTGTTCTTGTTGTTTATAAAAATCGATTGTTTTTGTTAGTTTTTTTTTATTTTTTCTGAATTTTGATGTTAATTTTGTGATTGTGTGACGTTATTATGTTAATTTTCAGATTTTTTGATGTTAATTTTTTGTTTGTATGATGTTAATTTTCAGTTTTTGATGTTAGTTTTCTTAATTTCGATGTTAATTTTCAGATTTATGATGTTGTTTTTCTGAATTTTGATGTTAGTTTTCATAAATTATGATGTTAGCTTGCAGAAGTTAGAAAATAAACAGTCTTCTTCTTGCAGACTGCAGAGGTTTGGTCCACCTCTTCTGCTACAGATGTCTGCAGATGTGGTCCGCATACTGCAGATGTTTTACCTCTGAAAAAACAAACAGCACCTAAGAGTTTCAACTACTCTAACTGGTGTCGTTGTTTGCCTCCGCTTCACATGCCCAAACCATCTCAATCTCCTCTCCTTAATCTTATCCGATATGCTAGCCACTCCTAATCTTTCTCTAAAAACCTCATTTCTTATCCGATCTAACCTCGTGGGTCCACACATCCACCTCAGCATCCTCATCTCTGCTATCTCCATCTTGCACGCTTGTTTCTTCTTGATAGCCCAACAGTCTGTTTCATATAGCATAGCGGGCCTAACTACTACCCTGTAAAATTTTCCCATTAGTTTAGTTGGGAACCTCCTATCGCACAATACTAGTCCACTGGCTACCCTCCATCTACACCAGCCAGCCTATATGTAAGAGTAAACATTAAGTTATATAAAGGGGGAACAAGTTATATAAAGGGGAAACAAGTAATAAAAAATATAAAACAAAAATGTAAGAGTAAAATGCCAAAATCGACCCTGAGGTTTGGTCATATTTGTTTGTTTCATCCAAAAAGACAAAAATGTCAATTACATTAACAGAAAAAATAAACTGGGTTAGTGATTTAGATAGAAATGGCAAAAAAAAAAAAAGGGCAAACCTAAAGGAGTCAAATGCACAAAAAAAATTCATTTAGGATGTAACAAGTAAATATGACTAAACCTCATGGACGATTTTGACATTTTACCCTACTTTCTACTTTTTGAGATTTTTACATATTTCCCCTACTAAAAACCCTTAGGCTATAGGGTGTGGTTGGAGCCCCATGGGGCTTTATCAAGTCCACATCAGCGCCACCTAGGATCCACCTCACCTATAGAGCCCCCTTTAATTTACATGGTGTGGATGGAGCCCCCTATTAATAAAAATAAAAAAAATAAAAAGATTTCATTGGTGAATTTACATGGCCCCACCTGATAAAGCCCTTTCGAGCTCGTTACCATGGTGGCGAGCCTTCAATGGCGCCCCGCCATAGCGCCTGGGGTGTGGTTCGATAGCGCCTTGGGGCGCTATAGGTATCCAGCTGGTGAGGGTGGCGCCCCCACACTGATGAAACAATGGTTAACCGGGCAGGGTTAACTCACTAGTCTCGTCAAGAAGGGTTAATCCCTTCCTCTCGAGGATCGCTGGCTAGATCATCCGCTGGTTGATCTCCTGCACAAGGGAACAAACCGTGACTCGTAACAAGGAGGATGGGGTGGGGGTGCTCCTTGTTACCACTCTCCGGCGTGAGAATCAGTAGCCTGCTTGGGAAGGAAAGTATGATAGTAGTAGTAGTAGTGAGGGAGTTGTGAAGAGATACCTCAAACTTGGTTTGGAGTTGGTATTTATAGCCGAGGAGTGAAGGAGGAGGTGGACGGATAGACTGACGACATGTTGCACCTTTGCAGGTGTGTCAGGCCTGTCGGTTGTGGAGGTGAAGCCACGTCAGCCTGTCGCTTATGTAGACCTGACAGGCGGCTGTCATTGGTGCTACTTGCTCTGTGGTGTCAGTCCCACTTGCTGAGTGGACAGGATGCGGTGCGGGCCGCATCGCTGCTTGCGGTAATTCTAGATGTTCCCGCGTCTCATTCTTTGATCAAGAAATACGCGAGATGCGGCGCCAAGCCGCATCATCGTCTGTGGTGACTGTTGCTGCTATCCAGCTCCCTTGTATTGATAGAAGTGTTCACTGGATGCGTTGCTAGGCCGCATCGCTGTGAGTACTTCCGTTTTCATACATCAGATGCGGTGCCATGCCACATTAGAATACCATTCTCATATTCCAGGTAAGTCCTCCTCCATCATTGGGCAGATAGAAGTCGACCACTGTGTCCGCGCGTTCCCGCACGGACACAGGTAAGTTGTTAGCTAGTGGGGGTTTTGATAAGGGTCATGGTCACTCGCGGTCGTGCTAACGCGAGATCAGGGACCATACCCCTTCAAGTCCCCCAGTCTAGTGTTGCTGCCATATGCAAGTTGCATGTGGGAGGAGTACTGGACTATGGTGTCTAGAAGGTAGTTTGGAGTCTGGAGAAGATTCTAGGCCATGTAGATGGTCTTTGCTCTTCGTAAATCAAGTTGGAGATCCGGAAGAGTCATGTGACACCTCTTCCGTACCGGTGAAAAAGTTTCGTCTGATGCGAAATTCTCAGCCTAGGGTTTTGATATGGTAGCATGGGCTACGTGCTTCTGATCTCATCAGGGTTGGGTGCCACCTGTTGGTGTGTCGACCCAACCTTTGAGATCTTGCTGGAGGTGTCCACAAACTTCAAACCAACCTCTGAGATGGTGGTTGAAGATCTTCACAAACTTCGAACCAACCTCTGTGGTGGTGAATTAAGAAGAGAGTGGTCTTCAGAAGTAATTGGACATATAATGATGATCCCTTTTGTGGGGTGTTCATGTTCTTCCAATTAGCTCTCAAGTAACCGCACGTCCTTTGTGGTTACCTCATTGCTTGGCATTGTTGGCCACGTTTGGCTGAACAATGTTGGATACTTGCGTCATTGTTGGCCGTGTTTGGTCGAACAATTTGAATCTGGATAATGGTCAAATAAACATGGTCATAGGCATGGTTATTCCCACCATTGTTTATTCTATCCGTCTTACAAGTGGGTCAACAAAGTCATAAGCAGACTTGTTACCGCTGTTTGGCCGCTTGTTGTTCAACGAGACCTCTTTAGGTGAGTGGGAATCTCGTTCGTATCTGTTCTTTAGCCACTTCCCTTCACGCTCCAATGCCGAGGAGCTTTCCTTGAAGTAGCTTCGTTCATCTGTGTGATGACTTAGTTGTGGCTCTTCCGTGGCAACCATTTGCGGAGCTATGGGTGTGTCCGCAGCGACTCATGAGTGTCTGCGGTTTTGTAACCCAATACTCGATTGAAACGAGTGTGTTGCTCGGATGTGGCTCTTGAAGGATCAGGAGTCAGGGTTGCTGATGTGCGTTCGCGTACATTCCCATCCTTCTTTTCTTTGAAGAAGCTGTTTACGCACCCTCTGTGGTTGTGAACCGAACATGAGGGATTTGAAGCTTGAAAAGAATGAAGGCAATGCGGTTTACCTATTCCTGAGATGCGGTTCAGTCCAAAGAACAACGCTGGTTCTGAGCATCTGACACACCTGTACGGGCTCGTGTGTGTCATCTCCGCATATTCCGCGTGTGCTCGTGGGTATGTGCGGACATGTTTATACTCCCTTAACTATGGAAAGATATAATTTTTGGCTATTTTGAGGGGTATGTAAAAAAACGACATGCGGTATGGGTTATGGTGCGGTATACCAGAGAAACCGCATGCCGCTTGTGTTTGGATAATGTTGTCGCTTTTTGTTGCATACGTGGCTGAGCGCACGTGTGAGTTGGTGGAAGTTGGGGAGATTTCCTGGCATGTGCTGAAATGAAAGGACATTTGTACTGCCCGAGGTCATAAATGCACTGTAGCAGGAGTGTAAACGTCTCCTATGTCAGGCGCGTGTGCGGCCACGCGCGCGTGGTAACCGTCAGCGGAACCGTCGCTGAACACGTGGCACCGCATAATTCGTTCTTTTTGGACGTGATGATTTGGTTTCCATGTCACATTTATTGCGATGAGTATATAAGGGGAAACCGTTCGTGGTTTCCCCTCACTTGTTCAAAATTTTAAAATTTCCCGGCGAGAGAAAAAAGATTCCTCCGTCTTCTCCGATAAGCTTTTCTGAAATTCCGGTGAGATTGTTTGAGTTTTAGTACTCATTTTCTTTTCTTCTACATCTCTATGGCTGAACCATCAAATCCACACAATGTGGAGGGTGAAAACGCTGAACAACAGCCGCTGCGGCGGCTGATGAAGATGAAGATGATGGTGGTGGTGCAATCGGTGGTGGTCTACCGGTATTGAAGTAGTCAAAGGGTCAATTTAATACCCTGATGACCAGTATACAAATGGCTGAGGAGTGGGCTGCAACCTACCCACCAGAGGGTGACACTGGTGCCGATGCTCCGGCGGGATTTATCACTTTGTGGGCCGAGTTCTTTAACGATGGCAACCTCCGACTGTCTGTGACGGTGTTTGTTGCCGAGGTGTTAGAATATTATCACCTTCATATTTCCCAACTGAGTCCATTTGGGATGTTCCGGATCAGGAACTTCGAGTACACTTTCCGTGCTCTTGGTTTGGACGTTACCGTTGAGAATTTTCGGCGGTTCTACCAGTTAACGGTAAACACCGGATTTTTCTCTTTCAACCAACGGTATGGGAGTCCCAAGCTGATGACCCCTCCGAAGGGTCTTACCAAGTGGAAAAGAAGGTTTTTCTACGTTAAAGCTTGTGCGGTGCATGCCAACATGACCTTTCGGAACGTGAATGTGGGCGTTACTGCGGAAGATATTGCTCTCCCCACCGCAAAGACTGTAGATTGGTTCTCTAGGCTGAGGCCTATTGAACTTAAGAAACTGGGCAACAATGAACTTTGGGTGTTGCGGATGATGCTAACTCGACCCGATAGGAGGGCAAGGCCTGTTGTGCGGGAAAAAAATGGTGGTAAGGATTATCACCCTTGTGCGGTTTCCTTGCTTCCTTTTCTTGTTTTACTAATTTTGCATGTGTTTTATTAGAGGACGCTCCTTTGTGGAGGATGTTTGAGTCAGATTTCGAGGGCAAGGTTGAGTTGCTTCCGTGTGGGGAACGGGAAGGTTTTAACTTGGAGATTGTTGACAATTTCCTCGTTCCCCCGCGTAATGTGTTGAATGCACCCATGCCAGAAGACAAAGGTATCTTCTAAGATTTCCTTGTTTGTTTAAAGTTCACCCTTGTATTCTGCTTGCTTGATTGTGTCGAATGCAGGTAATCTTGGGGACTTGGGGAAGTTTGAAGTGAAAACTGTCCCTAAGAAACATGTGGAGAGGAAACAGGTGAAGAAACCCGCGCAGGGTCGCGGTAAGGGAAAACCTGAGGGTTCTGGTTGCCCTTCCTTTAGTGTCGCAGGCGGCAGGTATCTCTCGTTCTTGTTACCGCAGATATACCGATTACATGGTAGTATCTGACACCCTTAAGGGTTTGGGTGTTCTAGGTGGTGGTGTGGCTGCAGGTGGGACCTCTGCGGGTTCGCAGCCTGCTGGTGAGAAGAGAAAGCCAGAGGAGAAAGTTGTTGGTGCTGGTGAAGTAAAGCGTCGGAAGATACAGACCAAAAGGTCAACTGGTGCGACGCAAAAGAAACCTGCGGTTACTTCTGGTAAGTGATTTATAACTTTTACAAGTGTTTGTATGTACAACTTGTTTTCTGATAGTTATTGCTTTTGTGTTTTGTAGAACCGCAACGAAAGGACTTCTCCTCTTTGTTTGAGATGCCTTCGTCTCCCCCGCATGACACAGCTGTGGATGTGGGGGTGACTAAAGAACTCACCGATCCTTCTGCCAAGGTGGTGCCTGATCCTTCAGTGCAGGCAGAGGAGACTGTGGGGAAAGCTGCGTCCCAGATTTTTGATACTGTTGATTCCTCCAACAACCTGATCTCTCCAAATGATGCTGATGATTTAGACTTGAGGTTTTCTGATGCTGGAAAACAAAAATCTGGTGCTGAACCGCAGAAGTCTCCTGCTGCTGAGAAGGTTTCTGGTTCCGCTTCTGGTGGTGCGGGTTACGAAGAGCCTCCGATTCAGCCTGGAGAGTCTAAACTGGAGTATTACTACCGCACCTATACGCCGGATCGGAGTATGAGCTATCACCGACCCCCCTGGACTGTTATGCAGGGGGATGATATCTCAAATAATGCTTCCTTTTGCAAGGAGATTCTGGGTGGCGTGGGCACCCCATTCGAGGTTAACCGAGCTCGCGCTTTGCCGCGTTAACTCCGAATCAACCAACTCTCTTCCATGTTTGTGGGGAGTTCCATTATGGTGAATGTCATTATGGAGGACTACCAAGCGTTGGGTCGCAGGGAGGAGGAGTCTGTCCGCCTGCGTGCTGAGGCGGAAAAGTTGGTGAGAGCTGCTCGCGAGGGTGCGGAGCAGCTTGAAAAAGATAAGGCTGCTTTTGAGAGGCATAAGCAGACTGAGGAATGAGCTGCAACTACTGAGCTTAAACAGGTCCGTATTCTTGCCAAGTTACTTTCTGATGAACGCAAGAGTTGGAACGAAAAACTTTCTGATGAGCGCAAGAGCTGGAAAGTATCTTGGGCCAAACAGAATGAAACATTGTTTCATGTTCGTCAGGAGTTGACGAATGCCAAGGCAGCGAATGCTGCTTTGGGCAAGGAGAAAGCTGCGGCCGAAGCGGTTGCTGTTAAGGCCCGGGAGGCAGAGGCTTGGGTTGCAAAGGCGCTTGAAGAGGCCAAAGAGGCGGGGGCCCGTGCTGCAAAGGCTCTTGAAGAGGCCAAGGAGAAAGAGGGCCGCGTTTCTAAGGCTCTTGAAGAAGCGAATGCTGACCGCACCCGTTTGAACCAGATCGGTGGCAGCCTCCAGGTATGAGTTGCCTTTTCAGTTGAACTTTCCTTTTACTTTCTGAGTATGTTTAATGATTTTGTGCATACTATGTTTCTTGTTTTCGAAAGGCTGAGGTGCAGACTCGAGAGGCCAAGCTTGCAGAGGTTAGTGCCCGTGTGACTGAAGCTGAAAAGCGAGCTAGTGAGGCTGCTGAGGCCAGAGATAGCCTTACGTCTTCATTCAATCACCTTGAGGCCGACCATGAGTGGATGCGGTATCACGGTATTGCACATGTAAGTATCTGGTATCTTTGCTTTTGTTTGGTTTGCACGTGATAATCTTATTGCTTGCGTTGCAGATTGTTAAGGCTATCCTGGATGCGCCTGAGACTGCAACGGGTATAGACTTGATTACGCAACGTGCCCGGGATGCTGGCTTTAAAGCTGGTTACAACCGATGCATCAGCCATATGAACATCTTGTCTAAAGGCGGGTACACCGATGAACGGTCAGGGTTTCATGGTGTAAATACTGAAGCGCTTCTTGAGGCGGCTACTGCATCATTCTATGATGTGTCTTTTTCCGCTCTTGAGAAGCTTGATGAATGTTTGGATGCGCCTGACTATGTAGACCGTTTACGGATGTTGTATGTTGATGCCGATGAATCGGAAGAGGGAAAGACTACTGGTGTTGGCAAAGATGGCGCGGGTACCAGCGGTACAAAATAGGGTTAGGTTGGCCTGCGTGCCCTTTTTTGTTTTCCTCATGTAAATGTCAGAACTTTATGTAAATCCTTTGTACACCGCGTGGGTGTAAGAATTTTTTGAATATAAAGTTTAACTGTTGTTGCTCAATTTGTACAAGTGTTTTTACTTCTTGCATGTTTGAACGTGACTGTGCAGAACTCTACCCATTGTAAACGCGGTTGAGTATACTCTATACCTTCGTCGTATGAATATTAGTCAATTCCAGTGTTTGTCCCGTTAGGGTTTAGGAATTGTATAGGTTTTGTAAAAACCGTGTGTGTATCCAGCTGGATAGACACTGAATGTTTTGCCTTTGCTGGCCTATTACAATATTTGTGTGTGGTCACCGCTTTGTGTGGGTATCGCGAATGAAGATTTTGCCAATCTGTTTTTGCAGATACCGCAAAGTGGAACACGCATTTGTAATAGTAGTAATAAACAATATTGAATTGAATTTCTCATTTATTTATTTGCCAATGGCCTGCGGCCTGGTAGGTTACATGGAAAATGTAAAAACATGGCTTACATGTAACAGCGTCGAAGCTGTTGTGCATTCCATGTGCGTGCGATAGGTTCGCTTTCTAACGTTTGCAATTTATACGTGCCCTTACCCAGGACCTCTTTGATGAGGTAGGGTCCTTCCCACTTGGGGGCAAGTTTTCCCGGGCGTTCAGCGTTAGATGCTTCGTTATCGCGAAGGACGTAGTCTTCTGGGTTAAAGGTACAAACCCGCACGCGTGAATTGTAGTATTTTTCAAGCTTGGTTTTGTACTTGGCCTCGTTGATGGCAGCGTTTTCGCGCCTTTCTTCTAAGAGGTCCAAGTCAAGCCTGCGTGCTTCATTGTTAGCTATTTTGTTGATAGCCAACATTCGAGGTGAAGGAAGACCTACTTCTGCGGGGATTACCGCTTCTGAGCCATAGACCAGGCTGAAGGGTGTCTCCCCGTTGCTCGTTTTTGGGCTTGTTCGGTGAGCCCATAAGATGCTTGGGAGTTCATCGACCCAGCCACGCTTGGCTGTTCCCAACCTTGCTTTGATGCCTTCGACTAGACTTTTATTGATACTCTCAACTTAGCCATTTCCTTGCGGGTGTGCCACGGAGGAGAATATGTGTTCAATATGTAGTTCTTCTAGCCATTTTTGAAATTCGTTAGCAGCAAAGTTGGTGCCGTTATCGGTAACGATGCACATTGGTAGACCGAAACGGCAGATGATGTGTTCCCAAATGAACTTCCTCGTTATCATAGCAGTGGTTGAGGCGAGTGGTTTTGCCTCTACCCATTTTGTGAAGTAATCGACAGCTACTATGATAAATTTGACAAATTTGACCGCACCTGGTGCGTCCGGAAACGGTCCGACCACGTCAATTGCCCATTTCTGAAAAGGCTATGCGGTGGTGACTGGGATCAAGTTGTTCTTGGGGCGCAAAGTCTTGGGAGCATGTCGCTGACAATTAATACACTTGCGCAATTCTTTGACGGCATCTAGGTGCATGCCGGGCCAGTAATACCCAGCATTCATAATTTTAGCAACTATAATGCGTGGTCCTGCGTGTATGCCACACATTCCCTCGTGTATCTCTCTGATGAGGTATGTGGCATCTTGAGGGTCGACGCAGCATAGGAGTGGGCCTAGGTATGATTTACGGTATAAGATACCGTCTTCCATTTGATAATGGCATGCTTTGTATTGTAATTTGCGTGCCTCTGACTTGCTTTCGGGAGTCACACCTGATTGCAAGTATGCAATGATTGGTGTCGTCCAGGATGTTGTACCGTACTAGATGACATTGACTTGGCGCAGGGGTACTGAGGGATTCTGCAGAATTTCAATGCGTATCTCCTTTGCCAGGTGCTGGAAACTGGTGGATGCAAGTTTTGACAGTGCATCCGTGGATTTGTTTTCCTTCTATTGATATGACGGATATTGAAGGAAGTGAATTTTGATTTTAGTTGCAAGGCTTGCTCGAGGTAGAGGATCATGATATCCCCTTTTGCGGCATAGTCACCGCGTACCTGCCCTGCGACTAACAAGGAGTCGACGTGTGCTTCCAGATGTTGTACGCCGAGCTTGACTGCCAGACGTAGCCCTACCAATAGAGCCTCATACTCTGCCTCGTTATTTATGCTTTTGAAATCGAGGCGGATTGCATAGGTAAGCTCTTGGTCATCAGGGCTAACGAGTCGCAGACCTGCACCTGCACCTTCTTCGTTGGACGCACCATCCCGGTAAAAAGTGCCCATGTTTCTGAAGAAGGTGGTGATGCAGGGTTTTGTTCTTCCTCGCATTCTTGGATGCGATTTGCCGGTACCTTGGCAACAAAATCTGCCAGGACCTGGCCCTTGATTGCGGGGCGCGGCTTGTAGTTTAGCGTGAGTGCGCCCAGCTCGATTGCCCATTTTGCTAACCTCCCAGAGATGTTAGGTTTGGATAGGATCGGGCCGATCCTGTAGTTGGTTAACACCGTGATGACGTGGTTTGCGAAGTAGCGCCGCAACTGTCTTGACGCATGTACTAGTGCTAGTACCAACTTTTCCATTATTGAATATCTTGTCTCTGGGTCGTTGAGCATCTTGCTGATGTAGTAGATGGGTGTTTGAACCCCCTCTCGCTCCACTATTAGTACCGCACCTACCGCATTGTCCGCGGCGGATAGGTATAATATAAGTGGTTCATCTTTGCGTGGTGCGGTTAGAGTTGGGAGTTGTATCAAACACTCTTTCATTTCCCAGAAAGCGTTTCCAGCCTCTGCGTTCCATTGGAATTGTTCTTTCTTTAAACAGTTCCGCAGGGTCTTGATGAAAGGGTAAGACTTAGCTGCATGGTTGGTTAAGAATCTATTTAATGCGGCTAGCCTGCCGGCTAGTCGTTGCATCTCTTTCATCGTTGAAGGCGATGGCATAGTCTTGATCGCCTGAACTTTTTCCGGGTTTACCTTGAATCCATCTTTGGTTACGATGAATCCAAGGAATTTGCCTTCTTCCATTCCAAACGAGCATTTCCCTAGATTGAGCTTCATATTGACGCTTCGCAGAGTTTGGAATGTTATTTCGATATCGGTGAGCATGGTATCCTCTTCCATGCTCATGACGACTATGTCGTCCATGTAGATTTCGACACTTTTGCTGATTTGCCCGCGGAAAGTGTCGTTCATCAGTTTTTGATAGGTTGCGCCCGCGTTGCGCAACTCAAACGGCATTTTTGTATAGCAGTAATTTCCGGTAGGGGTGCGGAATGCCGTTTTGTCTTCATCCTCGATTGCCATCTGTACCTGGTGGTAGCCTTTGTAACAATCGAGGAAGCACTTCCATCGAAATGGTGCGAGGTTATTGACCTTTTCGTCGATTTCTGGAAGTGCGTAACAATCCTTGGGACAGGCTTTGTTGAGGTCTTTATAGTCGACGCACATGCGCCAGCCCCCGGATGGTTTCTCTACCATGACTGGGTTGGACAACCAAGTCTGGTACTTAACTTCCCGTAGGATGCCTGCGGAGAGCAGCTCTTCCACCTGCTCATGCATCGCCTGATTTTTTGCGGATCCAAGGTGGCGTTAGCCTTGGATCACCGGCTTGATACCTGGCAAGGTATTCAAGAAATGTTGCGCGATTTCGCGTGGAACCCCAGTCATGTCTGCGGGTGCCCACGCAAAAATATCTTGGTTCCTGAAGAGAAGCTGCTTCAGGTGCGCTCTGGTGTTGGGGGACAAGGCGTGGCCCAACGTGACCTTTTGTTCTGGGTATCTTGTATTGAGGACCCATTTTCCTGGTCGGTTGTTGGGGGTCGGCATTGCTATCTTGGTCGGATGCAGTTTGTCCGACGTCATGACTTCCCTGCGTGCATAGATTATCGCGACCCCTATTTCGGTTGGGAAACCGACTACAGAATGGGGTACGAACGTAATCATGTTGAAGTCGCCTTGGGATTCTCTCCCAAGGAGCACGTCATATTTGGAAGTATGAGGTAAAACCATGAAGTTTACCTCTTCTGTTCGTGTGTGCCTTCCGCTGGTGAGGCGCACAGGAAAAGTAATTTGGCCTAGGGGAAAGACAGTTTCCCCTGCGAACCCGACCAACGGGTAATCCACTGCTTGCAACCGATCTTTGTCTTTCTGATCGAACTGGTTGAAGCACTGCTCGTATATGATATCAAAAGTATTGCCCGGGTCGATGAATAATCACTCGGTGCAGTAATGAGCTAGTTGGCCTGTAATAACGACGGCGCGCCTGTCGCGCGGACCGCCTCAGAATTTTGGCAAAACGACTTGCTCGTCTTTCCAGTCATTGTCCGGTCTTCTCGCCGCCTTGCGCGGCCTTGCTTTGCCTCCGTTGATCATACGGGTTGAGGCCACATACATGGTCCTCTTCCCTGAGGAGGTGCCTTCGCCGTGGGGGGTAATACGCTTGGTGGGTTTTTTCCCACCGGGCAACAGATGTTGCAGCTTCCCCTCCTTTAAGTCTCGCTCAATCTCCAGCCGGAGACTGATGCAGTTATTTGTTGCGTGGCCCGAGTCCTTGTGATAGTCACAACAGAGAGTGAGGTCCTGGTTTTTCTTGGACTTCATCGGTTGGGCCGGTCGCAGAAAATGCGCGTCCGTAAGCAGGACGTCGCTTGGTGACTGGGTAATTTCGGTCCAGTTACGGTCCCGAGATTGTTTTTTCGTCGCCCGGTTTTCACGCTGGGCGTTGATGGTTGCCCTTGCGTCGGACTGGCTGTTGTGCGGGACGTATGGTTTGGAATCACTGCCACGATTCCAAGTGTCCCGGTTGCGCTTATTATTGCGCTTAGTCCTTGGCGGGAGGGCTGTCTTTCCACCTGCGGTGGTGCCTTACCAACATGCGGTTTGAGGGACCGCTGAGTATGGGCATATGTCTTGACTGCAGTCATGACATCTTCCCATTTCTTTGGCAATCCGTCCTTGCTAGAGAGAGTCATAACCATCTGATCATCTCTAACCGCAACGATGAAGTGGTTACGTGCCATTTGGTCGGCAACGTCGCCTATCTCTAGGCATTCTTTGTTGAATCGGACGACGAACGCTTCTATTGATTCGTCGTCCCTGCGCCAGTGTTCATGCCGTCCATGGAATCACGTTTACGGCGTCGTTGCTGGCTAAAATGCGCGAGGAACTTAGCTTCTAAGTCCTCGAATGAGGCCAGTGACGCGACTGGCAAAGAATCGAACCAAGCCCTCGCCAGGCCCGTGAGGGTCTGGGGAAAAATTGACACTAGGTGGGTTCGTCCCACTTGCCGTTACATCCCGCGCCGGTGAAGATATTTCTGTGGTCGTCCGGATCGGACGAACCATTGTATTTTCCGATGTATAATGGGAATTTCGTGGTGCTGACATCGGCGTTGGCGATTCTTGGGACGAACTTGGAGTTTTCGGCCGCAGATTTCGGCCTATAGGGCTGGCTCTCGGCCCGCTTCGCAGGCCTGAGGTATGTGTTGCGGGGGTGAGTGGGAGGAACGTAGTGCCGTCCTCCCGGTCTGCTGCTGGTAGCATGAGATTCCTCGCAATATGTATGGTCGTCTGGGTCAGTACGGCCATATCCTTCGTGATGGGACTGCGGTCCCAGCCGGCTTTGAATGCCGGAGCCATGGTGGGCTGTGGATTGCCGCCTGTTATCGCCTTGAGGGCCTAGGCGGCTTTGTATTGGGCCTCTGGCATGAGACCCATATGAGGAATCGTCCTCATCGATTGTGCGGACCTCACAGTAAGAGGATCCGCGGTCCTCCCGCCTGCTTCGGGAGGCTGGGCGTGAAGGAACCCTACCGTCGTATTGTAAAATACGACGCGCAGGGGTATGTGGTGCCGGGGTAGGCCCGGCTTGCGCTTCCGCGCAAGCTCGATTGTATGTTGTGGCCAGCAGGGCTGCCTGCTGGTCATACCAGGCATGAGGATTCATGTCTGGAGGGATCACAGATGCGTACTGTGAGAGATCGTGTCCAAACGTAAGGGATGCGCCCCCTTGCGTTGATGTGCCAATGTGGCCAGGATTTTGGGCTGGAGGAGCAGTCCCCAAAGGCCCTGGGTTGGTGGGGTTTAGGCTATCCTCTGAATTTTTGTTTAGACGATCTGACATGATCTTTTGAGAGGGAGAGGGATGTTAAAAAAGTGCTAAGAGTAGCGGTGGGCGCCAATGATGAAACAATGGTTAACCGGGCAGGGTTAACTCACTCGTCTCGTCAAGAAGGGTTAATCCCTTCCTCTCGAGGATCGCTGGCTAGATCGTCCGCCGGTTGATCTCCTGCACAAGGGAACAAACCGTGACTCGTAACAAGGAGGATGGGGTGGGGGTGCTACTTGTTACCACTCTCCGGCATGAGAATCAGTAGTCTGCTTGGAAAGCAAAGTATGATAGTAGTAGTAGTGAGGGAGTTGTGAAGAGATACCTCAAACCTGCTTTGGGGTTGGTATTTATAGCCGAGGAGTGAAGGAGGAGGTGGACGGATAGACTGACGACATGCTGCACCTTTGCAGGTGTGTCAGGCCTGTCGGTTGTGGAGGTGAAGCCACGTCAGCCTGTCGCTTACGTAGACCTGACAGGCGGCTGTCATTGGTGCTACTTGCTATGTGGTGTCAGTCCCACTTGCTGAGTGCACAGGATACGGTGTGGGCCGCATCGCTGCTTGCGGTAATTCTAGATGTTTCCGCGTCTCATTCTTTGATCAAGAAATACGCGAGATGCGGTGCCAAGTTGTATCGTCGTTTGTGGTTTGGTACAGGTAAATGTATGAATGCTTGATATAGTCTAAATTGAAAGTTTCGTCGATATTTAAAAAAAGATATGTGAAAGTTTAAAGTTTCCTTGATAAAAAAAAAAGAAAAGAAAAGAAAAGATATGTGTGTAGAGATTTGATTTTGAAAGAAAATAGAAAACAATTAAGCTGAATTTATTTTCTTAATTGATTTCTCAGTTAAACTAATCTTCCTATACTAATAAACAAAAATCTTTTTTTGGACACGTGTCACTCTCTGGTGCTTTCTCACATTATTTTCCTATTTATCTCTCATATTAAATAATAATAATAATTTAAAAAAATACTAGATAAGAATAAATATTTAGATAAGGATAAACGTTTGTTTTTATTAGGAGCATATTAAATAATGATAATAATAATAATAATAATAATAATAATAATAATAATTTTTTAAACAAAAAGTTAGATAAGAATATAAACGTTTATTTTTATTATGATCATAGTAAATAATAATAATAATAGTAATTTTAAACAAAAAAATTAATTAAGAATAAATGTGATTGAAATTATGGTAAATTAGGAATCAAATGTTCCCATTTGACATACACTTAATAATTGTATTATTATTTTTTTTTTCACTAGAATTAAATTATTATTCTAGGTCATATGGTTCTATCAAATTGTAAGTGTTTTTAAACGAATCACCATAATGGTAGGCATATGCTTCTAAATTGTAACTTTAAACCCGTCATTTTTAGATATAAAGAACATCACTATAATTGTAAACTTTGAACCCATCATTTGTCGCACATTGCATCAACCATGTATAAAGAAAACATTTTTTTAATATAACAAGAGTTAAATGCCCGGATAGTCCCTGTGGTTTGCCTTTTTTTCACCTTTAGTCCCTAACTTTCTAAAATTACTTCTATAGTCCCCAATTTTTCAATTTTCGTTCCCGGATAGTCCCTGACACGGATGAAGGTTAGTTTTTGATGTTAAGTGGGTATGAAATGACCAAAGTACCCTAATACAAAACAAAATAAATTAAAACTTTAAAAGAAATATAACACTTATTAATTAATAATTCAAGTGGACACCACACTCTTTATTTAAATACAATATCTTAAACCCCAACCCACCCCTCTCATTTCTTCTCCAGCCAAAACCACCGCCGCCACCTGACCACTCGTTATTTCGACAACCACCCCACCACTTTCTTCTCCAACCAAACCCACGCCGCACCATCACCACCCCCACCATGTCATGTTCTTTTATTACCGATCTCACCAGTTCCACTACAAACATTCTGATTTTGTAACACCTCGAAAATTTGCGTCCTATAATGTATTGACACGTGTCATAAGCTTGGACGTGTTAATGAATACTATAGAGGGACTAAAGTTGACAAACATAGAAAGTATGTGAATTCAAGGGTTCAAAATTGTCAACAATGGATAAATATGCCCTACAATATCCCTACATGATGTTTAAAAACCCTTAAACGAATGATTCATGTATCATACGAAGCTCATTGTGAAAGAAAGTGAGAAATTACAAACTACAGGGGTTAAATGTGTCAACATGTTTAAGTTGTACCTCTGAGTGACCTTTTAGCAAACCCGAAGCTTTGTAAAGGTAAATTATGCTCACTAGAATAAGTGATTAAAATTTCACAAAGTTTTGATAAAGAATGAGGAAGTTATGACAATATTCGTATTATAGGGGTTAAAAGCGTCAACGTTGAAATTTATGACTTTTTCGGGTAAACATAAAGTGACCAAGGACTTAACAAAGTAGGTTTAAGTCTTGGGGCCCTTATAAGTAAATGTAAAGGGGTCATAGTGCAAGAAACAAAGTTAAACTGACCTTTCGAGGAGCCAAGAGCCAACATGCAATAAATGAAAGATTTGGAATCAGATCTGAGGGCTCACGTGGCCCGCATAAACATTTTGAGGGCCTTACGCGGGCCGCCTGACGCGCCCAGATGCAGAAACTTGTTTTTGTTGCCTGTTCAGCCCATGTAAACGTCATATGCGCCCTTTAACCCTTCCAAGAGCTGCCTAAATGACTCCTAGAACCTTAGGGACATGTGTTGATGATCAAGAACCATTGGTAGTGTTGTGTGTCAACAATCCATGGTGATTAAATCACTATATAAAGGCCTTTGGTTGCAACTTTGATCATTCATCCATTCCTTCTTCATCTGATCATTTTTGGAGCTCAAGACCTTCTTCTAAGCTTCCCTAGTCGTGTATAGGACCTTTGTAAGTATGCTTGACCTTTCCTTATTGAGTTTTCGCTTAGTTTTAGCTTAGAAGTCAAACCGTCGTAATTAACGGTTGACTTAGCGATAAATCATTATTGGTCTAGTGATTTATCAGATCAAAGGTGGTTATAAGTTGGTAATCATGTGGGCCTTAAACCCTTAAGAGGGCACCCTCTGATTCCCATTCTAACTAGGTCAAATGTCGGGTCAAAGTTGTTTATAAAAAGTCAACAGAATGCTAAATTGCGATTTTATGCATAATCAGTAATATAGATGGCGTGTAACCTGTTTTAACACTCATATAACATGATAATAAGTATATTAACTAGTCTAAGCTTGTTTGATCCAACCATTTACCATTTTGACCCGGTTCGGAACCGAAAGTCGCAAAGCTTTGACTTTTGCTTTGACTTCAGTTCTGACCCGTTATGGTATGATTTAGATATGCCTTAGGACTCTCTTAGGACCAGGTTACATGATGGTACAACCCTCTGTGACACGTTCGTTGTTGTCCGAGTCTTTTACACATTTCCGTTAAACGCCTAAAAATTGACCATAACGCCCTTGTTACTTTAAAAACAAGAATTTGGACATGTGAAAGGACAATAACCTTAGTTACTGAATTCTAAGCATGTCCCTAAAATTTCATGTCAATCCGAGGTCTAGAATAGGAGTTATGCTAAATAGCGCAATTACGGAAACTTTAGTAATTAAAAGGCGCAATTAGCATAAAGCCTATCTAAGCCCAAATTTCGACACCAAACCTCTTACACACTGATGTAAAATAATATTTTGAAATTTTTAAAGATTTTTAATTATTTTTAACCTGCTCATAACCTGCGGTTATGGCATCGATTCGGTAATTACCGAATATACCCTTTTTGGACATAACTGGATTTCTACATGGTATTTTGACCCGATTCCAGTTGCTACTGATTTTAAATAATAAATAAAGTATTTTGGACTTTATAAACTGTTCGGAAAACTCAGATTTCCTGTAGAACTCGGAAATCTCTTTTATAATCTTTAAAAAGACCGAAATGCCCCTACGGGGCGTATGTTGGATTTAAACTCGTTACGGGCATTATGGAAGGTATCCTACTAATACCACAACCTCTTTAGAGCATATTAACTTAGGAAACCTGTGTAGGACTCTTACAGTTACCCGTTACGCCTTTTGCGCGCACGGTTCGGCTTATGTAACTAGCTTACATAAACTAGCCGAAACGGGTCAAACCTTATCATCGTTACTTCAAAATCCAGAGTGTGGTTGTTATACCCATATAAAACAAGTCTTCAAACTTGTTGGGTCCAAACCACATTTCATTCCCGGTTTTCGCCTTTCACGCGATTAAACCGTATTTATCCTTTGAAACTGACCGGTCTAAGCTAAGGCTAAATTAAAGACCCGTTAGGAATCTAATAGGTTAATAAAAACCTTCGTTCCAGATTGAGAGCCCTAGTAGAAGTACTTGCGCTTGCTGATTAGAATATACGGCTGAGTATAAATTGCTTTTGCTAGCTTAGGTAAATACTTTTAACTTATTTTCCCTATACTGGCTTGGGATACGGTACTATAATAATACCGCTTGGTTGGGTATTGAATGTTTAGTCGGATTGTGATTAAATTATTGAGGTAACCCGCTTTAATCTGTATTATTTGAAATAAAAGCCTTTAGGGGTTAATGACCATGTCCCGGATATCCCTGACATCATTGTATTATAAAATGGCCACGCCTTATGCACGAGGTGTAGGCATACCCCTGACAGTGCATAAGGGAAACGGTATCTCACTCTCTTGTGGGCCTATACTTGTGGCGTGTCTGTTAATCTTGACTCGGCGTGTCTGTTAATCTTGACTCGATTTCTACATCGGGTCCTGAACGTACAACGAACATGTAAATCTGTATACAAGATTATACAGATAATTGTCCCAAGTTATAAAAGATATGTTGTGCCTTGTGCATTCAAATCAATTTTATTAAACCTTTTCAAATGAGTCGGTTAATTGTATTTACCAGTGTAAACTGACGTATTTTCCAAAAAGGGTTAAGTGACAGGCACTGAACGTAATTGGCTGGAAGCTCAGGGCGTTAATAAGGAATCTTGCAAGTTCTAGATGCCTAAAGTCTGTTGAACAGTTTTCTTTTATTTGATCCGCCTGTGGATCCTTTACTTTCCGTTGTAATACTTTGACATTACTTTATATTCGGAAGGTAATTTATTTATCTTTTGCTTCCGCTGTGCATTTATATATTGTGTTGTTTGACTATGATGACATCAATTACGTCACGATACTCCCCACCGGGCCCACCGGTGATACGTGGAAATTCGGGGTGTGACAGGTTGGTATCAGAGCCAACATTGAGTGAATTAAACACTAGCCTTTTGTGTTTAATCTCAATGACACAGTAGCACATTCCTTAAAAACTTCTGAGTCTAGACTTGACATAGGAATACTCTCAATCCTAATCTGGAAGTTATTGCTTCCAATTATTTTTTATATATTGGATACGTCGCCAAGCGAAGAAGCTGTATTAGGATTTCTCCTCATCCGGAGCCTAGAAATGCTGAGCTTCGTACCGCAGCTAGGATAAAACGTACATCCATGGAGAAAACATTCAGAGATAAAGTGAAAACTTCTTTTGCTGAAGATCGTATCTATGATAAGTCCTTATAAGGACATGTTTATCTTTTAGTCCCTTCATGGACAACATCATTCCTTTCAAGTCCCGTTAGGGCAATTATGTACTCCTTTTATCATTTTGTATGAATATAATATATCAAATAAATCAAATTATTATCCCTTTTCATAATTGATCTACCAGTATAAATATTGAAAGAATCTTAAAGGGGTAAAACCTAGCTTGAATGTCATTAAAGACCTAGCTATGATGGAAAAACCTGTTTAAAAGAGATTCAAATTCTCGTTAACATCCGCAAACATGTTAACACTCCTGACGACAGTAATACGATAAAAATTACACTTGTCATCTTTACATTGGGAAATTCCAAACCCTTATCTAGCCTAGTAATTTAGAATCATGGCTTAGATCATCAAATGAAGATGATCATATTATAAACATCCATTAGTGATGAAGTGCCTACGGGCCAAACTTGTTATCCGATAAGACAACGACCGTGGTGGTCTTCGACCCCCATCTAAAGATGTTGGACTACGTCCAAGCATAATAGTTTGTATGATCAATACGATCCTGACTGATATCATCAAATAAAGATGGTCATATTATAAACATCCATAAGTGATGAAATGCCTACGGGCCACACATATCGTCCTAAGGGACAAGTTACAGTTGATGTCTTTGACTCTCTGTCAACAAAAGGTAATGAAATATGTTCAAACCTTAATGCCTAGATTCTCTGAAATCATGGCTTATAAATTAAAACAGTCCTTGTGACTAGGCCTTTTTGCACCACTTTAATGTCCTTAATGTTTTATAACTAGGATAAATTACAATGAAAATATAACTAACAAATTAACCAATATGGTTCATATTACCATGGTTGATGAATCGTCAAAAATGATGATTCCAAAATAACCTCTGAGTAAATGATTGTCATTATGTATCTAGCAATCAAGCTACATGGCTGGATCGGATGAGGTCAACAGCCATCCGAGGGAGGATAATGATGCTCCCAGAGTTAATATAACTGGTGCGGAACTGCGGGCATTAATAGATAATGCCGTTACACAAGCTCTCGACAGACAGTATGATGAATCAAGTGATACACACTCTAAGACTCTATCTGTGGCTCGTAGTAAGCCCCTTTCTAAATCACACGATTCGAAGGAAGACGATGACCGTAACTCGTCAAACCAAAAGAGTGTCCCGTCTAGACAGGTGGTGCTTTATCAAGAGGCACCAGTTAAGACCTGCTCATATAAATATTTTGTCTCCTGCAAGCCCAGAGACCTTACAGGAGAAAAAGGAGCCATCGATTGCATGACGTGGCTCGATGAGATGGACACGGTTGTTGACATCAGTGGATGTGCAGAGCAAGACATTGTGAAGTTTGTTTCACAATCTTTTAAAGGAGAAGCCCTAGCTTGTTGGAGGTCACTGATCCAAGCTACGGGGAAGATCCCTTTATACAACATGACTTGGGATCAGTTCGTTGCTCTTATCAAAGATAACTACTGCCCTCAACACGAAGTTGAGAAAATTGAGACTGAATTCTTGGCATTAGTCATGGAGAACTTAGATTGTCAAGCATACCTTACAAGTTTCAACACTATGTCTCGATTGGTTCCTTACTTAATCACGCCAGAACCAAAGCGTATAGCTCGCCTTATTGGGGGTCTAGCCCCAGAAATAAAGGCAAGTGTGAAAGCATCGAGACCTGCTACGTTCAGGTCAGCGGCCGACCTGTCGCTATCTCTTACACTTGATGTAGTCAGAAACAAGGCAGCCAAAGCCTCTGAAGACGGAAAGCGTAAAAGGGAGGAGGAGGATTCTCATCGCTCCGATAAGAAGACAGAGAGGAACTCTGAGGATAAGAAGAGTTCCGGGCTTAAGAAAGACAGCCAGCAGTCGGGTGAGAAGACCAGGTGTGAAACCTGTAGGAAATACTACCTGGGGAAATGCAGATTTGGATTTCAGCCTCTGCCTTGTGGGATTTGCAAGTCTAAAGAACATAAGACGTTGGAATGCAAGAAGTTGAAGGATGCAACCTGCTACGGTTGCAACAAAAAGGGGCATATAAAGACTAACTGCCCTAGAAATCAGAAGAAGCCCGAAGAAGCCAAGAGATCAAACGCATGAGTCTTCAGGATGAACGCCCAGGAGATGGTGCAGTATGATAAATATATAGCAGGTACCTTTCCTTATCAAGCAGTTATGCAGAAATTAGTTGCTACTGGCACATATAATTCTATAATGAATAATGATTGTTGAGAACTGTTGTCTCCGCCTGTTTAGGACTCCGGTCATTTAATGCGAAATGGAAATTTGCAGATGATACTTAAGAAAACGCTCCAACAAATCTTAGATTGATATTTGTATCTATTAGGAACTTCTCTTTTCTGATACCCTGATGACAAGCTTTCAAGCTATCCAAAATTCATCAATATAATAAAGACAGAGGTGACATTATGATCCCCTGTCAAAAAGATGATGGATTAGGTCCAAACCTTAAATGCCATTGATGGTCTCTCGTGACCTAGGCTAAACATAATGAATATATATATTAAATAACATTCATTAAAAATGTTAGTACTTTATTGGCCTATATGGTCTATAGATACCATGGTTAATATATATTAAGGCAATCAGGATGAAGAATAGCAGTTGTTGGATTGCAGCTAAGAAATTATTTTATTGGTGTTAGGAACCAATATCGAGTATGGCAAACTCAGATAATACAGTCATTGATCGTGTTATGAATGATGCGACACATGCCAATGATGCTACGATTGTGAGCCTTAGAATTTCTGAAGGTGTTCTTCAAACTATGATAGACGCAGCTGTTGGGAAGGCTGTGAAAAAGGCTATGAAAAAGTTCAAGGAACCCCAGGCTACTCGCTCCAAATTTTATCTAGGACCACATTTCCTTACTCATAAGGAGGATCTTGTTCATGCCTCAACTGCAAAAGATGAGCTAAAAAGGAAAAGGGAGGAAAATAACTCCTAGAGCTCTATGAAGAAGAACAAACAAAAGTCCAACCAGAAACCAGTATGCAAGACCTGCAAGAAGTGCCATTATGGGAAGTGCAGGTTCGAACCAAAATCCCGATCACAACCAAGGGTTTGTGGGATCTGCAAATCGGGGGAACATAAAACGTTGGACTGCGAGGACATGAAGAATGCAGTCTGCTTCGGTTGTAATGAGAAAGGCCACATCAAGACCACGTGCCCTAAATATGTCAAAGGAAATGCGGAAAAAAAGGAAAGCCTAAAAATGAAAGCGCCTAAATACCTGAGCTAGTTCATAAATAATGGCCTCAGGTACATTCCCTAATTTTTATCAGAAATTTAAATACTAAGAGTTTTTATTTTTTTGGTTCGAATACCAATAAATCCTTCATAAACGATAGGTATATAGCAAGCTTTTAAAAACGTTTCATAAAAACCCTATATATTAAGCGTAAGGTAAAACCTACGGGTAGAAAATTCACAGGAACTATTCCTTCTATTCCTGTCAGAAATCTTCAATCATAAAGTCCTAATGTACTCTCTCTCCAAATAAAGTACAACATCCTATAAAATTCATATCCCTTTGATCTCCATTGATTTCGAATACCAAGTGGTAAGACGAAAGCGCCATATGAGGATTTGTGTATCCTAATATGTTCCATAGATTGCTTCCATGCCTGATCAGTATGGGGGTTTAATGCATGGAACCACAAGGATATTCAAATAAGCATATGGTACCAAAGTCAACCAGTAGTATTCAAAGAGGATATCGATAAAATAGAAAACTTTCTTTTTAAGTAAGTGTCTTGGATTAAATTTGTGGACTCGTACATAGTCACTTATTTGACACAAGCAAGGATGGATGAACTGGAGCCTAAGATTCGGAAAATCTCTGTAATCTCCTTGTATCCTGATTATCTTGTCCTAAGACTACCCTGTTTACCTCCCGAGAGGCGAGTAGAGTTAAGATTTATATCCCATTTAGTGCTGCATTATTATTATGAAATCTCCAAGACAGCTAGCACCATTGTTAGAAGGGTCGAAAACCCTGATTTAGTAAATTTTGAAATAGAGGATTCATATAGCCTAACTCAATATTCCGAGAGTTCGGTATAATTAATTAAGTAAGACGGTTCATTCTGCTTATGCATTATTACCGCAACCCTAAATAGGCATCGATCAGGAAAGTCCATCAACTGCCCAAGATCGTCGATTTGTTCGACTAATGACAAGGATTAGCTATTCCTTAAAATTTATTAAGCAATGGTTGGAATAACCATCCTACCTTAAGATAAGCTTTCTATAACGATTGATATATACGCATCAAGGCTGCTCCTTTGGAGACCTTGTATAGGTAGAATGTTAAACATCTATTGTTGGGACAATAGATTGGTAAGCCCAATATTCGGGATCTGAAAGTTGCATTGGAAACAACAAATAAGATCATACAAATCCCTAATCATCTGTGAGAAGCCAATATTCGGCAGAAAATCAAGGATTACGAAAAATAGCGAACCTCCTAGATTCTTGATAAGGAATAAGGTTCAACAAGAGATATCACCCAGGAAGGGTGTGCCAAATTGTTAAATTTTCAGGCTAGTTAAGCCCTGAAAATATATAGAATCATTCGAAGGAAATCGAATATATCAAGGTCAAGTAGCTTATAAGCTAAAACCTATTTAAAAAGCTTGACGGAACTCGCAATATACTGCACACTAGCGACTGAAGGATGTATTTCACCAATAAGTCAGGAAAACACTATCACACAATGATATGCAGAATTCTGATGTGATAAGCATCCTGTGTCGATTGAGGATCGACAGGATTAGAAGCCCCAAAAAGATGCATGTACCTATTATAAAGGTCAATTGGAGTACCTTAGAGGCTCAAAGGTACTGGGGAAGATTAAGCACAATATAAGACAGAAAATACTTCCTTTACTTTAACAAATCTCGAGGTCGAGATTTCTTTTAAGGGGGTGAGGATGTAACACCTCGAAAATTTGCGTCCTATAATGTATTGACACGTGTCATAAGCTTGGACGTGTTAATGAATACTTTAGAGGGACTAAAGTTGACAAACATAGAAAGTATGTGAATTCAAGGGTTCAAAATGTCAACAATGGATAAATATGCCCTACAATATCCCTACATGATGTTTATACCCTTAAACGAATGATTCATGGATCATACGAAGCTCATTGTGAAAGAAAGTGAGAAATTACAAACTACAGGGGTTAAATGTGTCAACATGTTTAAGTTGTACCTCTGAGTGACCTTTTAGCAAACCCGAAGCTTTGTAAAGGTAAATTATGCTCACTAGAATAAGTGATTAAAATTTCACAAAGTTTTGATAAAGAATGAGGAAGTTATGACAATATTCGTATTCTAGGGGTTAAAAGCGTCAACGTTGAAATTTATGACTTTTTGGGTAAACATAAAGTGACCAAGGACTTAACAAAGTAGGTTTAAGTCTTGGGGCCCTTATAAGTAAATGTAAAGGGGTCATAGTGCAAGAAACAAAGTTAAACTGACCTTTCGAGGAGCCAAGAGCCAACATGCAATAAATGAAAGATTTGGAATCAGATCTGAGGGCTCACGCGGCCCGCATAAACATTTTGAGGGCCTTACGCGGGCCGCCTGACGCGCCCAGATGCAGAAACTTGTTTTTGTTGCCTGTTCAGCCCATGTAAACGTCATATGCGCCCTTTAACCCTTCCAAGAGCTGCCTAAATGACTCCTAGAACCTTAGGGACATGTGTTGATGATCAAGAACCATTGGTAGTGTTGTGTGTCAACAATCCATGGTGATTAAATCACTATATAAAGGCCTTTGGTTGCAACTTTGATCATTCATCCATTCCTTCTTCATCTGATCATTTTTGGAGCTCAAGGCCTTCTTCTAAGCTTCCCTAGTCGTGCATAGGACCTTTGTAAGTATGCTTGACCTTTCCTTATTGAGTTTTCGCTTAGTTTTAGCTTAGAAGTCAAACCGTCATAATTAACGGTTGACTTAGCGATAAATCATTATTGGTCCAGTGATTTGTCGGATCAAAGGTGGTTATAAGTTGGTAATCATGTGGGCCTTAAACCCTTAAGAGGGCACCCTCTGATTCGCATTCTAACTAGGTCAAATGTCGGATCAAAGTTGTTTATAAAAAGTCAACAGAATGCTAAATTGCGATTTTATGCATAATCAGTAATATAGATGGCGTGTAACCTGTTTTAACACTCATATAACATGATAACAAGTATATTAACTAGTCTAAGCTTGTTTGATCCGACCATTTACCATTTTGACCCGGTTCGGAACCGAAAGTCGCAAAGCTTTGACTTTTGCTTTGACTTCAGTTCTGACCCGTTATGGTATGATTTAGATATGCCTAGGACTCTCTTAGGACCAGGTTACATGATGGTACAACCCTCTGTGACCGGTTCGTTGTTGTCCGAGTCTTTTACACATTTCCGTTAAACGCCTAAAAATTGACCATAACGCCCTTGTTACTTTAAAAACAAGGATTTTGGACATGTGAAAGGACAATAACCTTAGTTACTGAATTCTAAGCATGTCCCTAAAATTTGATGTCAATCCGAGGTCTAGAATAGGAGTTATGCTAAATAGCGCAATTACAGAAACTTTAGTAATTAAAAGGCGCAATTAGCATAAAGCCTATCTAAACCCAAATTTCGACACCAAACCTCTTACACACTGATGTAAAATAATATTTTGAAATTTTTAAAGATTTTTAATTATTTTTAACCTGCTCATAACCTGCGGTTATGGCATCGATTCGGTAATTACCGAATATACCCTTTTTGGACATAACTGGAGTTCTACATGGTATTTTGACCCGATTCCAGTTGCTACTGATTTTAAATAATAAATAAAGTATTTTGGACTTTATAAACTGTTCGGAAAACTCAGATTTCCTGTAGAACTCGGAAATCTCTTTTATAATCTTTAAAAAGACCGAAATGCCCCTACGGGGCGTATGTTGGATTTAAGCTCGTTACGGGCATTATGGAAGGTATCCTACTGATACCACAACCTCTTTAGAGCATATTAACTTAGGAAACCTGTGTAGGACTCTTACGGTTACCCGTTACGCCTTTTGCGCGCACGGTTCGGCTTATGTAACTAGCTTACATAAACTAGCCGAAACGGGTCAAACCTTATCATCGTTACTTCAAAATCCAGAGTGTGGTTGTTATACCCATATAAAACAAGTCTTCAAACTTGTTGGGTCCAAACCACATTTCATTCCCGGTTTTCACCTTTTACGCGATTAAACCGTATTTATCCTTTGAAACTGACCGGTCTAAGCTAAGGCTAAATTAAAGACCCGTTAGGAATCTAATAGGTTAATAAAAACCTTCGTTCCAGATTGAGAGCCCCAGTAGAAGTACTTGCGCTTGCTGATTAGAATATACGGCTGAGTATAAATTGCTTTTGCTAGCTCAGGTAAATACTTTTAACTTATTTTCCCTATACGGGCTTGGGATACGGTATTATAATAATACCGCTTGGTCGGGTATTGAATGTTTAGTCGGATTGTGATTAAATTATTGAGGTAACCCGCTTTATTCTGTATTGTTTGAAATAAAAGCCTTTAGGGGTTAATGACCGTGTCCCGGATATCCCTGACATCATTGTATTATAAAATGGCCACGCCTTATGCACGAGGTGTAGGCATACCCCTGACAGTGCATAAGGGAAACGGTATCTCACTCTCTTGTGGGCCTATACTTGTGGCGTGTCCGTTAATCTTGGCTCGATTTCTACATCGGGCCCTGAACGTACAATGAACATGTAAATCTGTATACAAGATTATACAGATAATTGTCCCAAGTTATAAAAGATATGTTGTGCCTTGTGCATTCAAATCAATTTTATTAAACATTTTCAAATGAGTCGGTTAATTGTATTTACCAGTGTAAACTGACGTATTTTCCAAAAAGGGTTAAGTGACAGGTACTGAACGTAATTGGCTGGAAGCTCAGGGCGTTAATAAGGAATCTTGCAAGTTCTAGATGCCTAAAGTCTGTTGAACAGTTTTCTTTTATTTGATCTGCCTGTGGATCCTTTACTTTCCGTTGTAATACTTTGACATTACTTTATATTCGGAAGGTAATTTATTTATCTTTTGCTTCCGCTGTGCATTTATATATTGTGTTATTTGACTATGATGACATCAATTACGTCACGATACTCCCCACCGGGCCCACCGGTGATACGTGGAAATTCGGGGTGTGACAGATTTCTTATTCACACAACACAATGAAGCTTCGGACACATTAGAAACAGATTTAGTCCCAACCTGAAACTCGTTTTCTTTGTTATTACACTCTGAAACAAACAGCTTCGATTTTTCGCCGGAAAACGTGCAACTTTGAAGATATATCTCCGGGTGGTTTTCGGGTCCGGGTCTGGGTTCCCGGAATCTTTTATAAAACCCTCTGAATCTTGTATCTGGTCCCCTGTTGGTAGTTTTCGGGTCCGGGTATGGGTTCCCGGAGCCCCAGTTTTGTGCTGACGACCTCGAGTGTAAGGTGCCGGAGAAGAAATGATGGATGTTTGAGCACGAGCGATAAGTTGCAGCGAGTGTGCTAATGCGTGGTGGCGCCGGAGCCCGGAAGTGTGCAGTGGGTTGGGGTACGATGGGTTGGGGGATATGAAGAAAAAGGGTTGAGGGATATGACGAAGAAGATACAGAGGTAGAGGAAGATATGATGAAGAAGATAGAAGGGTGGGGCCCATTTGTAACTTTAAATAATAAGGAATTAGATTTTTGTAATGTTTTAATTTTTTTAATAGTGAGGGCACTTTGGTCATTTCACACCCACTTAACACCAAAAACTAACCTCCATCCGTGCCAGGGACTATCCGGGAACGAAAATTGAAAAGTTGGGGACTATAAAGGTAATTTTAGAAAGTTAGGGACTAAAGCTGAAAAAATGGCAAACCACAGAGACTATCCGGGCATTTAACTCATATAACAATTATATACTTCATTCAAAGAGAACTTATTTCTCGATTTTACGATATAAAACGTGGGGATTGATCTCCACCTTTTTTGTACCGTAAACTCTCTTGAATACAAATTTAAGACAGGTGTTTTATGAATGAAATAAACAAATAAGCATGGAGGTGCGTAAAAACTAACTAAAATAATTGTATCTCATAATTTGAATGTATCATAAAAACACGATATTCAACCCCATGTAAATATGTAATACATGTGTTTTTAACTTAATAATAAATAAAAAAGCGAAGTAAAATGTTATAATAAGTAAATTGTACATCAAAGTTCATTTTAAAAGATAAATCTTGATGACTGTATGTGTTAACATATGACATTATATTTTATACAACACGTGCAATATACGAGTTTTTTTTTAAATATATCTTTTTTATTATTTATTATATAAAATTAAATTTATGCAAAATAAAAAAACAGAGTAAAATGTTATAATAATTAAATAGTACATCAATGTTCATTTTTTAAATGATAAATCTTGATGACTATTTATGTTAACATATGACATTATATTTTTTCAGCACGTGCAATATACGAGCTTTTTAAAGATATATCTTTTCATTATCTATTACATAAAATTATGCAACCCGTGTAATACACGGGGTTCTAACTTAGTTTATTTATTGATAAGAAAGATTAATACAATTGAAATTGATTTCATCAAGGGTATAATTATAATTTAAAAAGAATAATTTTAATGAAATGAGTAAATATGTAATATATTTTAGTGAAATTGGTGAATATGTAATATCTATAGTTTAAGAAGGGAACATATGTAATTGATTTTAAAGACGGGGTAAATATGTAATAAATGATCTTAGGAGGGGGATATATGCAAATGACCATACTTTTTTTAACGAGAAATTTATTTTAATTCATATCTTCTGTTGGACTTGAACCCAAGACTTCCCCCTCCCAAACTTGGGTGTTTATAGGATTTGCCTGACCACCACCCATTAGTATTGCAATTAGTAATTTACTCGTCCTAAAACACTGCATATTACGTAGCAAATAATTCGCATATTAACTCATAATTTATAATCTTGTCCCATTTTATGGTTTTATGTCTTACATTTAGACTATCTTCAATGCCTCTGAAGTTTGGTCATCCGAGCCACGTCAGAGCCTCCCGAAATTAGACTATGGATGATGTCCAAAGGTGAGGCGTCCAAACTTAAGGGTTCTGGTTATCTCGGTTCTTGTGCTATTTCTTGTTTTTTTGTTCTTTTTCCAAGTAGCAGTCAAAGCAAGCAACAATTTGCACGCTCCGAGACCAAGGAAGGATTACCTATAGAAACATCAAAAAGCTTTCTGATCCTGAAGCCGCCTCCTTGGTCACTCCTTTCACCACAACTGAAATTAAGCAAGCTATCTGGGAATGCAGTGACGACAAAGCAAGCACTGGGGACAGACGGCTTTAATTTCCGTTTTATAAAGCACTTCTGGGATATTCTCGGGGCTGACTTCATTGAGTGCCTACACCATTTTCATGCCACAAAGAAGATCTCTTCAGCTTGTACATCCTCCTTTATTGCTCTTATACCAAAATGCAATGATCCTTTAGCCTAAACGACTATCGGCCGATAAATTTGATTGGTGTAATAAGCAAAGCTATTTCAAAGGTTCTGGCAAACCGCATTAAACGGGTCATGGTAAGTATAATCCCGGACACCCAAACAGCTTTTTTGAAAAACATAAATATTATAAATGGGCCGTTAATCATCAGTGAACTTATCTCTTTAATGGGTTTCGGTTATCGAATAACGGGCCAACGGTGTCTAGCTTATTATATGCGGACGATGCACTTTTAATCAGTGATTGGTCCGAACCCAACGCAAAAAACTGGACGTGTAAACACATGATTGGATAAAATTAAAGATAGAAGTGGGCAAGGGCGTGGCTTCAACCACAGGCAAAGGGGCTTATGCCTCGTCAACACATGGGAGGGGGTTGTAACGGGTGTGATAAGGCAATGTGTCAAGAGCGTGAGACGATAACGGATGGTCTTACTCTTAGTAAGTTGATGAAAGTGGACTCTTTAATAGTCATGACAAAAATACCAATTGTGTCGATTATATCACTTATAAAAATGGTATGTTATTATGACAAGATGGTCTTTTGTGAAGTTGTGTCAATCATTGTATGTTATGGTTTGGTTTGCTAGTACATTGGTGGAAAATGGAAACAAACTACAGCATAGGATCAAAATTATTGATCGAGTTTCGGTAATGTGATGGGACGACCATGTTACATGCGACCATGTTTCACTCGGGAACTTTCCTCGCTAAAACGAAGATGTCTACGCTATTGGGTTACAAGTCAACAACATGGTTCGGGCAACCGGTTAAGGCCGAGGAGATTTATGCAAAAGCCCAAATGATCAAATTGTTAATTTCCAGTTATACTAAACTTTTTGGGTAGACTGGTTTATTAACTTTATTAGAGTATGCGTAGTGGGGCTCCATATGGCGCCATTTTCTCTCATAACGCCCCCATAACGCCCCAAACACCACTACGGGCGGCGTTATGAGGCAAAAAAAATTGGGCAGCGCGATATCCATAGCGGCGTTGTGGAGGGAGGGTTTGAAAGTTGGACCAATCAAAAAAAGGGTATTGTTTTTATAATTAATTAATAATATTGAAAATTATTAAATAGGTAATGATGGGTAGGGGCTTTATGACTACGGGCTCTAGTGATATAACGCCCCATAAAGCCCCCGTGTGACGTGGCACGACACGTGTCGCATAACGCCCCACAAGGGGCTTTACACATGGCCTTATATTGAAATACTTTGACCATAGCCTAGCCACATTAGGCCTAATCTAGTGGGGCGCCATCACAAGGAAAAAACGGGCATAGCGCCCCATAGCCCCCCTGAACACCATTACAGGAGGCGTTATAGGGTCTCAAATTGTTGGGGGCGGTATGTTGATAACGGCATGAAGGTGGAGAGTTTCAAAATTTGACCAACCAAAAATAGCTAAGTGTTTTTTAATTAATTAATAAAAATGAAAATTAATAATTAGGTAATGATGGGTAGGGGCTTTATGACTACTCTCTAGGGATATAACGTCCCATAAAGCCCTTGTATGACGTGATGCGCCATTTCTCGCATAATTTCCCAAAGAGGCTTTATCTACACATGGCCTTAAGGTGAATTGTATTTAATAAAGTGTGTTTCTGATGTGACTCTGGTTGATAGGTTTATATATCTTTTAATTTCTTAATACTACTGCCAAGGCTGTTACTTTTGAAGATGCATGCATCTATTTGTTGATTCAATAGACATCAATTTCTATTGTTATTCAAACTCAAAATCTTTGATGGGTAAAAAACCAGATCTTAAGGACAAATTTAAGACGATGAGAAACAAGAAACACACACATATATCTTTACGAATAGACGACTCCTACTGCTCTCTCTTGCACAGTTTGAAACTATTTATGCATCCATACGAATAATGCAACGAAGACCTTCCCCTTTAAGCATCAAGTCAAAGGCCTTGTTGATCTCTGAAAATGGCACTTCATGTGTTATGAACTTCTCCACCTCAAGTTCCTGCACAAAAAAAAAAAAAAAGAAACCCAAATCCTTCATTTTCAATTACTTTTTTTATTAGTAATTGTAATTTAAGGAAATAATATGCGTTAGTTACCTTGTTCATATACTTTTCGACAACCGAAGGAATGTCAGATCGCGGTTTATAGTTTCCAAAGAAGGTACCCTTCAGAGTCCTTTCGTTCAATAGATTCATGGGACTGGTCTTGAACACTGCATCTTGGTTGCAGTTACTATTCACAGTTGTTGATGGGATAACATAATAAGATGCAACTCTTGAATCAGTTAATATTTTAATTTTCAGTCGAAACATGTATTTATTGAAGCTATTTGTTGTCACCTAGCACTGGCATTTCTCTAAGGGGGGACGGGGCCCCGTTGTAACCATTTCATCACACGTCGAACTCGGTGGAACACCGCCGCCGGTGGTCTTGATCACGCGTGGATAATTAAACGCGTTGTCTCTGTAACGCGTGGTGATGTTTGTGGTGGTGAGTTGTTTTTCAATGGTAGATGTTTGTGTGGTGAGTGATGGGCATTTCCACTAAAATCCACCATTAGTGATGGAATAAAGCTCGATGACGTGACGGAACTTGTTGGTACCAAGCACCGGCATTTCTCTAACAGCTAGAAATTGTTGTCACCTAGCACTGGCATTTCTCTAACAGCTAGACTCCTATTAGACCATCAATAATCTTTCACTATAAAGTGAAACAAATAAGCGTAATGTCACTACCACATAGACGAGAGGGCTTTCACTCACTTTGTTTTCTAAAGTGTTAAATTGTTTCATTAAACCAGTTTAGTTAAAAGAATGTTTAAATTATCTAAATAAAATAAGAAAAAAGTTAGGATGTGTAAACACTTGATTGGATAAAACAATTAAATGGGAAAGATGAAAGTGAGCAAGGGCCGGGCTTCGGCCACAGGCAAAGGGTGAAAGATTCAGTTGGATCGAAAGAAGAAAACGAATGGTGGATAATTGTGATTAACTATCACGACTCTTTTCTGGAACTTTTATTGCTTTAAACAAAAAAGACTCTTAACAACTGGAACTTTTATTGCTTTAAACAAAAAAGACTCTTAACAAAAAATACAGACGCATGCCCTTTTAAATACTAAACCAGAACTTGGGAAACAATTTAAAACTAATCCTAATTGACTATGGGAAGGTAATCTACTGGATAAACATAAAAATAGTGAAACAAAAATTTAACCTTTGACTTTTGAATTTGATCCCTTCCGACACGTAAGCCGACTTCAATCCTATTCCAATAATTGAATTGTATTTAATTAAGTGTGTTTCTAATGTGGCTCTGGTTGATAGGTTTATATATATATTTTAATTTCTTAATACTGCCAAGGCTGTTACTTTTGAAGATGCATGCATCTATTTGTTGATTTAATAGACATCAATATCTGTTGTCATTCAAACTCAAAATCTTTAATGGGTAACAATCAAGATTTAAGACAGCAAACAACAACGATGAGAAACAAACACAAAGAATGCGGACTGTTGCTGCTCCCTCTTTGAAACTATTTATGCATCCATACGAATAATACAACCTTTGAAACTATTTATGCATCCATACGAATAATACAACGAAGACCTTCCCCTTTAAGCATCAAATCAAAGGCCTTATTGATCTCTGAAAATGGCACTTCATGTGTTATGAACTTCTCCACCTCAAGTTCCTGCAAAAAAAAAAAAAAAAAACCACCCTCAAATCCTTCAATTTTCAATTACTTATTTTATTAGTAATTGTAATTTAAGGAATTAATATGCATTATTTACCTTGTTCATGTACTTTTCGACAACCGAAGGAATGTCAGATCGCGGTTTATAGTTTCCAAAGAAGGTCCCCTTCAGAGTCCTTTCGTTCAACAGATTCATGGGATTGGTCTTGAACACAGCATCTTTGTGTGGAACACCTACAAGAACAGCAACGCCCCAACCCTGCTCCAAAATTCAACAAAAGTTAAACAAATATTATAAAAAAAAAAAAAAAAAAAAAAAAAAAAAAAAACCCAGTTATGTATAGATATTCAAGCAAAGGGTATAAACATACATCATGAACACATTCAAAAGCAGAGATCATAGCATCAATATGACCAGTGCATTCAACACTCCTGTCAACTCCTCCATTTGTCATCTCTGCAATCACTTCTTGCACCGGCTTCTTATAATCTTTTGGGTTCACAAACTCTGTAACCCCAAATTTCTTTGCTGTTGTAACAAAAATAAAATATGATTAATTCAATTTTATACATATTTTTGGATAAGAAATATATAACTTTTTTACAACATACATACCAAGCTCGAATCTATTGGCATTGAGATCAACACCAATGATCCTTGAAGCCCCAGAAATTCTTGCACCTTCAGCAGCCTAATTACAAATAATTCATCACCATTTTAATCACATTTTCATACAAATTACACGATTTAAAAGTCACAATTTGAGAAAACTTACAGCGAGTCCCACTGCCCCTAGACCGAAAACCGCCACCGAAGAGCCTTTTTTCGGTTTTGCAACATTCAAAGTAGCTCCCAGCCCTAAGAAACACAAATTATTTTCGTCAAAATAAGGTCGAAAAAATCCAACAAAACAAGTGATCAAGTGGAATTAAATTTGTACCTGTGGAGATCCCACAGCTGAGGACACAAACTTTATCAAGAGGGGCAAGAGGGTTGATCTTCGCAAGACACCCAACATGAACAACCGTGTACTCGCTGAAAGTAGAAGTCCCGACAAAATGGAAGATGGGTTTGCCGTTGATCGAGAATCGAGATTTCTGATCGTGAAGCATGACTCCCCTGTCGGTATTGATCCTAAGAAGGTCACACATGTTGCTCTCTTCGGACTTACAGTGAGCACACTCTTTGCATTCTCCGGTGAAAACAGGAAGCACATGATCCCCTGGCTGAAGATCAGTCACTCCTTCCCCGACACTCTCCACAACCCTGTGTTGTTCATGTTAATTAAATCAATCAGATTATTTAATTCAAACTAATAAATGAATTAGATACAAGAATGGAACATACCCTCCAGCTTCATGTCCTAAAATTCTTGGGAATACAGGATTTTGTCCCTACAGTAATTAAAGATTTTATTAAAAAAAACATATTATTAATTATAGAGTAAACTGCCATTTTGGTCCCTGTGGTTTGGTCAATTTTGCCACTTTAGTCCAAAACTCAAACTTTTTGTATCTGGGTCCCTGTGGTTTCAGTTTTATTGCCATTTTGGTCCAAAAATAAAATCAGGTCATATTTTTCTTATAAAATCGTGTTATTTTGTCATTTTCCGCAGGGACAAAATGATCATTTCTTTTTTATAAATAAATACCATATTTTATAAGACAAATATGACCTGATTTGCCCATGAGGAAAATGACAAAATTGCAGGATTTCATAAGACAATTTTGACCTGATTTCATTTTTGGACCAAAATGGCAATAAAACTGAAACTACAGGGACCCAGATGCAAAAGGTTTGAGTTTTGGACTAAAGTGGCAAAAATAGCTAAACCTCAGAGACCAAAATGACAGTTTACTCTTAATTATATAAAAAGATAAATTGATTTCAAAATTAAAATAATAATTACTTTGGCTTCCCAGAAGTAAACATCAGTGTGGCAGAGGGAAGTGAAAAGGATCTTAATCCGGACTTCCATTTTCTGCGGTGGCGCCACCTCCACTTCTTCGATCACCAGCGGTTTTCCGGCTTCCCACGCCACGGCAGCTGCGGCATTTGAAGGAATATTAAGAATTTCGTAACACTCACTAACGATAGAAAAGATTATATAATCAAATGTGAATGAATTAAATGGTTACCTTTGCATCGAATAACTTGGCCTGTAGTGGTCGACATACTTTTGTTTGATCGGTTGAAAGAGAGAATATTCTTGAAATGAGATTAAATTGTGAGTTTTGGTTGTTGTTTGAGATGAAGATGTAGTGTGAGGAAATGGGTATTTATAGAGGGTTTGACGGCATGTTTGGCTTAACTTATTTCCAACTTCTCCAGAAGTCCTTTTGGAAAGAAAAAGTCACAAAAACATGACTTTTGCCTAAGAAAAAGGACTTTTGTCCTAAAAATGGAAAGCCAAACACTCAAAATAAGGACTTTTGAGGCAAAAATAAGGACTTTTGAGGCAAAATAAGGAAAGCCAAACATGCACTGAGTTGTGTTTGTAGAATTTTAGTAAGCAGGATAAAAAGTTAAAAACTAAAAACCAGCCACCAGGTTTTGGTTCACCTGGTTTTCTTTCTTTTGACCCACACGTTGACAAAATGTTAAAACCCACCGTTTAATAAAAAACAAGAAACCATTCATACATATGAGATTTAATTATTATTATTATTATTATATCATATCATATTGTATCGTATTGTATCCAATAATTATTATATTATATAGGGTTAAGTTTTTGTACAAATAAATCTTAACATACAAAATACCCTGGCTTAAAGTGAGAAGTGAGTGAGAGATGTTTTTAATTATTTTCCGATCTTATTAAGCACGTATTTCAGTTTCAAAATAAAAAAAATCATTATTTTATATTAGTAGAGTAATTACTATAGGGTAATTATAATTAGTCTACACATAATCACTGATTTTTTTACATTACTAGAGTAATTATAATTTTGTAGAGTAACTATAATTACTCTAGAATAATTACTCTACTACTTTAAAATCACTATTTTTTTTTACATTTTGCAATTAAACAACATTATTAAGTAGTAGAAAAAAATCAAAAAAAAAAAAACAAACTTTCTTCACAGCTCACGTTTTGGCCCTTTTGTATGTTAAGCTTCATTTGTATTTGATCTTTTATATTATGAACTAGGAGAACTGTATATGTAGTTATGTACGTAGTGTTTGATAGATATAAGAAAAATGAGATAAACATTTGTATAATCCTCTTACATATAGAAATTATCAACTTATTATCAACTTATTAAAAAACAAAGTTAATAAATAGTGTTCAACCCATTAAAAAGTTGTCACGCGGCAATTTTTTATTGTTTTTTATTTATTTATGCTATATAATTTTTCTCCAGTAACTCGTGTTTTTAGTTCGGGAAATTTGGTACTGCTAGCCTTTACTATTTGCTCATCCCTGATCACGGGTACAGTATAAAGAACAACGGTATCTTACAACTTTTTAATGATTTATTTTTTTCTAGTTTCAGGGGTAAGGATGAGCTCGGTGCCAACCGATACCAAATCGGTACTGGTATCGAAAATACCAGTTACAGTACCGGTATATGAAGGTAAAAACCGGTAGCGAACTGGTATCAGGAACGCCAAAAGTCGGTACCGAATTAGTACTTAAGATTTTTCGGTTAGGGAAATTCGATACCGGTACCCAGTACCATTTGCTCATCTCTGATCACTGGTTTCATATGAACAAAATCATTACCATACAACTTTTTGGTTGATTTTCTTTTGTTTATTTTTTAGTGTTTTTTCTACCTTTTCCTTTTATTTTTGTCAGTGGTTTCGTGCGCAACACGCTCGTATTGATTTCAAAACGCATGCAACACAGACTAACTAACAAAAGAAGTTCGTCATAACGCGACGACGGTGATAAACCTAGTTGGTATAAAAGATAAAAATGTTAATATAGGTTTCATAATATTCTAGTTATGTATAGGTTGCTAAAATTATATAAATTGTATGTGTGACAAACAAATACTTCTTATAAAGGGAACAATTAAAGAAAAGAAAAAATCAAAGCAAAAAAACTTATATAGGGAACAACTAAAGAAAAGAGAAATCAAAGCAAAAAAAGCCAAACGTATATTGAGAAAGATAAACCGGTTCCCAGATTAGTATGTTGGCGGTATTGAAAAGCCAGCGTTGCCTGTCGTTATTCCATGGCCCACCGTCTCCTAAAAAAATGCTCATTGGTTTGTATAAAGTTTAACAGATCATTATGTTTTCAGCAGAGGTGCACAAAAACCCGTATTTGGAACTGGACCTGATAAAAAAACTTGAAACCGGTTATTTTTGTACCCGAATATTGTATACTTGTAACCGAACCCGACCCTACCCGTAGGGTATGGATAGGATATGCATTTTGAGCTCAATACCCGTAACCGAAACCGTACCCGATTTAAACCCGAAAATACCTGGAACCGGTCATACCCTATACCCGAACCCGGTTATACCCTATACCCGATACCGGTTTTTTAATGCCAGATAGAATACCCTATACCTTTTTTTTTTATTTTTTATGTTTACTTTGCAACTTTTATATTTAAGTTTTTTTTTTTTAAATACATATTATAAAACAAATAATGTGTATTTGAGTGAATTTATGTTATTGTAATTTGTTTTTAGTTACTTTTACAAATTATAAACCAAATTTAAATATCTAAACACATTTATTTTTATGTAAAATAAAAAAAAAAACATATTTTTTTTTAAATCGGGTATTAATACCCGGATCCATACCATGTTCCAATATCCGGTTATACCCGAACCCAATTATACCCTACCCGGGTACATAAGTTATGACTTTTCTCTTCAATACATGTACCTGAACTCTACCTGGTTTCTCTTAATACCCGATTTTTCAATACCCAATCATACCCGAAACCGATTTCATGACCAGGGTATTAACAAAAACCCCATTTGTGCACCTCTAGTTTTGAGGGTTTGAGTGAATTATGATTTATTAATATAAAAATCAGTCATTTATTTATTTTAAAAAAATACAGTCACTATTTGTTTATTTTAAAAAATACAGTCATTAATTCTTTCAATCTTTTCAAATATTAATTCTTTTAATCATGAGTATAAAGACAAGTAATTTTAATGACTGTGTTTTTTTATATTATAAAATTATAGTCATTAATTCTTTTAATCATGAATATAAAGACAAGTTATTTTAATGACTATGTTGTTTTAAATGAAATGACAGATTTTTATATTAAAAAATCATAAATTACTCAAACCTTCAAAACATAAGTATGATTTATAATTGTATTATCTTGATGTATTCTACTTTTGGCTTTTCATGTACAATACTTTTCACCGAAATATCTATTAATTTTTTCATATCTGCTTCTTTTTTCTTAAAAGTAAGTTAGAAGTGTGGATCCAAATTTATAAAAATAAAAAATAAAAAAATATGATTTATAATTATATTATCTATGTAGGTTGAGTTATAATATAAAGTGCTTTAAGGATAAGAAGTCACTAGAGAGTGACAAGTGTCCAATGAAAAATCAAGTGAGAGGGTAGTTTCGTCAATAAACTCCATATGCACATGCTTCTCACATGCTAGGAAACATGCACATGCAAGTCACATGATATTTCCCCTCAATTTTTTAAACGTCCGTAACTTTTTATACGTCGTTTGTTTTTTTAAAAAATTACACTATAAAATCGAGCGTCTTTTTATCTTTAATATAAGTACCCTATTGTTATACTTTTCAAAAAAAATTCGAAAACACAGTTGCATATTACACAATCGACATAACGTAAAACACAATGAGTATCAAACTAAAAACACAATGGAAAGTAGACAAAAAACACAATCGATAATAACAGATAAAAGACACAATAGACATCAAACTAAAACACAATGTACATAACGTATTACACAATGAATATCAACCTAAAAACGCAATGGAAAGTAGATTAAATACACAATTGATGACAACAAATAAAAGGCACAATGGACATCGAACTAAAACACAATGAACATCAGACTAAAACACAATGAACAACAAAACAAAAACTCAATGAACTACATATTAAAACACAATAGATAGCAGGCTAAACACAATAACCAGAACCTATAACACAATGTATAGAAAACTCACCTAGTTATAATACACAATAATCATAACTAATAACACAATGTATTGAAAACCTAGATATAACATCATCTTCATTGTATCATAATTATGTTATAGGTTCTAATAAAAACACAATGTACAAAACCTAAATTAACATTATGTTATAAGTTTTGATAATTACACAATGTATAGAAACCCTATTAAAAACGTAATGACCAAAACCCAGTTGAAAGACACAATGACCAGAACCTTTAACACAATGCAAAGAAAACCCAGTAAAAACGAATTTTTTTACATAGCATTATCATACTCATATTTAAGATAAAAAAACGCTGGTTATTATGGTGAATTTTTTTTAAAAAATAATGTTGTATGAAAAAGTTATGTACATTTTAAATTGATGGGAGTAATTGGCACGTGTCTCTCATGTGGAGAGAGAAAGTCAATAAATGTAGGATTCCCTTTATGCCCTTTCACTATTTTCTTTTTATTAAAACTAATCTCAACCCTTCAAATTAAAGATCAATGGTTTATAATCCTTCTTACCCTTCTTATTTATTTCGTCCTTTGTATTTGATACTATTCCTATCTTGATATATTCTACTTTTGTTTTTTCATGTACAACTTTTCACCTAAATATCTATTAATTTTTTCATATCTACTTTATTTTCAATTATTTGTTCTTTTTCTTAAAAAGTAAGTTAGAATTGTGAATCCAATTTATTTTTATCAAACGATAGGATAAATACTATGATCTAAGGACATATCCCATCAAATTGGTGTACGATTAGGGTGGAGGGTATAAGGGTGTTTGAGTTGAGTGTTTGAGTGGATAAACACATCGGTGACCACCCCCACTATTTTGAGTTGGGTGTTTGAGTTGGAGAGAGGTAGTGAATTTCGGTGAGTGTTCACCGATTGAGAGAGGAGAGTGATGAGAGGAGAGGAGAGGAGAGGGGAGAGAGAGAGGCTCAACCAATCATGTTTTTTTTTATTTGAGGGGTGTTTGACTATACCTAGTGATTGAGTGTAAAATGGAGAGTAGAATGGGTTGTTGACATGGCATAATATTAATGGCTAGGATTTCACTCAAACACCCAAAAATCGGTGACTATACCCTCCATCCTTAAAAAGTTTTCCACAGAAGTTGCCAAAAATATCAAATTGTTGAATTGGGCAGGCGTCGTTTTCATTCAATGCATCCAACAAGTTGTAATGGCCAACAAGTTGTAATGGGGAGAGGAGAGTGGGTAACAATAGAGTTGCGCATTTTAGCGTTGACTGGTGAATCCTCAACACCTACAATCTTTGATAGCCCGTTATTACTCATATTAACAACCCCAAAGTTACTATGTGTATAAGATGAATAAAAATCCCTTTGTGACATCACATGACATGTAGCATCACTGTCAACAACCCAACTCGAATCATCATGTGCAATGTTCAGCATATCATAGTCACAACAAACAAAGAACTCTTCAGTAGCAGCATTAACTTTAGCAGTATCATTTCCATAATTATCTTTCTTATGGTTGTTCTTTTGATTGTTGTAATTAGCCTTCTTGTTCTCCTTCTTTAGTTGTCTACAAAATTTAATAGTGTGTTTTTTCCTACCACAATGATGACACTCATAATCGGCAAACTTACCTCTGGACTTACTACGATGCTTCCCTTTGTTACTCGGACCTCTACTTTGACTTATCCCCCTACTTTCTGTGACTAAGACATTTGAATGTAAATAGGAACCCTGTGATTTTCGTCTCATCTATTCATTTAGAATACCGCCTTTAGCCATTTCCATAGTGATAATACCATTAGTTGCAGAGTTGGACAATGATGTCCTAAAAGTCTCCCAAGAATATGGTAAAGTACCAAGAAGCCATAAGCCTTGTATCCCGTCCTCAAACTTAATACCCATTCCAGCAAGCTGATTAATAATACCCTGAAAAACATTTAAATGATTAGTAACAGGAGTTCCATCATTGTACTTCAAATTTATCAATTGTTTAATCAAGAACAGTTTATTGTTTCCAATCTTCTGAGCATACAACTCCTCAAGCTTGTTCCATAAAGTACGAGCGTGAGTCTCCCCGCTAATATGGTTCAAAACATTACCATCAACCCACTGGCAAATATAGCCACAAACTTTTCTGGGCAAGATATTTCATTCTTCATCTGTTTTACCTTCAGGTTTATCGGTATTAACCACGGGCATATAATAATCTTTCACATAAAGGAGATCTTCCATCTTGCCTCTCCAAACATGATAATTATGACCATTCAAATTCACAATCCTACTCGTATTAGCTTCAATCGTTCAAACAAGTTTCAAACCCAATAACAAGAGCCAATTGTCTGATACCACTCTGATGGGAAATACGCAGGACCCTATCACAAACGGTAAATAAAAAATGCGGAAGCAAACTTCGTTTGACCAAAGGTTTTCCCAACTTAAATGAACGAGGATGCAAACAAATAGGTACAAAAGTAACAATAAATAGACACCGAATTTTAACGTGGAAAACCTCTAAAAAAGGAGAGTAAAAACTAGGGGACTACCAGAGCCGCTTCAAATCCACTATCACCAAAATATAGCAATACAAAGTCTTCTCTAGGTAAAACTAACTAGAGGCATAGAAAACCATCATATACTTAGCACAAACTTTTATATGAAATAAAATATAGAGTAAATTGCCATTTTAGTCCCTAAGGTTTGGTACAAATTGTCATTTTAGTCCAAATAGTTTTTTTCTTTGGGTCCCTGACTTTTCCATTTTCTTGCCATTTTGATCACATTGCCTAACTCCTTTTTCTTGCCATTTTGTCATAACCGTTGTGTAGTGATAACCAGTGGTAGTTTACAACATAATTTATAAACCTCATAATAATTTAATGTCAAAAATACCCCTAATTATAACTTGGTTTTTAGACTAAGTTAGGCAATATGATCAAAATGGCAAGAAAAAGGAAAAGTCAGGGACCTAGAGGAGAGAAAAAAAACTATTTTGACTAAAATAACAATTTGGACAAAAACTCAGGAACTAAAATGGCAATTTACTCTAAAATATAAGAAAAAACGAGTAAGGGGTATCACCAACAAAATTAACGCTTAATCTAAACTTCTTCTCTTCAGAAAAGGCACCAAGACTTGAGCCGCTAATTTTCACTTTTTCGTCTCTTTCTGTTGTTGATGGCAGAAGCACACAACAACACAAAACCCGTCTTATTCTTGATCTTGCGTAGGAGGCCAAAGCCCAAAAAAAACACCACACCTATAATTTTGATTTCTTTTTCCATGTGCCAGGCCCACCAAAAGAAATCACAATAATTATATTCATTTCCTCCAAGATGACGTCACAACATAAACCAATTTATCTTTTTTTATAGAGTAAACTGTCATTTTGGTCCCTGTGGTTTGAGCACTTTTACGATTTTAGTCCAAATTTCAAACCTTTTAAATCTGGGTCCCTGTGGTTTCACTTTTATTGTCATTTTAGTCCAAAATTCAAAAAACCCTTTATTTAACTGTTGGAAGCTGCCTATCTTGTCTTCTTGTTCAGGGGTAAATTGGTCATTTTATTAGTTAGAGTTAATTGCCCGGATGGTCCCTGTGGTTTCATGTTTTTTCACGTTTGGTCCCCATCTTTTGAAAATAGCAGGTATGCTCCCTATGGTTTGTTATTTTGTTACTTGGATAGTCCCCTGAGTAGATGTCAGTTAGTTTGGAAATAGGAGGTATGCTCCCTATGGTTTGTCATTTGTTACTCGGATAGTCCCCTGAGTAAATGTCAGGGGACTATCCGAGTAACAAAATGACAAACCATAGGGAGCATACCTGCTATTTCCAAAAGGCGGGGACTAAACGTGAAACCACAGGGACCATCCGGGCAATTAACTCTATTAGTTATTATAACATATTATTGATTTAAAATATCTCTAATAATTAAAAACAAAAGAAGAATTAAAAAAAGAATATACTGCCTTTCTCTCAGAACTCTCTTATGCCTTTCTCTCTCTTAACTCTCTCTCTCCTCCTATCTCTCTAAACACCACACCACTCGAGCTCCACCACCACCACCATAAACAACCCACTTTCCTCTCACCCACCACCACTCTAGCCACCGCTGCCTGACCACAACAACCACCCGGACACCGCCATCCAACCCTAACCACAACCAACACCCGGCCACCACTACCCATCCTCTCCAATCTTAGATCTGTAACATCTCCGCCGCCACCTCCGCTTTACACACATAATAGCCGACTGATTTTCACCTATTAATGAAGCTTTTGAGAGCATCCCACCCTTCTGCCACCATGGCCACCGGAACCTGTTCTGGGTTTTCTCCTCCGACCAGTTTCCGAGATGGGTTTGGCCGGAATATTCCTCCGGTGCTGAAGATTGTTGGCGATGGTGATAAAGTTTATGTGGTTGTTGGGAAGTTTGTTGAAAAGGCATTGTCTTTGTTTTATTGGAATTTTAGGAGGTTCAGAGATAGAGATATATGTATTATTCATGTTCATCAGTTTCAATTTAGTTTCGAATTTGGATTTGAATCAAGTTTTAGCTTTGGTACTAATTGGGCCTATTTTGGTATATGGTGACCAATAGTTGTGTTCTTGTTAACTTTTAGGGATTTGAATTAATGGGAGCTTTTCTTTTATTTGATTGAATTTGTTTGTTTTTTTAGAACTTGAAATCTGCTTATATAAACTCAGGATTGATGGTGATGGCGGAGGTGTTAAAAAAGGAGGCGGTGACAGAGGTGTTAAAGGGGAGGTGGCGGTGGCTAGAGTGGTGGTGGGTGAGATGAAAGTGGGTTGTTTATGGTGGTGGTGGTGGTGGTGGTGGTGCTAGAGTAGTGGTTAGAGAGAGACAGGAGGAGAGAGAGAGAGAGAGAGAGAGAGAGAGAGAGAAAGGACTGAGAGTTATGTGAGAGATCTGATTTTTTTTTTAATTTTTAATCTTTTAAAATTCTTTTTTGTTTTAATTATTAGTGATATTTTAAAATCAATTAGAAAATGAAAGGGATTATTTATGTTAATTAATAATTTGTTAAAATAACTCATAAAATGACCAATTTGCCTCTAAACAAGAAGACAAAATAGACAGCTTACAACAGTCAAATAAGGGGTGTTTTGAATTTTGGACTAAAATGGCAATAAAAATGAAACCATAGGGACCCAAATTTAAAATATTTGAAATTTGGACTAAAATGTTAAAAGTGCCCAAACCACAAGGACCAAAATGACAGTTTACTCTTTTTTATATCTATAAAGTAAACTAATAATATAACCCATGTAATTTAGAGATGGGTTGGGCTTTCTTATGGGCAAAAAATAACCCAACAATACATAGTCACTTACAATGGAAGTCTTGACACTTGGTTATACACCAAGTCACAAGTTTAGGTGGAAAATAAATCATCCAAACATGACTAAAGTACTACAATTTTGATCCGTCTCGAATTTAAATATACTTAATGGACTTAAAACGTATAGTATGTTAGTGAGTTTTAGTTACGAAAACATTCTTGAGACAGTCTACCTATTTAAAGGTGGAAGTGGTGTCGATTTCTATGAGTTAAAATGCTTGATTCTAAGGCTGCACGGTATGGCAGCGTCCTCCGTCCCGTCCTCCCTCGGCGACGCCACGTCCCCGTCGTCACACCACGCCGCCCCCTCCGTCCCGTCCTCCCCGTCCGAATTCAGGCGTTTGCGACGGAGCAAACCGGTGGGCCCCCCTCCGTTTCTTCTCGGCGACGTCCGTCACCCCATCCCGCCCCGCCCCGTCTTCAGCCCCCCTCCGTCACCATACCGTTCAACCTAAAGCATTATGAGAGATTAAGATAACATTGAATCAATGAGATGAAGTATACACGTGAGGCATTTTTTTACTAACATATAAAGGAAAACTATGCAAATAATGCATCAGTCTGTAGCAGTTTGCGTTGAATCCAACAGTTTAACCCAACACCACAAAACCAACCATGGAACCAACCAGTTCAATAAGGTTTAATTGTCCATCTTAACCAGCGACCACCAACACTGACTCGACCCAGGACCTGTGCGTTGCGACGAACCTATTAAATAGGAAAATTAGACGTAAAAATGTTGAACCACACATGCACGCTGCCGCGTGTTAACTCGCAAAATTTTGAATGAAACATAAAAACGTTGAACCGCACACGTACATTGCGCCGTATTAACTCAAAAAAAGTAGAACAAAACGTAAAAAGGAAATTTGCGAAAGATGAAAAGTATAGGGAACAAATGTTGAAAGTAAAAAACTTGTGAGGTTAAATTGCAAATAATTAAAAGTTTTTGGTTAAAATTAAAAAAAAATGTGTAGGGTGAAAATTGCAAAAGGTAAAAACCTTTGGATTAAATGTAAAACAACCAAGTTTTTTTTTTTTTTTTTTTTTTTTTTTTTTGAAAAACTCTAAAAACATAAAGTATAGGTGAGGATCAAATATGATTATGACATATGGTAAAATTTAAAATAAAGAGGAAGGGTATTTTAGTCAATCTTACCCAATCTTCTCCATTCTTCTTCTCTCTGTAACTTCAAAACCCACATCTTCAACCTTTACTTCACTTTCTATCTCAATAATCACTACATTATAGTGCGATTTTCGTCACCAATCAATGATTCAAACACCAAATCAACGTGTTCTTCAACTTTTTTCAAGAAACCCAGTATAATTCCATACAATATCTCATTTTTTCCTGTGATTTTGAAGCGAATCACTCGATTCGTTCGATTCGATTGCTGATAAGTGTTTCTGACATTCAAATTTCGTCAATCGGTGAAGAAATCTGAAGAAATCAGCTTCGATCTATGTAAGAATTTTTTGAATTGCATTTTTACGATCGGGGTTTTTGAATTGAGTCATTGCGTTTTACAATCTTGGCGGGGGTCCGGGGGCAGAGCCCCTAACTGGGGTCGAGCTGCCAGGTCAGCTTGGAAATTTTTTTTTTATTAAATTGCTTTAATAAAACTGCATCAGAAAAATTAATTTTCTGGAAATTGCCTCATTTTCATAGACAGTTTTTGAAGTGTTTTTAGTCATTGCGTTTTAGGTAAAACACATTTTTATGTGTTTTCAGTCCATTGTGTTTTAGAGAGAACACCTTATTTTGTGTTTTTAGGCCATTGCGTTTTAGAAATAAGACATTTTATGTTTTTTCTGGCTATTGCGTTTTAGAAAAAACACATTTTTGAAGTGTTTGTAGTTCATTGTGTTTTAGGTAAAACACATTTTTATGTGTTTTCAGCAGTGGCGGACCCAGGAATTTTTCCATGGGGGTGCGGAACATTTTTAAAAATTTTAGACCCCTAGGTATATAAGTAAAAAAATTGGTTCGTATCAGGTCGGGTCGGGTCGGGTCGGGTCGGGTCATGTAAAACAAACGAACATCAAACTAAATTTATATAATCATCAAAAACATGTCAAACCTTGTTACAAACATAATTAAAACGTCGACGCCCTACGGGTTTTCATTTTTTGAAATCTATCCAAAACATCATCTAAAGATAATTTCTTAAGCAACTCTTTCTCTATATAACATAAGTTTATCGCTCCATAATATAATGTTTCAATTTTTATTTTAATTTTCAACTATTCAAGCCCTAGAAACCATAACGTAAGTTGTAATCACACTAAAATATATAAACAACATAATCACCCTAAAAATCATCTAAACAACCATAAACAACGTCAAAACACACAAAATTTCAAACCTATTTAACAACTTTATTACCCTTTTTTCTCCTATAATATCAACCAAAATCATCAAAATAACAAAGAAACTTACCCGTGTTCATTCCGATTAGATTTAGCGTCAAACGACGGTGGTATGGTGGTTGATTACGGTGGTCGCCGGCTGCTAGACTGTTGTCGCTGGGTGATGTTGTTCGTTGGCAGTGCAGGGACGCAAGAGAGAGAGCGGGAGAGAATTTCTAAAGGTTTGGGTTTTAATTATTTTATTATAGTTTGAAATATTGTTGGGTTTGGTTAATGGGCTAAGACTTAATGGGCTAGCTAGTTAGGAAAATTATAAGGGGGTAAAGGTATGAGTATTTGGGTTTAGTTAGTTAGGTATTAAAAGTTATATAATTTAGGTAGTATTTTTTTTTTAAATAAGAGTTTACTAAAAAAATTTAAAATATAAATTGATAACACATTTTACCTAAGGGGTGCGAAAAATTTCAAGGTTGCGGTCGAAAAATTCCAAGGGGTGCGGACGAAAAATTTCAAGGGTGCGGTCGAAAAATTCCAAGGGGTGCGGACGAAAAATTCCAAGGGGTGCGGACGAGATTTTCGACGGAACTTAGCACTAAATTTTTTTTTCCCCGGGAGTGCGCCCGCCCACCTTGGACTATACTTGTGTCCGCCCCTGGTTTTCAGTCTATTGCGTTTTAGAAAAAAAGACATTTTTAAGTGTTTTCTGGCCATTGCGTTTTACAAATAAGACATTTCTTTGTATTTTTAGTGCATTGCGTTTTAGGTAAAAACACATTTTTATGTGTTTTCAGTCCATTGCGTTTTAGAAAGTACACCTTTTGTGTTTTTAGGCCATTGCGTTTTAGAAATAAGACATTTTTAAGTGTTTTCTGGCCATTGCGTTTTAGAAATAAGACACTTGTTTGTGTTTTTGGTGCATTGCGTTTTAGGTAAAACACATTTTTATGTGTTTTCAGTCCATTGCGTTTTAGAAAGTACACTTTCTTTTGTGTTTTTAGGCTATTTTGTTTTAGAAATAAGACATTTCTTTGTGTTTTTTGTGCATTGCCTTTTACAAAAAAAGTCATTTTTTACGTTTTTTTTTTTCATTGCGTTTTACGCAACTGAGTTGTTTTCCATTGCGTTTTACGCAACTGGGTTTTCGAAAAAAAATTTCGAAAATATAGCAATAGTATACTCGTTTTAAAAATTAAAAAAAAAACGCTCGTTTTTTTGGTGTAATTTTTATAAAAAAATAATGTCGTATGAAATTAACATTTAAAAAATGGGGGAAATTGGAGGAGAGAGAAACTATTGTCCTGGATTGACTACAATGCCCTTGCACAAACCCACGCGTCACTTTTTTGATCTTCAATTTCACTCATTTAATCTTAGCCATTGATTAAATCAATTGATGGTCAATATTACTTCCTAGACTTTCTAGCTAAAAAACTTTCTATTATATCCTAACCCTAATGTCGTATATCTAAAAATGTTGCTTATTAAAAGTATTTAAATTAAATTCTTTCATTATTTTAAAGAAATGATTGATCATGTATTTATTTAACAAATTCATTTTAATATCATTTTCTTCCCATTCTCCAACCAAACATTGTAATTGTAATTACCTATATATTACCTATATATTAATTATACAATGGAATGAATAGTAAAATCCCTAACAGATAAGCAAATGGTATCGGTACTGGTATCAAATTTATCAAACCGGTGTATTTTCGGTACCAGTTCCGCACCAGTGTTCACCGGTTTTTACTCTCAAATACCGGTGCCGTACCAGTACCGACCAGTACGAACCGTACCGTACCAAGTATATTCGGTATAGGTACCCACTTTTGGGGATTTCGGTAATGGTATTTTCGGTACCGGTTGATACCGAGCTCATCAAATGTTGTAGGAACGCAGCAATGCAAGTAATTGCACCGTTTAGATTACGATGAATTTATCATCAAAATAGTGAATTCATCTAAATTCATTCAATTCATTTTTATGGTATTTGATTATTTAAAATTTTAAAATGATTTAAAGTTACGATGAATAGTTAATTCATCAAAATTCATTCATTTTTTTATAGTATTTGATTATTTTAAAATAATATTAATTATTGTTGTTTCTATTAATGCCATCAAATTGGTTAATGTTTGATGTGTTTAATTAAAATATACATATTTGTCGCAATTAGATTTATTTAAACGAACTAATAGCATAAAAGTAAATAAGTGTAAAGTGTTTTTCAGTCGTAACTTATAATGAGTGCTGATATCGTATCGGTATCGTGACTAATTGATCTGATTCAAACAAAACATTGGCACCGTTATTGGTATTATTCAAACGGGTATATGTATCAGTTATATACGCTTTATCCGATTTAATTTGTATTTAATTTGATTTTTCTCTAATAACATGCATTTGTTAACCTTCTTTTCTTAACCTGAATACGCAATTTTGTTTACTTTTTTTCCCTCAACATTTCAATATAGTTTTGTATTCAAAATAGAGTGTTTTTGTTGCATCATAAACTATACACGTCCAGGTATCGTATGGTACCGTGATGAACCAAGCCGATTTCAATCGAACAACATCGGAACCAGTATCGGCACTAAAATGATCAAAACTGGTACCCGTAATTGTTTTTATGGTTTTTAATCAAAATTTGTATTCAAAATAAAGTTTATTTTCTTTTTTGTATCGTAAGCTATACAAGGGCATGTTTGGCTAAGCTTATTATAGTTAAAAAAGACTTTTGGAAAAAGACCTTTAGGAAAAGGACTTTTTGAAAAGGAGTTATTAAAAAAAGTGTTTGGATTATCTTATTGATGTAAAATGACTAAAATGGACATTCTTTTAGATATAAGGGGGTAAAGAAGGGGTATATTGGTAATTTGTAGTTTGAAAAGTTAAAAGCTGGCCAATATTGTGACTTTTTGAAACCTCCTTTTTCTTCTTTGCAAAAAGCCATTTCTAAAAGTACTTTTGGCTTAGCCAAACACAAAAACAACTTATTGATTTTTTGATAAGTCAATAAGCCAATAAGTTGTTTTGAAAAGCTTAGCCAAACATGCCCCAAATGTAGGTATCATGTAGAGTATCGTGATGAACCACGCTGAATCCACGCGAACAACATGAGTGCCGACATCGATACTGAATTAATCATAAGCGATACCGATAATTGTTTTTATGGTTTTCAATCGATGTAAAACACGTGTCAAAGTCCTTTTAGGCATATCAAGACCCTTATATTTTGTTTTCATTTTTCGATTGATATATCGAGGGCCGATAGTGTAACGAACCAAATCGATACTGACTGAATTTCCGCCGCGTAGCGCGTGGGAATTCAACTAGTTCATTTTCAAAATCCAACTAATTCTACCAACCAAACAGATATAGAATTGAATTTTATTGAATTATCATGCACCCCTACTTATTTTTTAAAAAAACTAGTAGAAAAGGAGAACGTAAAAGTATTTTGAGGCTGGGATAAGGCTTAAGGACCATTAGGTCCTGGGTTCGATTCCCATAATAGGTTTTTTCTCAGATTTATTAGGTTTACTTCTAAATTTATGTATAGGCATTATAGCCTAATGGAGATGGATATGATCGATGATTCCACTTAGAGCACAATAATACTCGGTAATCCGTCAATAATCCAAATATGTGTTTAAAAAAAATCTATAATAAAAAGGTATTCATCCAATGACAATTCAATCCACATTTGCTTATTTATGTTACTTATCAATTTATCATATTAATTACTTATATAACACAAAAATGTAACACTTTTATATCCAATCTTAAGATTATATTCCACATATTGGAACATATTTTTAGAGTTCAACAACATTCACTATTGTAACATTAAATTTTGTGCATGTAAATTAAGATGTATAGGCAATGGTGATCCGCTAATCCCTCTCTTCCATCCTTCATAATTAATATCCTCTCTCATAATCTCCCTACCCTTCTCCGGTAACTTGCAACAACCCCTCCATAATCCTAGCTGCCAAAGGACCACCAACTCCGCCGCAGTTATCCACCGTAGCACCACCACTTCTGCCGTGTCAAACAACCCCAAAGTTACCTACAACCTTACCTCGTACAACAAACCCAAATTAGCAACAATGTTTCTTGTTCTTTTACATGCATGCAACCAACATATGAACAAACTCAAGAAACAAAACCATGGATAATCATAGTCCTTTAGACATCACTGTCATCTCCGCCAGTGGCCTTAAAAACATCTTCTTGTTCTTTAGGATGAAAGTGTACGTAGTTGTGTCATTGATAAATGGAAATTCAGTCGTCGAAAAGAAGACGCATTCATCGCGTGGCAGGAACCCTAAATGGAACCACCGGATTAAGTTTCCGGTGGATGAGTCGGCTGTGGGTACTGCCACCCTCTTGTTTGTCCTCCGGCAACACCGGATATGGGGCGATAAGGACATCGGTGAGGTGTCGATCCCGGTTAGTGATCTCCTCGAGTCGAACTCCGGTGGTTCGGAGCATGTCGTTGACTATCAGGTGCAGACCATGAGAGGAAAACCCGTTGGTACGTTTACGTTTTCGCTCCGGAGAGAAAAAGTTTGTCATGGTGGAGATGCCGCTGGAAAAACGAGTAGTTCTCATCCTCCAACGACATATGTGAATAATCAGCAAGGGAATGTTCCGGCTTACCATCAGACACCGGGGTATGTAAACTACCCCGGCCCAGGCGGCCAGTATGGTACTGGGGCCGCTTGGTATCCACCAGGAGGGTACGCGTATCCTCCACAACAAATGGGTTATAATCAACAACAACAACAACCATAACACTATGGAAAAGTTCATTTTTTGTTATTAATATTTTCTTTGCGCAGTCATGATATTTTTTATTTTCTAAAGGCGAACACACCTTCTAAAATCCCCCTAATGCCCTAATGCTCATTTAGGGGGACTCAAATCCGTATCACTTTAGTGGAGATAAACACCTGCTGTAACTAGACCAAAAGGTCATCGACTGATATTTTATATCTACGTCACCGTTTATATTTGCCAATTCGTAAGTATTTCGATCACATTTATTTGATTATGATTGTAAAAAACAATTTTGACCATTAAGTAATGCTAAAACGTTTGTATATGCTTTTTTGCAACCATTTTGTGATTGATGATGAGTTAATTTGCTTCTCACCTTGCTCCTATATTTGGTTCTTGATTCGGTTGCATTTTCAGTTATTTAGGAACTGTTTTTTAGCTCTTAATGAGGCTCTTAATGGTTCAGATCTTTTATTGGTTCAGCACTTAATGGTTCAGACTGTTTGTTTCGCGAGCAGATGTCTGAATGGTTCAGACATTTGCCTCTGAATGGTTAAGCATTATACCAAGTCTGAATAGTTAAGACCTCTAATCTGATTGGTCAGACATTTGCCTCTAAATGGTTAAGCATCATACTGTCTCTTAATGATTTTGACCACTTACTGATTCAGCACTTAATGGTTCAGACATCTTACTAGTTCAGCACTTAACCATTCAGAAGTTGCCAACAGCTCCTTACTCTCTATGGATTATACATGTCCATATATATAAAAGACTTGCATAAAATGCTTCTTCCAACATTTTAATTTATTTCATTCTTAACACATTGGCACAAAAGTAAATAATTACTTAATACAATCACATACAACTTCAAACTTTAGAAGTTGAATAATCACCTTTCCCAATCTTCTCATTCTTGGTGACCTCTTCTTCTCCATGAACATGCAAGTCATCATCAATGGTAATAGCCACAGTTTTCTTACCATTTGGACCTTGAAAAATGTTCTCACTCATCTTCCTATGCTCATCAACATGCACCATCTCATTTTTTTCAACACTTTTGCTACATTTCCATTTCTTCATGAAGTAACACAAAGTAATGACTATGGGTGCAAGAAAGAAAACACATCCAAGCGAAATAAAAACGACGAATATGACAGTCTTCATTGAATCTTTTTGATGAGAGTGGTTAATTAAACTTTGTTGGTTTGGTGTGAGAAATGAAATGAAGTGGATTGGTATTTGTAGTAGAGAAAGGTTGTGGAAATTTTGGTAGGATATAATACATATCTTTGAAGTTTCAAGAAACTTGTCTTGAAGACAATGTTAAGGTTGTAGAGTTGTAGATTGTTTGTATTGTAAGACACCTCCAAAGATTTGTATGTCCATTTTTGTAGCTCATTTTTCTTCAAAAAAAAAAAAGTCAAGATATGTTAAGAAATTGTGTTGGTATAACTACGTTTTTATCTGTTATATAGGCTTTCGGACGATATCACAAATCACAATAAGCCCAAAAAAGAATAGTGAGAAGTTTTGAGGTTGTTTTAAGGTTTTTTGTATGAGTTGGATCGAAACATTGAGTGTATTTCATGATTTAAAGTTTGCGTTATTGTTGGGATTTTGGTAACTATCCTCAAGTTCATAGAAATTCGAAACATTGAGTGTATTTCATGATTTAAAAACATTATTGTTGGGATTATGGTAAATATCCCCAAGTTGATAGAAATTCGAAGACATAAGCATGGTGATATCAGTAAAATAATTATTAGGTCCGTCACTGTAACAAGATAAAACACAAGTAAGACACATATTGATGGAAGCAAGATTTAAAAACGAGACATCTGATAAAGAACCCGAGGCAGTCTTACCACGTATTGTGGCAACGCAAAGTATTAAAGCACCGTTTAATCTCTTTCATTATTAGAACAATAGTCATTAGAATATGTTCTTACCTAAAACAGGCTTATAATGTAATGAGGATTTATACAAAATAATAATCCCTAGTTTGAGAAAAATAACAATCCATATGTTGATCAGAACAATATACATAATAAACATATATGCCCATGGCTTTATAGCCTAGTGCCCATGGCTTTAAGACTTTGGGACCAATAGGTCCTGGGTTCGATTCTTACAAGGGGGGGGGGGGTGTTGTCCGTCAGTGATCCAAATTTGCCGTTCAAAAAAAAAATAAACATAAATAAAATACAATGAAATGAAATGAGGCTTCTAAACATGTGAGAAGTGTTTTACAATACAATCAAACTTACTTGCTTAATATGAGAGTCAAGTCAAGTCAAGTTCCTTAAAACTTGAAAGTCATGTACATCCCAACTTTCACTAGCTACACTACAAATAATCAACCTTCAAACCTATTTTTCACATCAAACCCATCTCAAAAAACATACAAATTTAACCACACTCATCAACTAACTAAAGAAATCTCAACAATGACCGTCATAGTTGTCGTTTTTGTCTCGTTCGGCTGCGTTTTCTTCGTGGGACTTGCTTTAGTTGCTTGGTGTTTCATCATGAACACGGCGAAATGCAGCAAGACGACTAACAAAGACGAAATGGTGCATGTTGATGAGCATTTAAAAGTGAGAAAGAATGTTGTGAAAGGCCCAAATGGTACGGAAGCTGTTTCGATTACAGTTGACGATGATTTGCATATCGATGAACAAGATGAGTGCACGAAGAACGAAAAAGTCGGAAAAAAGTTGGATCAAACGCCTTCTGATGCCGTTCGCGCAGAGAGTTCAACTTCTCAAGCTTGAAATCTGGATATGACTGTAAATAAAGTTGCACAATTTAATTTATGAAAGTCACATCAAACATTATATTATATTTATTACAAATATGTTATTTTGTCACATTAACCAACTTTGGCCCCTCAACTTTGGAATCAACCAACTTTAGCCCCTCAACTTTAATGATGACATGTTTAGCCCTTCAACTTGGTAATAACATGTTTAACCCCTTTACTAAAACAACTTTAGCCCCTCAACTTTGATAATAAACAACTTTAGCCCCTAAACTATATTAATGACATGTTTAGCCCCTTAACTTTAATAATGACATGTTTAGCCCCTTAACTACATCAAATAACTTTAGCCACTCAACTTTAATAAGAAACAACTTTAGCCCCTCAACTATAATAATAAACAACTTGAGCCCCTCAACTTTAATAATAAATACCTTTAGCCCCTCAACTCTAATAATGGCATGTTTAACCCCTTAACTAAAACATCAAACAACTTTACCTCTCGCAATTTGCTTATTTTTATCTACGTTTCGAACCCGCTGCAAAGTGCGGGTGGCAACCCACTAGTTGTATTAAAAAAAAGTCGCAACTTTTATTGATAAGCTCGAGATCCCTGAAAATGTGTATTACATGGATGCAAAGTCTAATTTGGTTGTGGCACAAAATAGTAATATTCCATCGATTCAAGAGGATGTTGATGGGCCATTCATTCATGTGGTGGTCATTAGCCCACTAGATTTATCTAGGGGTGTAAACAAGCCCAGAGGCTCGAGAGCTACTGGTTATCGGCTCGGTTAAAAGCTCGAACGAGCCGAGCTTTAACGAGTCCAAGCTCGAGCCTGAAATAGAGCTCGTTTAGTTATCGAGCCCGAGCTCGAGCCTGAAATACAAAGCTCGTTTAGGCTCGCGAGCCTAAATGAGCCCAAATAAATTTTATCTTTTTTATATATATTATAGCAATAATGATGATAACATTGGCGAGCCGAACTCGGGCCGAGCATTGGCTCGTTTAAGCGATATTGAAGCGCGCTCGAGCCGAGCTTTAAGCTTGTCTTAGGTTGTTCTCAAAATAGCTCGAGCCGAGCTCGAGCTTTGAGTCTTACTCGCGAGTCGAACTCGAGCTCAAATAAGTTGGCTCGAACCGAGCCGAGCTCGAGCCTAGTCGGGCTCTGGCTCGGCCCGGCTCGTTTACACCCCTAGATTTATCCATTAAAACTACTAGTTTATTTAAGAAGTTATAAATTTGTAAGAGATATATCTAATTTGGATTTGAAATTAACAAGATTTGACTTCAAAAGAGACAAAAAGTCAACTTACAATTTCATAAGTATGAAAAAAGGATTTCATTCCATGCATCAGGGACCCCGGGTAAGCACCAATGGCTACAATCAGGAACCGTTGGATTATCACTCCATATGCCAACGTGTGCATCACTACGGTACGATCCCATGGGGGTCACATGCATTACTGTTACAGGAACCGTCATGTTATTCACCACTTCTCTTATAATATCCGAGAATTGACTTCGGTATTCACTGTATTCGCTCTTGCTTTGAACCAAGGGATTCTCGGTGACTTTGCAAGTGTGACCCTTTGGGCCGCTGTACACGTAAAAAGATAACATTTACTACTTGCATTCAAGAAAAGGAGTCTTTTAAGGTCAAAGTCAAAACAGTCAACTCAACTTTGACCACGAATGTCAAAACGTATGTTATAAGAGCAAGAAGTGATTCATGGTGGTTTAAATACTTTAAATTAAACTATATGGTAACTCACCTCCAATGACTGCCCTCAAAAGTCCTAAAAAACACACGGGTCCGGTCTGTATCAATCTTATTTTCGACCCATGAAGCCCACGTGTTTAACGCTGTTGTATATGCAGCCATTGTTGACATTCCAAGTTTTAGCCGTCCGTTGACCTTAAAATAACAACCCCTGTCGCAAAATTATATTCAGATATATTCCAATTTCCATTATAGCATTTCACAAAAAAAAAAAAAAAAAAAAAAAAAAAATCATGTTAACTAGAGATAGCAAAACTCAAAAGGGGTAGAACGGATGATTTATGGGTTCAGATCGAATTGGGTCTCTATTACGATAACAAAAAATATGTTATTTAAATAGTAATTCTACTTATTTGAATAAAATGGTTAAGAAGGTTTTACGTATTACAAACATCATCATCATACTCAGTAAATCCCACCAATAGCAAAGCAAAGGTAGGGTCTGAGGAGGGTAACATGTAGACAGCCTTACCTCTACCCTGTAGGAATAGATAGGCTGCTTCCAGTGAGACCCCCGGCTCGACAGTAGTTTTGCATCAAGCCTTGGACATAAGGCACATAACACTCAGCAATTGGGACAAAGACCGATTAGTGCATGTACCCTTTTGTCTTTCAGCTATCAACGCCACCACATGATGCATGATTAACCGTCCTCAGCTTTTAACGTTATTTTCACGAAATTAGTAAAATAACGTTAAAATTAATGCACTTTCACTTTTGCCCCCTGATGGCCCACACATGTATTACCGAACCTAACAGTTTAACTTTCCTTCAGATTTCACATGTGAAAGTATATACATCCTTAAAACCTATTAAAATCTGTAAATAAGGAAACGGGTCAAACGGGTCTCAAAGCGTACTTTTAATGCATAAAACCTCCTAAACATTTTATTCAAAATCATATTATTACCGATATAATATTAATTTTTTTAGATACTACCGATGCAATAGCCACTTATAAAAATACGACAATCTTGTATAAATTGTGTCTCTAGTACTATGCAGGATAAATTGTATAAATTGTGCCCCCCCCCCGAATTTTTCGCTCAGTAGTGTTATATATGTAGTTTTCGTATACAAAATTAAATTTTTGGGTCAAATTTGCCATTTTAAGGATAAAAAGCAACAAAAAAAAACAACATAAGTCAAAGATAAGAGGGTCAAATTCATCAATAATCAACAAGAAATCACGCTAAAATACAGAAGAAAACTTACATTTCAAAAAGCTTTGCGCGATTCCACCAATGACCCGTATTAAACACAAGAACGTCAGAATCAATCCACTTCGAACTAACATTATCCAACTCATCGAGTTTAACCGTCGACCTAACCCTCTTCGGCGAATGTCTCGGAACGGAGCCAATTTGCACCAAAAAAACCGACCTATAAAACTCAACCGTAAAATTATACAAACTAAACCTCACACCCAAATACCTAATCTTCTTACTTATCTTATTCCCATTAACCTCATAAACACTCGTCTTATCATCCACACCGTTCATAAGCAAACAAATCATCGACTCCCATTGCGTCCTACTCAACGAATCCCCGACAAACACAACCCGCTTCCCACGAAGCTTTTCCAACACAACACCAACGTCAAACCTCGAAACCTCGCAACGATTCGGCTTCCATCGCCACTTAAGATACCCGTCGTCTTTCCGACCGTTTGCTAAACAATTAAAACTAGTTTCGGCAAAAGGGCATTCGGATGCATTGTATAAAGGGTAGCCTTCATCAAGAACCCAAGCTCCATCATAAAGATCACAAGGTTTGTTAGAATCTTTTGAACTTATGCTAGTTTGTTCTTCAATAATTACATGTGGAACAGCTTTGAATAAGTGTATATAGTAATACCCATAGATTATAGTTAGAGTTAACAGAATGAATAAACAAGAACTGATCATATTTAACTTGTTGAATGACCGAAAAATGGATCTTTTTCTATATACCCATTTCAAGATTGAAGACCTAAAGGAACTCCAATATACAATATGGGCCATTTGACTTTTTTAAAGATCAAATCTTTGGAATAATAATAACAGAGAATGAGCACCTGAATGAAACCCTAGAATTATTGATGTGAAACAAGAAGTGGGTCTGAAGAAAGAGTGGCCATTGATGCAAGATCGGAGGGTAAAGAGTAAAGTTGAAGCGAAAATTGATGGTTTGAATCAAGAATCTTGATGTTTGGTCAACTGGTTGTTTTGAGTAACAATTGGTTGAGAAAGATGAAGAAGATAAACTATTTATTTGGTATTTTGTCGGTGATTTTGGGAAATATTTTTTTACTGGTGAAATTCAATACATCGGAATACACTCGTCTCTGAACCGGGAAAAACTCTCACTTAGTGCCGAAGCCCATGAACGCTTGCCCGTAGGCACGATAGTGTAGTAAGGTAAAACATGCTCAGTTCAAGGATCGAACTAGCGATCGCCACCTACTCGCCTGGTCTCCCATCATCACCAGGTGTTGCAGAAACTAAATGCTGGGGGCAAGAATTGAACCTGGGTCACTTGGAACATTAGATTTCTTCGTTACCACTCCACCACTAATACTTTATTATTAGTTTGAAACAACGACGTAATAGCTTCATCTAATATGTATAATATGATAGGAAGAATTTATAAGAATGTGAAATAGAGAAATGAGAGAATTCTTATTATACTTGAGTGCATTTTGATCATATATCTTGCGCCCTGTTTCGACAAGCTGAACATGAAAAAATGGTTTGTTAGGTGATGGTGCCACCTTGCGCCCTAACCAGCTAAAAGGGATGCCACATAGGGCGGATAACAGCGAGGAATTGTGAAGTTTTTAGGTGAGGGCGCCACTTGGCGCCTTGTGTGCGCCACTTCACGTCCTAGGTTGGTTATGTTCACGAATTTAGAGTTTTGTTACCCTATTTAAACCTAAACATCTCCAAACGAAATTAATCTTCCCCCCAGCAAGTTTTTAGGAATTCCAAAGGTGATTTCAAGGTTTCCAACCCGTTCCAAGCACGCTGATTGGTATTTTCAAGATCCACAACAACCAGAGACGAATCAGCTATGATGATAAATAGCTAATCTCACCCATGATCTCCTTCGGGTGTAGGGTTTGTAATAAAAGCTTTGATACTTGTTTAACCTAACTAGGTTTTGGGATTGAATCCGTAACCCTTTAAGTTTTGATTAGATTGAATTGTGGTTTTTTCGTTTAAAAGATTTGATTGTGTTGGAACTTTGTTTTCATATAATTAAATTTGTGTTGTGTCAATAGAACCCTTTAAGTTTGGTTCCACATCTATTACGTGATTAATAATACACATAGACATCCTTAATGACTTTCCACTAGGTTAGCAATATAAGTTGTGTTTTGTCAAACTTGAAACCCATGGTATATTACATTTTCTCATAATTGTGTTCAATAAATCAAATCAAGTTGTTGCATAATCGTTCTCTCAATCAAACAAAAGATAATAGTTTTAGAATAGTTAATCAACGAAACACATAAATTCCAACACTTTCCATTAATCCCGTGTTGTTATACACCCTACTTACCCTTGCTAGTAAAGGCATTTAGGACTTAAACTTCTATTTGATTTTGACATCAATCAAAACCCTAAGTGAACTACTGAATCACAGATTCACATAAGCATATTTAGCCTTCTACGATTTTGCCCATCTTCCATATCGAGTGGCGAGTCCATCTACATTATTCACTTAGTAAGGCGTTCATTTTTAGACCATCTTCGAGACCTCAATTACATGAAGTAGCATCTTCACTTCTTCGGTCCATTTCGTTCATCTTAAGTTAATAGCATGTTTGATTCAATCGTGATGTTAGTTACTTCCAAGGGCGTAGCTTTGTGGGGGCGGGAGGGGGCGACCGAACCCCCGAACTTTTCGCTCGTTAGTGGAGAGTATGTAGTTTTTGTATAGAAATTTTTGGGTATATACTTTTTTGACCCCCCGGTTTTATAGAAATTTTTTGTATATATATTTTCGACCCCCCGGTCGAAAATCTCAAGTTTCGCCACTGGTTACTTCATAATTTTTTTCATCACAATACCACCTTAGTATTTGAAAGAGCGAGTTTGAAATAACATGATTAAGAATAAAGGGTGCAATATCTATTGCATGTATGATTTAAGAATTAAGGGTGTAATGTCTATTGTGTGTTTGATTCAAGAATTAAGGGTGTAATGTCAAAATTAAGATGGTATTTCTTTTTCTTTTATTATCATTCAACTTTTTTTTTTTTTTTGAAACAACAAGACTCACGAATGTTTGATTTTATAATATTGTTAGAAATGGCCTGCTTTTATTTGGTTTTACATTTGCATATTGTTGGTAAAATGACTATTAAAATAGATAAGATATTTTAAAGCTAGATATTAGCCATGAGATTGAAATAAGTTTGTGAATTATAGCCAATTATATGTTAATCTTTATGCACATGAGATGGAATTGATCATAAACACTATTGTATAAGTTCATATAGAGTTAGGTTAACGTACAAGAGCCCTTATCCTACATTACGTACGCGATCATCTCAGCCGTCAGATCTTCATCCCACATTGAAATCGCATGTTGGTTTTTGTAACAATTTCGCATGTTGGTTTTTTAACATGCGATTTCATCAAAATTACCACATGCAAAATTGTTACAAAAAACCAACATGCGATTTCATCAAAATTTATCACATGCGAAATTGTTACAGAAAACCAACATGCGATTTCATCAAAATTATCACATGTTATTTCACATCTCGTACATAGCGTACGTTAAGCCATTTTGTACAGTGCACTTTTTCAGTTCATATATATATATAGATTGGTGTAAAATGTGTATCTATTACCATTTGAATATAGCCTAGTTCTTATAGTTCGGTCTGGTTTTATACATACACTTTGGTATATGTAAACTTTATATTTGAAGTTGTTATGCATCATCTTTTGTTTATTCAATGTATATAGTAAAAGTATCTAAACTAGAATTTATAGTTTATAATTGTTGTTTATAAAATGGAATGAAATGCATTTTAATAAATTAAAACACTTTCCAAAACCCTAACTCCAATCTTATAAATTTTGGATTTGCTCAAACATCATCAAGTCATTTTTAATCAACAACTAGAGGTGTGAATGTGCCAACCTAAACAACTGAGCTCGAACGCCATGTACACTAGATCTTTAAGTTTAGGATTTAAGTTTTAACACAAGGTCGTATGAAAAATACCAAAATAAACATACTTTAAAGATATAAAACAATACATTCTATATCAAAGTGTATTTGGCTTAGAGTTAGACCACGGGTGTAATCAACTAGACTCGAGTTTATTTAACAAGCCTCGGTTTCACCCAAATTTCGCTTTAAATGGCCTATGATAAACATTCTTAATCCATTTTCGTTATTACAAAGATTGAGAAAACCTATCTCACCATTTTTTTTTAAATTTCGCCTTCGGCCACGTGAAGAAAACTAGAAATTGAAATATTGTCAAGTTCGATCTATAACCAAAAACAACATTAATCCTCAATAGAGGGACGGGTGTTGTTAGGGAGTCTTGAACCGCGAACAAATGAACTAAACAGATGTAGAGCGCGAGACGGCTGAGCATATGGCACCATATGAGCCGCCCCTCTGACCGTTGCGAAAGTCAACAGGTTCCCATATTCAGTCACCCAACCTCCAACCTACACCATAAAAATGCACATTTTGACTTTTGTATATACACTAATCAATACTAGGAAAACCATTAAGAACTAAATATAGTCTTTAAGTTTAGAAATTGAAAAAAAAAAATCACTTGCTTGACCATGAAAGTCAGACTAAACCATAGTGGACTAAATTGTTTACATTTTGACTTTTTTGGTCAAACCAGTCAACAATTAGGATGCAAAAGTGTGATGAATTTCATTATATTTGAATAAAACAATGAAACTATCTTGATTTATTGATTTATAAAAAATTGGACTACCAATAAAAAAAAACTTTTCTAAATCTGAATAAATTTAATAATCTTTAGAGTAAAGTACACGAATGGTCCCTGTAGTTTACCAAAACTTTAGATTTGGTTCCTAGCTTTTGAAAAAATACACAGATGGTCCATATGGTTTACCAAAACTTTGGATTTGGTTCCAAGCTTTTGAAAAATACACAGATGGTCCATGTGGTTTACCAAAACTTTGGATTTGGTCCCTAGCTTTTGAAAAATACAAAGATGGTCCGTGTGGTTTGCACTTTGTAACGCATTTAGTCCCCGTCTTTTTCCAAAAGTACATGGATGGTCCCTGTGTTTTGTCACTTTTGCCACTTCAGTCCAAAAATGAAAGTTTTTGTATTTGGGTCCCTGAGATTTCATTTTTGTTGCCATTTTCATCCAATTGACAAAGTGGGTTAGAATTTTCTATTAATTTCTCCCCTTTTTATCTTTTCCTCATTTAAATGAAAGGTACAATCATCATTGATGAGGAAAACGACCAAAAAGAGAAGTTAACAAAAAATTCTAACTCAGTTTGCCAGCTGGATGAAAATGGCAACAAAAATGAAACCTTATGGACCCAAATACAAAAAGTTTCGTTTTTAGGCTGAAGTGGCAAAAGTGGCATTTTACTCTAAAACTAAATTGTTTGACTATGAAAGTCAAACTGAATATGAATAGACTAACAAAATACCTGGCCCTGATGAAACCAAGCTCCATATGGAACAGTAACCTTAAACTGCAAATCGTGTGCCAATTCGCGAACAAGCGTTCGTGATCCAAGCAACGGGACTACAGAATCTTGGTCGCCGCTATAAAATATGCAAATATTAACAAGTTAATGCATTATTTGATTCATATTAACATGTTTTTTTTTTTCTAATGAAGCAGGAAAATGTACCTGAAAATCCAAACTGGAATCCGGTTTTTGATGATCCGTTTAAGCAACGGTAGAATGTTGATGTTTCCGTCGTTGTCATTGTAATTTAAAATTCTGTTACAAGGAAAATAAAAAATATAACAAAAGGCATAAGGCACAATCCTAAAATGAGGATACATTAGTCTTTCAAACACTAATTACACTTTAATCTTCCCATCTGAATTACACTTTAATTCTTGCATCTTTAACCATAACTGTTACGTACGTTAATATTTTTTTTTAAAATTACACCATAAAAAACGAGCACTTTATTCTCTTTAGAGTAAACTGCCATTTTGGTCCCTGTGGTTTGGTCAATTTTGCCACTTTAGTCCAAAACTCAAACTTTTTGCATCTAGGTCCCTGTGGTTTCAGTTTTATTGCCATTTTGGTCCAAAAATGAAATCAGGTCATATTTGTCTTATAAAATCCTGTTATTTTGTCATTTTCCGCAGGGGCAAAATGATCATTTCTTTTTTATAAATAAATACCATATTTTATAAGACAAATATGACCTGATTTGCCCCTGAGGAAAATGACAAAATTGCAGGATTTTATAAGACAAGTATGACATGATTTCATTTTTGGACCAAAACGGCAATAAAGCTGAAACCACAGGGACCCAGATGCAAAAGGTTTGAGTTTTGGACTAAAGTGGCAAAAGTAACCAAACCTCAGGGACTAAAATGGCAGTTTACTCTTCTCTTTAATTTGAGTATGGTATTGCCATAATTAATTCAATTAAAAAAGTTGATACATTACTGGATTAACAGTGTCTAAGGGTGAGTAATAACTGACTCGTTAACCAAAATCGAACCGAAAATAGAGGAAACGGAACCTAAATCAACCACAAACTAAAGTAACCGAAAACCAAATTAACCAAAAACCTGTTATTGTTTTTTTGTAGCCCGTTTGAACGCGTTAATATGATACTATATGATCAAACGACTTACCCACTACACATGCTCCATGGATATGACAACTTTGTTCGGTTAGCATGTAACGCCCGTTGAACTTCAGGAAGATTAAAATAAAACCGTCTTTCATAGCTCATGCATACATCTATTCCAAAGCTAATCTTGGTAGCCTTTAAAACCCCACACAAAATAAAATCATCAATAAAAAAAAATTCATATATCAAAGAGTAAAATGCCATTTTCGTGCCCTGAGGTTTGGTTAGTTTTGCGACTTTCGTCCAAAGGTTTGTCTTTTCCGCATTTGGATTTAAAAGGTTTGAAATCTTGACATTTTCATCCGGCTCGTTAACTCCATCCATTTTTCTCCGTTAAGTCAGGGATATTTCCGTTTCTTTGTTAACTTAATGGGCAGTTCAGTCCTTTTTAGAGGTATTCGGTCTTTTTACATAAAATAAAAAAGACCGAATTGCCCTTTAAGTTAACAAAAAAGACGGAAATACTCTGACTTGACGGAAAATGGATGGAGTTAACGAACCTGATGAAAATGGCAAGGTTTCAAACATTTCGGATCCAGATAAGTTAACAAAAAAGACGAAAATACCCCGACTTAACGGAAAATGGATGGAGTTAACGAACCTGATGAAAATGGCAGAATTTCAAACCTTTCGGATCCAGATGCGAAAAAACAAAACTGGATCCAAAAGGTTTGAAATCTTGCCATTTTCATCTGGCTCGTTAACTCCATCCATTTTTCTCCGTTAAGTCAAGAATGTTTCCGTTTTTTTTTTTGTTAATTTGATGGGCAATTCAGTCCTTTTCAGGAGTATTCGGTCTTTTTACATAAAGTGAAAAAGACCAAATTGCCCTTTAAGTTAACAAAAAGTACGGAAATACCCCGGACTTAACGGAGAAACATGGATGGAGTTAACAAACCAGATAATAAGATAATAATGGCAAGATTTCAAACATTTTGGATCCAGATACCAAAAACAAACCTTTGGACGAAAGTCGCAAAACTGGCCGAACCTCAGGGACAAAAAGAAAAATATAGTTACCGTTTTCTTCAAACGAAGCTCTTGTTCTACAATAGACGGGTAGCATACATCAAGGATCACATCATAGTTATTAATATATTCGCCGATGATATTATTTGCTTGCGAAATGGCATCGTTACATGCATCGGATTCATTATGAGGTGATGCAAATGTATAATCTTCAAAACGGCAATCGTTCATGAGCGTAAGGCCAATTTCGTCCGATATCATCCCATGGGACCAGTAATATTCGTATACAGCTGGCACATCGCGGTCAAGTTTAAGGAGCGGGTTACCGATCTGATTCAAAAAAATAGACAAGGGATGAACAGGTTAATAAAGCTATAAGAGTAAATTACAAAAATCGTCCTTTATGTATGTCACATATTGCAAACTGTGTCCTTTATCTTCAATAATTACATAACACGTACTCGATGTTTGCAAACTCTTGCAAGTTATGTCCTTTAGCCCTAACTCAGTTAATTTTTGTGGTTAAATCTGACCAAATGGGCCCCACATGAGGATATTTTTGTGGTTAAATCTAACTAAATGGACCCTACATGAGAGTAAAATGACCAAAATACCCTCATGTGGGGTCCATTTGGTCAGATTTAACCACAAAAATTAACTGAGTTAGGGCTAAAGAACATAACTCGCAAGAGTTTGCAAACATCGAGTACGTTTTCTGTAATTATTGAAGACAAAGGACACAGTTTGCAATAAGTGATATACATAAAGAACAATTTTTTGTAATTTACTCAAGCTATAAAGAAGCAAAGTCCACCACTATAAATGGTTATAAATCTTACAGCAACTCCTTTGATGTTGAACTTGAAGCCAGTGGAATGTTGTTCATTGTGGTCCAAAAGTGCAATAGCAAGTTGTGGAATGTAATGTCCTACATGTAAGTAACACCATAATGTATGTACAGTTAATGACACCAAAATGTAAGAAAAAACTGTTTTTTTCCCATTATATGCAAGTATGTAACATACTTCAACTTTTACCCATTGTATGCAAGTAACTAAGGGTGCAAACGAGCCAAGCGGCAAGCTTGAGCCTAAAATAAAGCTCGTTTATTTATCGAGCCCGAACTCGAGCCTGGCATGTGAAGCTCGTCAGGCTCGTCAAGACTTATCAAGCCTTGTCGTAATATTAGTTTTTACTCTTTAGAGTTAATTACTGTTTTCATCCCTGTGGTTTGTCAAAAATCACTATTTCAGTCCATTAGTTTAAAAATTACGATTTGAGTCCCTGTGGTTTCACTTTCGTAACCATTTCAATCCATTTATTCTCTTAGACTATCCACTATCACAACCCAACCCAACCCAACCCAATCTTTTATTAAAATACTAATTTCTCTCTTCAACCTACACAACCCAATCCAATCCAATTTTTCACCCACTATCACAACCCAACCTAAACTAATATTTTATTATATAAATATGATTGTAATTATTCTTTGTTATAAAGAAATAGAAGTTAAATAATAGAAAAAAGAATAAAGAATTAATATTATGTTGGTTGTTGGTTGCAACCATTGGTTGCCATACCAACCTGGTTGTCCATAAATTTCAATTATTTAATTAAAATAATTTTCTACAATTTTGTCCTATTTGCCATGTGGCAATCGTTTGTGCAATTTGGTCGCCATAGTGACTAGTCTTAGTACAGGGACTGAAATGGTTACGAGGTGGATTGAAATGGTTACAAAAGTGAAACCACAGGGACTGAAATCGCAATTTTTAAACTAATGGACTGAAATAGTGATTTTTAACAAACCACAGGGACGAAAACAGTAATTAACTCTAGTTTTTATTAATACTTAATAACATTTAACCCTTATTTAAAGTTGTCTAATAAACGAGCTGAGCCCGAACTTAAAAATATGCACGTTTAGTAAACGAGCCCGAGCCCAAGCTTCACTTATCGAGCTCGCGAGCCTAAATGAGTCAGTTATTTATATTATTTTATTTAATATATTAATTAATAGATAATAAACAAGCCAAGCTCGAGCTTGAGAAATTACCAACGAGCCAAGCTCGAGCTTTTTAAATCTTTTTTCTAGATACATACCGGCATAACTTTCGCCTGTAAGATACAAATCGCGTGATTTGAAAGATGGAAACTTCTTGTACCAATTTATCAAGAAGGTATGCATATCCCTTGCTGTTGTACATGAGATAAAAACTATTGTTAGACATATGTGTTATATAATGAGGGTAAAATGGTAAATGGTAAATGGTAAATGGTAAATGGTAAATGGTAAATGTGATGTTTACCCGTGTTGGCATCCCCGGTGGTGTAATCTGAAGTTGTGTTCGAGTATGACCACCCTACGCCAGCTGGAGACTCGACGAACAAAAGATTGGACGCTAGTTCAAAACAAGAGACAACATTTTGTTTAGTAATAATACATGTGGTAAAATGGGCGGGTCATACAGGTTGAATACGAATCAAAACATGTTATTGTTTTCATGGGTCGCGTGAATGCGACCCAAAACATTTTTGTCCAAAAATTTTTATTTTTTTTATTGATAGTTATTGTGTCAGATATGATTATAAAATTTGTTTTATTCTGATAACAAATTACTTTTTTAATAAAAGTATTTAAAATGTTTTATGTATTAAAAAGTAAAAACAATTAACAAAAACAGAACTTAATACTTTCTGCATGTTTGGCCCGTTTAAGACGTTTCTTTAATGATAGTATTTATCTGAGTAAACCGCCAAAATGGTCCATGAGGTTTGGTCACTTTTGTCACTTTAGCCCAAAACTCAAACCTTTTGAATCTGGGTCCCAGTGGTTTTAATTTTGTTGCCATTTTCATTCAAAAGCAAAATCTGATCAGATTTTTTAGTTAACATCCAATTTTTTTTGTCTTTTTCTCTCTTTTATGAAGTGTAAAATAGTCAGATTTTTTTAATTTGTTATAATAAAACGTAAAAAGACCATTTTGCCAGTTATTAAAAGGGAGAAAAAAGACAAAAAAGTTTGATATTAACTGAAAAATTTGACCAGATTTTAATTTTGGATGAAAATGGCAACAAAATTGAAACCATAGGGACCCAGATTCAAAAGGTTTAAATTTTGGACTAAAGTAGTAAAAGTGGTCAAACCTTAGGGACCATTTTAACAGTTTGCTCTATTTATTTGTTCCGGTAAGTCAAAACTTTAATTGATCATTCTTAAGTAAATGGGTTGAATTTTTTTAATCTTTTAAAAAAATAAAGAATAAAAAAAAAGTTTTTGCATTTGTCTTTATAACTTACAAGTACAAATGGTTAATGCACATAACAGACATTATTGTACCTTTGTTCCATGATTTTGAATTTCTTCTCAGGCCCCTGCCATTACCCAATGGGAAAAATGGGCCCAACTCTGTGAAGGCTCCCCCACCCATTGATGAGCAACCTGGGCCTATACATACACATAGTGGAATTCAAATTTGTATCAACTTTAATTTAATTAATACTTTAATTTAATTAAATTACTGATGTAAAATCAAATAAATAATTGATCTCTTTAATGTGATCAAATAATGGTTTTATTAAATTACCAATACTTTAACAAGAAGTAATTTGTAATTCAGATAATGTAGTATTAAGTGAAAAACAAAAATGTTTAAGAGAAAAATACATATTTTTTGAACGCCCAACAAAGCCCGACCATCCAAGTACACCCATAGACAAAACGTCACCCATGTCTGCGATAGCAGACAACGCTGGTGACTCAGCCTGTCACAAACTTTAGGGGAAACCCACCGCCCGAATGCCCGGTGTAGTAAAACCCATGACTTACGTATGATATTTTGTCACGAATGAGACTCCAACTAGTAACCTTTTCTAAAAAAAGTCATCTGGATACTGCTAAATTTACTAAAGAAAAAGACAAAGTTAAGCAAAAATCGTCATTTTTTACTATTTATAAAATAACTTATATCTTGAAGTTTTAACTTAATAATAAAATAATAATGAAAGAAACAATAATGGAGCCCATTAAAATTTAGCAATCCCAAGGAATTTTTTCAACCCAGCTGAGCTCACGGTATTAATTAGACACTGCCTCAACTACTCAGACACCCAAATCAAGAAAACCAAAAAAAAAATGTTTTTTTTTTCAGTTTTATAAATAAATTTTATTTTTTTTATAATTAGCAATTATTGTAGACAGACTAGTTTATTTTAAAATAAAAATCAAGATTTTACAGTGTGTACAACACAAAGAAAATTGACTTTGGTAGTCAAAATAAATTATTTCCATGCTTCATATATGAAATTATTTGATATCCTTAAGTAAAAGAAATATGGAAAAAAATGATAATAAAATATGCAATTACTTACAAATTTGAATACTTAATTGCCTTAAAACACTTTATCCATAAAATAAGTAGAATATGGTAAAGTACTCTAGTTGTTTCTAAAATTATTAGCTTTTCACCCTAGGACCAAAAAGAGAAAAAAAGAAGAGCATGCTTCTTCTTAAAGTACAATTTGTTTCATAGCTGTAAGTGGGAACACTATAAATTTCTACTTCCTAATAAAAACAAAAGAAAAAGTTAAAATAACCAACAATCTAAAATCTTAGACAATACTAGCAACCAGTGGCAGCATTAGAGATTTCTGACTGAGGGGTCAAAAACGTATATATCTAATAAAATTATAAAACTGGTGGGTCGAAAACGTATATACCTAAAAAATTCTATACGAAAACAACATAACGGACAACTGCTGAGCGAAAAGTATTCAAATCACAAATACTCATAATAATACTACCAACTTGTTCTAGACATACTATCATAACAATATTTTCAACTCGGCAACATAAACACATCCGTGAACTCTTTGCAGATAAGAAAGAGTTAAATGCCATTTTAATCCATGTGGTTTTTGTCATTTTGTCAGTTTAGTCCAAAGGTTTGAAACGTTGTCATTTTAGTCCAAATAGTTGCAAGCGTTGCCATTTTAGTCAACTGGGTTAACTCCGTCCATTTTTTCTGTTAGCTAGAAGGGTAATTCGATCATTTTATATTTTATATGGTCGAACTGCCCTTCTAGTTAAGAGAATTACATATAAAATGACCGAAATGGCCTTCTAGTTAACAGAATAAAGAGATGGAGTTAACCAGTGGACTAAAATGACAACGTTTGAAACTATTTAGACTAAAATAGAAACGTTTCAAACCTTTACAACTAAACTGATAAAATAATTCAAAACACAAAGACTAAAATGACATTTAACTCTAAAAAAATTTATAAACTTTTACCGCAACCCCCCCCCCCCCCCCCACCCACCCACACACACAACCAAAAAAATGACATGCAAAATCCAATTATCACTTACAATACAAACCAAACCAATATATCTCATAAACAAATATATATATAAATAATTGATGAGTGAGAGAGAAACAAACAAACAAACCTCCATTGAGCCAGAGAGATAATGGTTTATGATCAGCATCATTATCAGCCTCAACAAAATAATAAAACAAACTTCTTCCAGCCTTCAAATCCACATCAACATAACCAGCATACTGTTTGAACCCAACAACTGGTTGTCCAGGCAATCTAACCACCAGATCCTCCACCGGAAAACCACTTCCACCACCCATTACAACCACCACTACAGCCACCACCACAAACCACCATGTACCCATTGCACACAAACAACTCAAACTCAAAACAAGACTTATGAAAATGTTATTCTATGTAAGTTAAAGAAAATATATATAACAAAAAAGTGGAACAGAATGATTGTAAAGTGTTGGACACTTTTTATTATTAATGAAGGAGAAGATGTGAAATTTGAACAGCAGAAAGGGGAGAGTTAACAATGTGTAGTGTCATGATTATAAGGCTTTTGCAGCTTTTATTATATAACCAAAGTGTGTGTTTTTTAGAGAGAGAGAGATTACAGTAGGCTGTACACACAGTGTGTGTGTGAGAGAGAGAGAGAGAGGGGATAAATGGAAATTTGAAAATTGAAATAGAAGATCATGTTGATTTAGTCAAAGGGCCAAATTGACGGATGCTAGTTGCAACCTTTTTTTTCTAAATGGATAAGAATAATGCTCCTAGTATTTTCCAATCTACAATTCTTGATTTGATGTAATTTTCTTGGTTTGTTTGGTTTTCGGCTTGTTATTTATGTCTTGGTGATAGCTTGCGCTTTTGGATTTTGAATGAAGTTTGCGTTTCAAAAAAAAAATGTAACAGGTGATACTGCAATCTCCATAATTTATAAGTGGTATGTTCTTTATTTTAGTTCCCAAAGAATGAAATGCATTATATGTGTTTGATTTTATTTTAATGGAATTTTAATTTTTTCCCCAATATATCATATACTCGGAATACCGCAAGAACATTTAAAGAAGGAAGATATTTGAAAGATTGAACAACTCCCACAAAACGAAATTAGATAATATCATTTTTATTGTCAAAATTGTGTGGAAACATAGACATATTTTGGTCTGTTTTAGTAGGGAATTGGATGATAGTAAATAGTAAGTGTAAAATTGCTAACCTTTTGCTCTGTGTGATGATTGGGAACTTGCTTTTAGGTGATTCATGGAAAGAAGCGCTCCATGTGGTCACTTTTGTCGTACGTGATCTCTCCAATTCTTAAAATTCGCTAATAAAAACTCATTTTAGATCATCATATCTCATCTTTCGTTCGTGCTCTAGATACTTTTTGGAAGGACAAAAGGTATCACATTTTATTTTATGTATTTAAAGGTTGTAACAGAGTTTTATGTGATTATGCTTAGTATAGGAACACATCTTAGCCATTTTGAAAACAAACAAGTCATAAAAATAGATTTGTTTATATCCAATATCAATGTTAGGTTACAAAATTATTTTGCAAAAAGGGCTACCATTTTTTAATTTGCTTTAGGTGATTAAAAAGGTTGAGCCGGTCCTGTCCACATCTGCATAGAGTTTATAGAGTTATGCCACAGAATGTTGAAAAAAAATGTCATAAACTGTTTTTTTTTCTTCACGTACACAAGTTGTATAACATTGTATAGAATGATATACGACCCCTATAGAATATTATACGACCTAATATTTTCTCCATTTCTACGAGTCGTATAATATTATATGACCCTATAACATTATATGAGTCCTATAACATTATACGACCCAATATTTGTCATGTCAGATTATTCTATAAGGGTCGTATAACCCTATACGACCCGTATAGAGGGTGTGAAAATAAGATTTCGGGCTGTGGCTTTATTAACATCCTAAGAATAATATTATTATACTAACTTTTTAGCGGCATGTAGCACATTGGCTATATTTGTGCGCGTAATGCGTCGTAGGACGACCAACGCGAAGGCAAAGTGGCAAACCTGGGTTTGATCCTGGTGCCCGGCCCCAAGGGGTTATACATAGTTTGTTAATTTATTTGTTTAAACAGTTTAGGAGCAATATGAATATTTTATGTTTGAGTTAATTACCCTTTTGGTCATATTTTGTAAACGTCTCGGGTTCGGTTTATATTGCAATTGACGGGATGGAGAGGAAGGAGCAGCATGGCCATCTTCATTTGACGATGCAACAAATAAGGGAGGCAAAAGACGGGTCGGGAGACAAGATGTAGAGGAGGGGGATGCACTATGTCCATCCTAAGTTTTACTTTTGACAACATTAATCGTGTGAATTTAGTTATCGCATTTTTTTCTTTATTACGTCATTTAGTTTATATTCATTTTTTTTGTCTCTTTGAATTTTTATATATGTTTTATGGTCTTTCTTTTAAATAAAGGGCAAAACTGATGTTAAAATTTTTATAACTGAATTATAAATCAAGGGCTATACGTTATGCAACTTAGTAACTTACACTATCTTGAAATGTGATTTTTTTCTTTTTTCTAATTTTTATTTACAATGTAATTTAGTTTTTCTTTAACTTTTATTATATTTTAAATAAATCAAAATGTGTGTTTTGTTTAGGATTTTTTTTCTTTAACTCATCATTCAAAAACTGAGTTGTATTTTCCATCAATAATTGTGAATATTACAAGCAAGAAATATACTTTATGCAACACACTATACCAATGTTATAATTTTTGCTCTTCTATCGGTGCATTTCCCCATCCATCTACGAGCAGACATATTTGGCTCTTTTGTGACCTTCTTTTCCTAATTCTCTTAGAAAGTGTATCACTTCATTTTCAAAACTATACTAGTAACATGATATATCCTTAAAACTAGTGCTGGTAATAGATATATGTATAAGAAACGATTAGACTTATTTACTAACAGAAATACATAACGTGATTTTTTTACTTTTTAAAAATAAATATAATTATGAGGTTATGATCCATCATTTCTTCTTTTTGGTACATACGTAAAACTGTGTTATAAACATGATATATAAAATAGTTAAACAAGTTGTATTCATGTTTAATATTTATGTTACATACGTCGTTAAAGATCTATTAAACCCGATAACAATTTGCCAGCCGTCCTTAAAACCATAACAATTACCAAAAAAGATTTTCCATGATCCCATCACTAGCTATATTCAAATAATGTACTAATATGATCAAATTATGTTTGACTTAACATAGGTAGGACAAAGATAGGAGCCTAACAAAAACAAATTTTACTTTTGATATGGATACAAAACTAGCCATAGATATTTGCAAATTCTGAATATCAATGTATAAAATACCATCTAGATTCCAATCAACTCTCATTGGTTCCATTGTGGGGCTCAATTATCTTTAGTCAATTTTCTCTTTTTTTTAACCAAACGAATTCTTCAAATGGGCTACTGGCGAAATTATCACATCGGGATACACTCGCCTCCGAACCAAGGAAAACCCTCACATAGGGCCGAAGCCCGTGAACACTCGCCCAAATACACAACAGTGCAGTGAGGTAAAATCCGCTCAGTTTAAAGGTCAAACTAGTGATCACTGCCTACTCGCCTAGTGTTACATTTTTTGCTAGTTTGACACTATCACCTTTTTTTTCCAAATAATAATAATAATCTTCATCCTTGTAACATTTTATCTTTATTTTGACAAACAGTATTTTATTTTTAAATTCCATATAATCTTTTACTTGCAGTATTTTAAAATTTTAAACTCAAATTATTTTTGTATTAGTGTAAAACAAGTATCTATTATCTATTATCTATATTAAAACAAAACACTTTGGTGCTACTTGGCAGTAACTTAAGCCAATCTCTGCCACGTGGCAATGTGATATTCCTCCTCTATTGATTTTGAGCGGCATTTTATTTTCTCAATAAGCGGCTTCTCAAACACGGCTTCTCATCCGTGTCATTCAAAAACCCTAATTCTATCAAACACAAAAACTCTCATCTAGGTATCTTTATCATCTTCAACATGCTTTCAGATCTTGAAGATCCATCCAATTCTCCTTTTCCTTCGTTCATCCCTTTTCATTATCATCGATTTTCTTTTGTCTTCCCCTTTCATAATCCTCTGTAAACCCTAGAGGAGTCTACACTAGTTCTTCGAGGTTACTGATTCAATCTGATGGAATGATGGATCTTTATTCAGGCATTTGGAGAGAGGGAAATGGTCGATATTTACTGGCCTTTTGGATCTTTATTTACTGTTCTCTCATACTCTTTGTGGATTAGGGTTTTTTTTGTTTCCATTGTTCCTCTTCATCGGATAATCCCTCATTCGCATTTTGTTTGGAGAAAACCTAGCCGCAGTCCATGGAATCAAGGTATTCATCTTCTTTTTGTATCAATCAGATCAAGAAACTGAACATTCTTGACCCAGATCGCACTCTGTTTCCTCTTTCAACAAATCGATTATCAAATCGGAGCTTCAACTGTTCTCCATGGGTACGTACTTCATCTGATTCACTATTGTAACCTCTATAATGATAAACATCGTGATTTTATAATTCCAATATGTAGATCTATGTTTTCCTGCAAAATCCGATTTTCATATTCATTCGTTTTTTTAGGGTTTCATAACAATCGATCTGTTTACAACTACATCAAGGTATGATTTATGATTGCGATATTAAGATATTATTATGATAAGGTGTTCTTATGTGATCTTTGTAGATCCAACATAGATTTTTTCAATATTTATTGTTGATTGTTATCTTGATTTTTTTCATCTTTTGATTTGTGAATCGTTTGATATTAGGTTATATTATGATTTCTTTCTTTTAATCATGTTGATCTCTGGTATGTATGTAGGTATTATTATTATTCATAAATTATTCTTCTTTATGAAAGATCATTTGTTCAAAATTGTAAATTTATTTCATTTATAATGTTTCTTGATCAGTTTTTTTTTTTTTTGTAGCATGAGTTGTGAATCTTGAATTATTGAATCTTGATCTTTGATGGGTAATTGTTGATTGTGACGATTTTGTTAGTTGGTGGCTTCGTTGTTGTTGATAGTGAGATTGAAATGATAACTTTTTGTACATGATCTGATAATAATTTGTTTTGTTTATTGGATTTTAACTTAGTTTAATTTTTTGTTGTATTTATTGAGATTTTGTAGCTTATGTTTGTTGTCATCAGTGACATCATCAGATGTTTTTTCATCAGTTGAAAATTGCTTACAATGTAAATTCTTGAAATTCAATTGTGTTTGAACCCAAATAGGATCATTGGATATGAGGGATGTTTGGATGTGTGATGATATGATTATTTAAGGGTCAAATAATTACTTTAATAGTAGCCCTAGCAAAATTGGCCATCAAAGGATAGATGAAAATTGCTTATATACCTCTGTTTTATATGTAATGAAACCGTGTTTTATTAGGGGCGGTTATGTGATTATTTGAACAAGTTTTTTTACTGTACATTTATAAAAAGAAGATTTTTTTACTATACATTCAGGGGTATCCTAATATTTGATCAGAGGTATCCGATACATAAAACGAAGAAAAAAAATGTGCACTTTGTCAAGAAAGTTGAGAGGTATTCTGGGCATCCCCTAGCCCCACGTAGAACCGCCCATGTTTATGATTATACGATCATTTTGGAAAATTGCTTATAAACTTTTTATTTTATTTGTAATGAAACTATTTTTTATCAGGGGTGAACAAAGCACGAACGTTTACATATGCACAGTTAGTGAAGGCAACTGAACATTTTAAAGCTGCTTATTTCTTGGGTGAAGGTGGATTTGGCAAAGTTTATAAGGGAAAATTCGAAGATTCTGATCAGGTTAGTGAAAATCGGTCTTTGTTTTGTTGTATTTTAGAGGTATATTCTTGACTTTTGTGACTCAGGATGCGTATGGAGGCTCTGGCATTGTTTCCACGAGGGGAGGCTGGAGGCTACCTGGTCAGCAAGGCGGGCTAAACAATTTGTGATGTAAGTGCCAAACAACAAGGTCCTTTGTATCTTATGTGTGTTTTATAATTGTTCCATTTTTTGTTTTTGTTGAAACTAAAGGATAATGGCGTTCGTACTAATTTTTCTACATATTTTGGAGCTATAATGTGCAATTAGAGCTAACAAAAAATGAAATTTAATCATCGTATTCATTATTTGAATAGAGCCAAGATGAGGATATTATTGATTGTTTACACATATCTCAACAACCAGCTTTTGGTCATCCTTTCTTCAAAGACGATAAAGTCCAGGTTTCTGCGTTGTTGCGGATATTTGTGTTTTTTAAGATGACCATGGATTTTTTTCATCATTTTAATCTTACGCTAAAAGTTGTGTGTTTGTGTGTTGCATGGTTCTAGATTTTTATTAAACGGCTCAAACGGGGTCCAACATGTCAGTTTTATTCATAGCTACACATTGATATTCTTGATTTTTCCACCATTTAGATAAATATGTCACCAACACTGTTGCTTTATTTCATCATATTAATCTTTAGTGATGTGCATTTGGTACCGGGTACCGGTACCGAATTTCCCGTACCGAATTGGTACCCATTTTTTGTCGTTTTCGGTACCGGTACCGGTTCGATACGATACGGGTAGTTTATCCGATTTTGCCTTCAAATACCGGTACCGTAGCGTACCGTACTGCACATTTTTGGAGCGAATTTCGGTACCGGTATTTTCGGTACCGGTACCTAATTGATCTTACGTAAAATTGTTAGTAAGTTTTGGTGAAGAAAATTTGCAAGAACTTCTGCACATGATTATTGACTTCTGCACATGATTTTCTTTAGACAAACCATACCATGGAAGAAACTATAAGCAATTCAATTCTAATTGGTATGCAAAAATCAATTTTGTAGTTTTGTAAGTATTTGACAAAAATATCATGTAATTTCCGATCTAATTGTTGTCGCCAGGCCAAAAGGGCAGCTCTGATGGAATGATGGATATCGACACTCGCTATAGCTTACGACATAGAAACAAACTCTATTGTGAGTACAACACCAGTGGCGTTTTTTCTTCCTTAGGTAATTCAGAATCATGTTTATTGATCCTTCGCTGGGCAACACTATCTCAGTGACTTGACTGTTTCTGTATGCAGTTTCCTTAACCATTTAAGCATATAACTTTTATAGCTTTATGTAGCTTGCTTATATTTTTCTATAATATCCGGCTGCGATTGTTTACTGTTGTGAGCTCAATTAATTGTGTGGATTCAATCCTTTTGAGCTGATCCGAGATACTAACTCAAATTTTGTTAACGATGCCCCGTTGGGTTCAGAAACTCTCAAGTAAATACTTGAAAACACCATTTACAATCGCTTTGGTTAGTTTTGAAACTATTGAAACATGTTTTGTCTATAAAACCCATCATTTGATGTTTTCCGATTTGTGTGATATCTAATGTGTTTTTGTGTTTATGCATGTAAGGTTGGTGACCAAGATGAAAAGCTGGCAGAAGGTATCAAGCTTTATGCTATACCAACCACCTCAACTACAAAGCGGTCAATACTTTTAAAATTTGATTTTAAAAGGAATAGTGTCTGTGCATAGAATTTGCATCAGGTATGATTCGCGCTATTTTGAAAATTTTACCGGTTAAATTTATGTATGTATTTCTTTTTTATTTTATTTTATTTAAATTTGGGGATTTGATGCAGGGTGGAAGCTTAGGGTCTTTTTCCCTGGACATAAGTAGGCTGTTGCAGCTTTGTGATGAAGACGATGATGGTGTAACCAGCGGGTAAGCTGCCCCAAAACCCGACCCAGATGCTCACAACATTAGCCCAAATTCTATTGTGAACAACACGGTAAATGACATTACCCACGTGAAGGTGAATACGATAATTATAAACATTGTTAGTTTTCTAACTGAAATGTGTTTTGAGTAGGTTAATAACTTACCGAAGCATTTGTAGGGAGTGTTACCAGAACTTTGGGTATTCCAAATACCATCTTTTCTTAACTGGAAGTAAAGATGGGGATGTAAAGCTTTGGGATGATAAAAGGGCAAAATTGGTATCATTGGCCAAAAATACATGATAGACAACCTTCATTCAACCGCTCAAGAGGATTTAGAGTGGTTAGGGTATACCATTTTTACCCTTTTAGTTTAATTTTTTGTTTAGTAGATAATAACATGAGGTTTACACTTGAATTTTAAATTAAAGATTGAAACACTGTGATAGATATTTAGGTTGTTTCAAATTGTTTTTTTTTTTCATGTGGCGGTGATGGTTCAGTTAAGGTGGTTCAACTTAGAGAATTACTATGATCCACATGGCCCATGGCCTGTACAGTCCAGTCCTGTAGGCAACCTGTGACCCGTGGTTGGTTTTTTACTAATTTCTTTCAACCTCTTTGGATAACAATAACCTGAATGGTTTCACTAAGAAGTGAATGGGTCAAAAGTATGTCATGCATGGTTGAAAGTTGATTCGATGAATGCTATTAATTTGCAGGGCAATGGAATGGGTGAATTCTTTGTATCAGTTACATTTATAATGCCGGTAGATATTATTTATTTGTGTTAAGCCACCCGCAAAAGTCGCGGGATCTTAGGCTAGTCATATCACTAAATTACTAGCGTATTAACAACTTTTTTGTTTTGGTAAACCTTTTTATTTTTTGGTTTTGAGAAGTTTGTTGTTATGTGTAATTTCAGCGATGAGTATTTTTGTAAAGTGGAGAGATTTGGATTATACCAAATAAAGAAGAATGTAAAGTGTAATGATTTATCTAATTTTCTCAAATAAACACCATAGTAATTTTAAAATTTAAAAAGGTGTGTGTCGAATACCTAGAAGGATTTGATAGAATCTAAAATTATTCCGAGTATCTCATAAAAATATTAGATTAATACAAAGAAAAGGTCTGGTCTATTCGCACACGTCCTTGGTCTATTTAAACACTCAAAGCGTCCCGCTATGGCCAAAGTGGGGCGCTTTGGTGTAAAGTCAACAGACAAGGTCTGACAGGTTCAGTCCTTGTCTGTTGACTTTACATTAAAGCGCCCCGCTTTGGCCTAAGCTCGGCGCTTTGTTTTTTTTTTTTCAAAACGCCCCGCTTTGGCCTAAGCTCGGCGCTTTGGTTTTATTTTTTTTTTTTACATTTTGGGCGTATTTTTGACTGGTGACTGGTCTACGTTTAAGTTCAAATTTTACATTTTTGGTCCAAATTTTACAATATTTAATTTGTTTGTGCACATATATCTAAAGGTGAAGCCCCATCTCAATATTTAATTTGTTGAGGCATCTCACTGTCGCGTACAACCCTTTCCAACTCTTTGACTAGTCTCATCCGTGCTATAGTATACATTTAGCAGTTCTTGTGGGCTCCACAATGCCACTTGTCACAATGAAATATAGTATACATTAGGGTGTAGGGAGTGGTTAGACACTTGAAAGTGGTAAACTTCAAAATTAACCAATGAGAGTGTGCCACGTCATTCAGTCATAAGTGTTTAAACTATGTTGAAAAGGGTTGGCAATGGTTAGACACTTGGTGAAGTGGTAAACTTTAAAAAAAAGGTGTGATTGGTTAAAGATGGCATGGACCCCACTACCGACGGAGCTTAAATGAGTTCTTGTTAACATTTTTTGAAAAACAAAATTCATCTATAATGGCAACACGAAAAAATAATATGTTTGAAATATAACTGCTAGTTATATTTGAATAATATAGTAAGATGATAGCTAGATAGTAGAGGTGAGGGTCCATGAATGACACTACAAGAAATTTTGTCTGACAAGTCGACTTTTTTCGACGGCCTATTCATTTGACATCATCAGGAAAATATTTTATCGATGCTGAAATCTTCTATGTATTAGATCAACTTAGATTTGATTTATGTATTAGATCCCAACATTATTTAGTGAAATCTTCTAGTTTATATAATGGTTAAGTGCTTTTAGCGGCGAAGCTTGAGATTTCTAACCGGGGGGCGGAAGTCACCGTACCTAAAATTTCTATAAAACTAGGGGGTCGGAAACGTATATACCCAAAAATTTCTATACGAAAACTACATACTCTCCACTACTGAACGAAAAGTTAAATGTGTTTAATAATAATGACGTTAATTCTTTTACAATCCAAGAGTACATTTGTGTTTGTTCAATTTATGCGTTACATCACGTTAAAAACCGAATGTCACCGACACGACCCAATCAGATTCAATACGCACTTGTACGACCCAAAATGACAATATACATCATAATACTACAATTAATGAAAAAATACGTCATATACATGTACGGTAGGCGGTTGATACACATAAAACTACTCATAGGAGTACTTGTGCTTTCAAATCAAAATGATACGATATAATGGAATACGACATCACACGTAACCGATTTGATCCGGAACTTGCAGTATAGTCCATATATATTAAAAAATGATGTATAATGGAAAAAAGCGTAAAATTTAGACTATTATCGACGCGTTTGTGAATTAAAAACAATTTTAAAAAATTTAAAAAAGACCCTAAGCGCTGCGCTTTGACCTAAGAGGGGCGCTTTGCCCCAAAATGTAAAAAAAAAAAAAAACCAAAGCGCCCCACTTAGGCCATAGCGGGGCGCTTTGATGTAAAGCAACAGACAAGGTCTGACCGGTTTAGACCTTGTCTGTTGACTTTACACCAAAGCGCCCCTCTTTGGCCATAGCGGGGCGCTTTGAGGTGTGAAAATAATTTTGGCCGTGTGTGAATAGCATGACCCAAAGAAAATTTCACATTTATAATCTAGAGAGTAATGAGCCTGATACTAGAGATAAGTCTTCAATCAATCATGGGGCATAACATATGATATATTAGGGTATATTTATGTATTATTACTCCATGTACATTTTTTAACGGCAAATTTGAATCATTAACAGACCATTAGAGTATCATTGTGTCATCAGTGGAACCATCTGATCATATCCATCCCCACTAAGCATAATGCCTATACACCAATTTAGAAAGAAATCCAGTAGATATGAGAAAAATCTCTCTTGTGGGAATCGAACCCAAGACCTATTGGTCCTAAGGTCTTATCTCACCACTAAAATGTCACTAGACTATAAAGCCATGCGCACTCAATGTACATTTTAGAAGTAAAAGGAACACTTCTATCTTCTCATTGATTGAGGGGCGTGATGCCACGTCTTACTTAGATGTCCCGCCATCTGCGTTTTCTACTTTCTCATTCCTTAGGCCACCCGCAGTGGGCGGTATACCGCGATGGAGGGTGTCATAGCGCCAGGCCACACCGCTACAGCCGGCACTATGGGTTGATTATTTTGTGTCCACGCGAAGGTGATAACGCCATGCATCTTCCTTCTCCACTCACACACACACACACATATATACATACATATGTATGTATAATTGAAGGGGTTAAATAACCCCCTTACCACTACACCCTCTTGTAATATAAAGCCCCATAAAGCCCCTCTCTTACACTTTTCGTCACTTAACTTTATGACATTTGCAGCTGCATTACGATCCAAAGGTGATGTTGTATTGAATGTTGCATCTAGTGGAATTGCTTCACTTTTGCTGGATGGTGGTATAACTGCTCATTCAAGGTTTGTAATTCCAATCAACATTAACGAGGATTCAATATGTTCAATAGAGCCTAATACTAAATTAGGTGATTTAATTAAAAGAATAACTTTGATTATTTGGGATAAAGCACCTATGACTCACAAGCATTGTTTCGAGGCTCTCGATAGAACAATGAGAGACATATCACGTTCCAGTCAATCGAACATGGAAGCCAAGCCTTCACTACTAAAAAACTGTCTTATTTCCGACCAAGGTTTATGTCGGAAAATTGTCGGAAAACGGCGTTTCCGACCAATTTCCAATAGAAATACGTTTGTCGGAAAAAAGCCTTGTAGGAAGATATTTCCGACAAGTATCCAACTAAATTGGCGACAAATTTCCGACGAAAATAAGAAGTTACTATTTCCGACAAAGTCCCGACCAGAATTTTCCTACGGCTTTCCGACCGCCGTTTTCCTACTATTTTCCGGCCATCGTTTTCCTACCTTTTTCCGACCAAAATGTAACACCTCGAAAAATTACGTCCAATAATGTCTTGACACGTGTCATAAGGTTCCGTTATGTGAAAACATACTTTAGAGGGACTAAAAGTGACAAACAGTGAAAACTATGGAACGTAAGGGTCCAAAGTGTCAACAATGGATAAATAGGCTCTATGATAACCCTACATAATGTTTATAACCTTAAACGGATGGTTCATGGATCATACGACGCGGAAATTGCACAAAAGTGATGTATTGCAAACTACAGGGGCCAAAAGTGTCAACATGTTTAATTTATACCTCTGAGTGAACTTTTGGCAGACCCGAAGCTTTGAGAAGCTAAAATATACTCACTAGAATATGTGGTTAAAATTTCATGAAGTTTCGTCAACGTATGAGAAAGTTATGGCCAAAACTGTACTTGAAGGACTAAAAGCGTCAACGTCGAATTTCAGGGCTTTTCGGTTGAGCGCAAAATGTTCCGAGGACATTTTCATGTTGGTAAAAGTCCTAAGGTTACTAAAAACCAAGTTTAGGGGTTTACGGGTCAATTTAAGCAGCCGAATCATCGCACGCAAGCTCAGGGACTAAAGCTGCCAAAACTGAAACTTGTTTGGCTGAACAGGGGTCAGGCGACCCGCCTGGTATGACCCAAGCGGGCCGCGTGGGGCTGCCAGCGACAGGAAATTCGTTTTGGGTCGAATTGGGTCCGAATTTGAGTGACATACAGCTGGTTCTTGCCTCCAAAAGCTCCAATGGGATGCCATGCATGGCTACTACAACAGTACCCTCGAAATTTCAGCTTTAAATCAGATTACAAACCATTTCTTGGACATTTGCATTTGATCAAGAACTTATTTCTCTCAAGAGCTCTCAAGAACTTTCAAGGCAGGCTTTCTGGAGTTAATCTGATCATCAAGGTCGAATCCTAGTGTTCACTAAACACCTATAGGACTCTTGTAAGCTCTCAATTCAATCTTTAATCCGTTCTTGTTGTGATTATTGCTAAAAGTCAAACTGGTTGTTCATAAGCTTTGACTTTCTGATTAAACAAGTTTCAATCAGTCAATTCTCGAATTGAAACCTGTTATATGTTGGTAATATTATGGGAAACAAACCCTCAAAAGGGTACTCTTTGATTCCCACTACATGCATGCTAAATGTCGAGTCAAACCTATTTCTAAAAAGTCAACAGAAGCAATTTTTGTGAAAAATGACATGAATAATGATATAGATGACATGCAATCTGTTTGATCTTCATAGAAAGCTTTATTAAGAATATAAGAATGTGTTTTATCATCATCAACTCGACAATCTATAGTATAGACACGAATCGGAACCGAAAGTCTTGTAAAACGATTATTTCGTAGACTATCGATTCGGATTCATACATGCATGTTCGAGATCTGTATTGGAAAGTATTTTTGACCATTTTTATTTTGGTTAAACTTTCTGGAAATTTTATGTCATAAGTCTATGCTTAGCCGATTCGAATGCATGTTTCCGATTTATGCATAAAGTTGACTATTTTGCCCTTTTTGATATAAAACGTGATTTTTGGAAAAGTGAAAGGATAGAAATCTTTATTTCTAATATATAAACTTGCACCGAAAATTTCGGATCAGTTGGTGGTCCAGATTGTGAGTTATGGCCATTAGCGTAAAACTATATTATAAATTTACATAAACGGTCCTTTTCGCGTAGAACCCGTTTCTGGCCACGTTTTGATACGAAACTCTTTACCAACAGATGTAATATAATATTCTGGGAATTTTGATGATTTTTAATTAATTTTTGGCTGAACGGATCCTAGATCGCCTAGTCATTTCGGCTTATGTCGGTTTTGACCGTTTTAGCCATAAAATGAGTTTTACACATCCTTTTGACCCGAAACCTTTTTCTACTGATTTTATATGATGAATAAATTATTTTAAGTATTCTGGAAATATAAAAATCTCAGATTTAATTTGAAAACCCGAAAACGCCCTTAAATCGCATATTTAGCGTTTTAAGCACATAGTAAGCGTTATACTTGTTTTAAACATATAAGACCTATACCTACTGATGTGTTTAGCTTATTTTCATATAATAACAGTAAGTATAAGTATATGATCTCAGATTTCCAGTTTTGGCATTTTTAGCCCTTGTGAAATTACTAAAATACCCCTACGGTGCATAGTTTGGTTTTAAATGATAAATTTGGTATATGGGTCATACCCTACTGATATAATATGTTATATTAAGTATATTTACTGTATGAACCAGACCCGAAACTCAGATTTCTAATTTTACTCTTTTATTATCTTTTAAATGACCAAAATGCCCTTCTAAGGCATAAATTGAGTTTAAAATTATTCCGGGCAATATAGAACATAACTTACTGATATTATATCATATTTAAAGCATATTATATCAGGGAACTTGCATTTGAATCATTTGTCTACCCGTATCGCCCTTTTTCCGTTCGGTTCGGTTTACGTAACTAGTTTGCGTGAATTAACCGAAACGGGTCAAACGATATCATTTTTATTTCAAAATCCAGAATGTATTTAGTATACCCATATTATACAAGTATTCAAACTTGCCGGGTCTAAATCACATTCTATCCGGTCTTTCGCTTAATCATGCGTAAACCGTATCATTCTTGAAACTAACCGGTCAAAGCTTAGGCTTAAATAAAAGACCCGTTAGGAATCTAATAGGTTAATTATAAACCTTTGTTCCAGATTAGGAGGCCCGGTAAAAGCTACCAACACTTATCATTTGTGACTTATACTTGCTCAGGTAAATACATTTTGACTTATTTTCCCTATACGGGCTTGGGGTACGGTATTTAAAATACCGCTTGATCGGGCGCACAAGTCCTGCTCCTTATGGGTGTACAGTCTTGAATAGCTTGTGCGACTTCGTTTAAACAGTCTTGTCTTACTTAAAGGCTTTGGGGGGTTATTGACCGTGTCCCGGATATCCTTGGCATTATCTTACGAGATGGCCACGACCAGAGCACGGGGTGTAGGCGTACACTCGTCGTGTATAACTCTTTAATGTGGTGTGTCATTTAATTCTTAGCCCGGACAGCAGATCCCGGGCCACCAAAGATACGAGTGCATGTAAATCGTTCACAAGTTTATATTATATAATTATCCCAAGTTAATAAAAATATTTATGCCTTGTGCATTTAAATCAATTTTCAATCATTTTCAAAATGAGTCAGTCGATTTGTATTTACCAGTGTAAACTGACGTATTTTTCCCAAAAGGTTAAGTGCAGGTACTAAACGAAAATAGGCTGGCTGTTTCCTAAGAGCGTCCACTATAGTCTCGCAAGCTCGGACGACAAATATCTGTTGAACTATTTATTCTTATTTTATTTGATCCGCCTGTGGATCCGTTTCAACTACTGTGATATTTATTATTGCAATTTATTTAAAAGTTGAAATGTATCTATTCTGCTTCCGCTGTGCATTATTATATTGTGTTGATTGTCTATGACGATGCCAACTACGTCACTGTACCCCACACCGGGCCCACCGGTGACACGTGGAAATCTGGGTGTGACAGGTTGGTATCAGAGCCAACGCTGAGTGAATTAGACACTAGTCTTTTGTGTTTAATCTCAGTTACACAATTGCACATTCCTCGATTTTCGAGTCTAGACAAAGAACTTAGGAAATGTTCAACATTTCGTTTATTTTATTTTAATCTCATTATTTGCTTTGTCTTATATATTCGTTGTACAACTTGTTTAATTTTTGACAGGATCATTATGCCGCCACGAATGAGAGGTCGAGGAGGATTTGCTACGTCTCACGACCATGAGGCAGGGCCCTCACATAGGCGAGCTCCATCCGCCACGCACAACACAGGCGCCAACGACCTTTGGAGGTCTTTCGCCGAGCCTGCTAGACACTCGGTATCCGCCAGCACTTCACCGTCATTACCCCACTCGTTTGGGCCCCACTCGGAGAATGGGCCCCATGGTTCGCATGGATCCTACATACCTTTGCAGCAGTCACCGCACCAGTATCCAGCACCAGTCTACCAGGGTTTATATAACCCTGATGCTTTTGTGGATGAGCCAGTGGGTCATAACCCACTCGGACCGGAGGACCACTTTTCTGGTGGTCACGAGATGGACGTCGACGAGGATACGGACCCCTCGCTACCACCGTCAGGTACGCCTAACCATCCGATTGAGATATCGGATGGGTCGCCATTTAGGGGATCACCCTACAATGGTGGGGACAGCTTTCAGGAGAGATTTAAGCAGCATGATTGGTATTACACCCCCAGCCACAACTCTCCGATGCTTCAGTCTCACCAGGTTTCACCGGTGCACTCGCAGCACCACTCGCAGCAGCAGCAGCTCCAGCAGCAGCCGCCTCTACCGCAGGACCTATCTGAGGCCCTATGGCGTGACGTGATCACTCCGTCACCACCGCCGCCACCAGTTTTACCTCCTCCGCCTCAGAGGCCTAGGAGGAATGCGCGCATGTCTACGCGCGGAGGGATTCGCATAGGCACCCCTCCACACGTTGGTAGCAGCCGCTACACGTCTCTTCCCGGGGAGTCCGAGACGGGGGAGTCTCAGCATCCCGTATCGGAGGTCACTTCAGTACCGATCCCGCCTCTGCCGCCGCAGAATTATGGAGAGCCGATTCCGGCTTATGCTAGTGCAGCTCAGTTTAACCCGTTCGAGCATGTTTTCCCTCAGGGTTATGATTACACAGGAGACCCTTATTGGCAAGCTGTGAACTACAGCTCACTCCCACCTAGTGGTCCATTGGGAGACACTTGGGCTACTGGGCAGTCTACTTTTGGTTACCCTCCGGGTTACCAGCAGCCACCGCAGCCGCAGCCGTACCAGCCGCCGCAGCCGCAGCAGTACCAGCCACCGCCATCGGCGCCTATGATGTCGCCGCCGCAGGTTCAGGAAATCCTGCATGGGATTGATAGCATGCGACGTGAGTTTCAACACGAGATGCGAGCTGATCGCCGTCGCACCAGTGGCATGTTCAAGAAGGTGTTTGATTTGCTCAAGGGTAAGAGCAAGAGGGATCATTGAATCCTTCGATTATTGTCTCATTTACTCATGTCCCTGCGTGGACATCTATTCCTGTATCCTACCCCTGCGTGGGTATATCTATCTTATTCTACCCCTACGTGGGTATGTTATTCTGTTAACCCCTGCGTGGGTTTGCTTTGTTTTATTTTGTTGTTGTTGTTAGTTGTTTAGCCCCTGCGTGGGCATGTTATTCGTGTTATTTGCATTAAAGTCCCGTTTAGGGCAAATATGTACTAGTACTTTATTTGAAATTTGAAATGGTTAATTTGAATTTCTCATTTTATTTATATGCATGAATATAATATTAAAATAATGGAAAATATCAATTTTTATTTGATTTGCCATTTTATAAGAATCTTAGTAAGGTATAACCTAGCTTGAATGCCTTATTAACAGGCCTGGCCATGATGGTAAAACCTGGTTGAAAGGATTCAACTCCCTGTTAACATCTGAAAACATGTTAACATTCCTGGCCAAGCGTGATCTGTAAAATCACACAAGCCACCCTTTTTAATAAATTATCTACAGATTATATCTGTATACAAGTCTATTAATGGCTTGATACCTACGGGTTATGACTATGTCATATAGTGACAGTTGTGGTTTATGACTCTCTGTCTAGTAAAGGATTATTTGTTTAATTATACAATTTATAATCCTATAAAAATCTAAATTTATAATTTAGTAATTGTCCATGTGACTAGGCCTATGGTGCCAATATATATATTTTCATTCCTTGATTGCTAATAAGAGCCTGAATGAAATTTACTAAATTAACTGCTAAGGTTCTTGATACCATGGTTAATAAATCGTTTAGAACGATAATACTGTTAGGTTCTAAATTAGACCTTGTCCTTTATTGTAGCTTAAAGCTACAATGGCCAAATCGGAGGAGACCAACAGTCATTCTGGGGAACACTCAGATAATGCAAAGATTCACGTTACAGGTGCAGAGTTGCAAGCACTGATAGATAACGCTGTTGCCAAAGCTATGGATAGGCAATTCAGGGAATCTAGTGGTACTCGGAGTAGGACCCGAACAGAAACGCACGCAAGGCCCAAGACTCATTCTGAGGCTCACAGTAAGCCACCCTCTAAAAAGAGTGAGCCGAAGAAAGCTGAGGATGATAATCACTCCTCCAACCACAGCAGCGTCCCAAAGCAGGAGATTAAGATGAACCATGATACGCACAACAGGTCCTGTACGTACAAATACTTCGTATCTTGCAAGCCCAGGGATTTCACTGGGGAAAAGGGAGCCGTCGATTGTATGACGTGGATTGATGAGATGGATACTGTGGTTGATATCAGCGGGTGTGCTGATAGGGACGTCGTGAAGTACGTGTCCCAGTCATTCAAGGGAGATGCGTTAGCATGGTGGAAGTCACTCCTACAAGCTGCCGGTAAGGCCACACTGTACGGTTTGTCATGGGAACAGTTTGTGGCCCTGATTAAGGAGAACTTCTGCCCGCAGCATGAAGTTGAAAGAATTGAATCGGATTTTGTGTCTCTAGTTATGAAGAATCTCGATTGTCAAGCGTATCTTACTACGTTCAACACCTTATCCCGGTTAGTGCCTTATCTGGTGACCCCGGAGCCGCGTAGGATTGCTCGATTTATTGGGGGTCTGGCACCGGAGATAAAGGCAAGTGTCAAGGCTTCAAGGCCTACTACATTTAGATCAGTAGCTGATCTATCCCTCTCCCTCACTCAAGATGTCGTCAGACTTAGAGCTATGAAGGGCTCGGAAGAGAACAAAAGGAAACGTGAGGATGACACCTCACGAAGATCTGAGAAACGACACAAGGGAAACAACGACCATAGGAAAGGGTCGGGGTTCAAGAAAGGGGATCAGTCGGGTGAGAAACCCAAATGCAAGGTTTGTAAGAGGCATCATTTTGGGAGGTGCAGGCAGGAGTCTAAGTCCCAGTCTTTCGAGAAACGTTGTGGGATCTGCAAGTCCACAGATCATAAAGCTGTGGATTGCAAGAAAATGAAGGATGCAACTTGTTTCGGTTGCAACGAAAAAGGGCATATCCGGCCAAATTGCCCAAAGAATGCGAGGAAAGCAGATGATGGGAAGAAGACTAATGCGAGAGTCTTCAGAATGGACGCTAAGGAAGCAGTCCTTGACGACAACGTCATTACCGGTACGTTTCTTGTAAATGATGTTTTTGCTAGAGTCTTGTTTGATTCAGGAGCTGATAAGTCGTTTGTAGATGATAAGTTTTGTAAACTGCTAAACCTTCCTGTTAAAACCTTAAGTGTAAAATATGAGGTGGAATTAGCCGATGGAACCTTAGAAACCACCTCGACTGTTCTAGATGGATGTGTTATATCCATTAGGAATCATTCTTTCCCGTTATCCTTGCTTCCCTTTAAGCTAGCTGGTTTCGACATAGTGATAGGCATGGATTGGTTGTCGAGTAACCAAGCCCAGATTCTGTGCAACAGAAAGCAGGTGATAGTGAAGACTCCGTCCGGGGAGTCACTTATTATTCAAGGAGATACCCAGCATGGATTGCCTGAGCAAGTGTCCATGCTCAAAGCATCCAGATGCATGCAGAAGGGATGTGTCATCTATATGGCACAAGTTACCATAGACGAGCCGAAGCCGAAGATTGAGGATATCCCTGTTATTTCGGAATATCCTGAGGTTTTTCCTGAAGAGCTACCCGGGTTGCCACCGGATAGACAAGTGGAGTTCCGGATAGACATTATTCCAGGTGCAGCACCTGTAGCAAGAGCACCATACAGATTGGCACCAACGGAGGTGAAGGAGTTGAGGACGCAGTTGGATGATCTATTAGCTAAAGGTTTTATTAGACCTAGCTCATCTCCTTGGGGAGCGCCAATCTTGTTCGTTAAAAAGAAGGATGGGTCGATGCGTCTGTGCATCGATTACCGTGAGCTTAACAAGGTCACTATCAAGAATAGATATCCGTTACCCAGGATCGACGATCTGTTCGATCAGTTGCAAGGAGCAAGCTATTTCTCCAAGATTGACCTAAGGTCAGGATATCATCAGTTGAAGGTCAAGGAGGAAGACGTACACAAGACAGCGTTTAGGACTCGTTATGGACATTACGAGTTCCTAGTGATGCCGTTTGGGCTCACTAACGCACCAGCCGCGTTCATGGATCTCATGAATCGCGTCTGCAAACCTTATTTAGATAAGTTCGTCATCGTCTTCATTGATGACATTCTTATCTACTCGAAGAGCCAAGCTGACCATGAGAAACACCTTCGTTGTATTCTCAAACTTCTGCATCAAGAGAAGCTTTATGCCAAATTCTCGAAGTGTGAATTTTGGCTTCGAGAAGTCCAGTTCCTTGGACATGTAGTAAGCGAGCGTGGTATCCAAGTAGATCCCGCTAAAGTAGAAGCAGTCATGAATTGGCAGGAGCCGAAGACTCCTACTGAGATTCGCAGTTTCCTCGGATTGGCAGGATATTATAGGAGATTCATCGAGAACTTCTCAAGGATTGCTGCGCCCCTAACCTCATTGACCCGTAAGAAGATTAAGTTTGATTGGGGCCCTAAGCAGCAGGAATCCTTTGACATTCTGAAGCAGAAGCTGAGCAATGCGCCAGTATTGACGTTGCCCGATGGTATAGATGAATTTGTGGTGTATTGTGATGCATCACATACTGGCATGGGTTGTGTACTCATGCAGAAAGGCAAAGTCATTGCCTACGCTTCTCGACAGTTAAAGGTGCACGAGAAGAACTACACCACCCACGATTTGGAATTGGGTGCAGTTGTATTTGCTTTGAAGCTATGGAGACATTACTTGTATGGAACCAAGTGCATAATTTATTCGGATCACAAGAGTCTTCAACACTTGTTCAATCAGAAGGAATTGAACATGCGTCAAAGGCGATGGATGGAAACTCTCAATGACTATGACTGTGAGATAAGATACCATCCAGGCAAGGCAAATGTGGTTGCCGACGCCTTAAGTAGAAAGGAAAGGGTGAAACCGATCAGAATCAATGCCAAGCGCATTGAAATAAGGAACAATTTTTATGAAAGGGTGTTAGCTGCACAGAAGGAAGCTGTGCTGGAAGCTAACTATCCTGCAGAAAAGTTGGGAATAACTGAGGAGCAGTTATCCCACGACAAAGATGGAATGCTATGACTAAACGGACGAATATGGGTTCCAGTATATGGAGGACTTCGGGATGTTATCCTCCAGGAAGCCCACAGCTCTAAATATTCCGTTCATCCTGGAGCTGATAAGATGTACCAGGATTTGAAAGCAAACTACTGGTGGATTGGTTTGAAAAAGTCAGTAGCTGAACATGTAGCAAAGTGTTTGACTTGTGCGCAAGTCAAAGCTGAGCATCAGAAGCCGTCAGGTTTGCTTCAACAACCTGAAATTCCCAAATGGAAATGGGAAATGGTGACAATGGATTTTATCACCAAGTTGCCAAAGACGAAAAAGGGAAATGATACCATATGGGTCATAGTAGACAGACTGACTAAGTCAGCTCATTTTCTACCCATCAAAGAGACGTATAGCTCAGATATGTTAGCTCAATTATACGTCGATAAGATAGTAGCGCTACATGGTATACCTATATCTATTATCTCCGATAGAGATACTAGATATACGTCGCATTTTTGGAAAAGTTTCCAACAGTCGTTGGGCACTCGTTTAAATTTTAGTACGGCTTATCATCCTCAGACTGATGGTCAGAGTGAGCGTACTATTCAAACTTTGGAAGACATGCTTCGAGCATGTGCGATCGACTTAGGTGGTAGTTGGGATAAGAACCTACCACTGATTGAATTCTCCTACAACAATAGCTACCATTCCAGCATAAAGGCTGCGCCTTTTGAGGCCCTATACGGTAGGAAGTGTAGATCGCCCATTTGTTGGGCAGAAGTTGGAGATGTCCAGTTGTCTGGACCAGATATCGTCTTTGAGACGACAGACAAGATCGTTCAGATCCGTGATCGTTTGAAAGCTGCCAGGGATAGGCAGAAAAGTTATGCGGATCCTAAGCGCAAAGATTTTCACTTTGATGTGGGTGAAAAAGTATTGCTTAAAGTATCGCCCTGGAAGGGTGTGATGAGATTTGGAAAGAAAGGCAAGCTGAGCCCGAGATACATAGGACCTTTCGAGATTATCGAACGTGTCGGGTCAGTCGCTTACAAGTTAAACTTGCCTGAAGAACTTAGTGCCATTCATAATGTGTTTCACATCTGTAATTTGAAGAAGTGTTTCGCTGACGATTCACTGGTTATACCGCATACAGATATACACATAGACGAAAGTCTAAAATTTGTGGAAAAACCTTTGTCGATTGAGGATCGACAGGTAAAGAAGCTTCGAAGGAAGCACGTGCCTATTGTTAAGGTCAAGTGGGATGCCCGTAGAGGTCCCGAATACACGTGGGAAGTGGAATCCACGATGAAAGAAAAATATCCCCATTTGTTTGAATAAATCTCGGGGTCGAGATTTCTTTTAAGGGGGTGAGGATGTAACACCTCGAAAAATTACGTCCAATAATGTCTTGACACGTGTCATAAGGTTCCGTTATGTGAAAACATACTTTAGAGGGACTAAAAGTGACAAACAGTGAAAACTATGGAACGTAAGGGTCCAAAGTGTCAACAATGGATAAATAGGCTCTATGATAACCCTACATAATGTTTATAACCTTAAACGGATGGTTCATGGATCATACGACGCGGAAATTGCACAAAAGTGATGTATTGCAAACTACAGGGGCCAAAAGTGTCAACATGTTTAATTTATACCTCTGAGTGAACTTTTGGCAGACCCGAAGCTTTGAGAAGCTAAAATATACTCACTAGAATATGTGGTTAAAATTTCATGAAGTTTCGTCAACGTATGAGAAAGTTATGGCCAAAACCGTACTTGAAGGACTAAAAGCGTCAACGTCGAATTTCAGGGCTTTTCGGTTGAGCGCAAAATGTTCCGAGGACATTTTCATGTTGGTAAAAGTCCTAAGGTTACTAAAAACCAAGTTTAGGGGTTTACGGGTCAATTTAAGCAGCCGAATCATCGCACGCAAGCTCAGGGACTAAAGCTGCCAAAACTGAAACTTGTTTGGCTGAACAGGGGTCAGGCGACCCGCCTGGTATGACCCAAGCGGGCCGCGTGGGGCTGCCAGCGACAGGAAATTCGTTTTGGGTCGAATTGGGTCCGAATTTGAGTGACATACAGCTGGTTCTTGCCTCCAAAAGCTCCAATGGGATGCCATGCATGGCTACTACAACAGTACCCTCGAAATTTCAGCTTTAAATCAGATTACAAACCATTTCTTGGACATTTGCATTTGATCAAGAACTTATTTCTCTCAAGAGCTCTCAAGAACTTTCAAGGCAGGCTTTCTGGAGTTAATCTGATCATCAAGGTCGAATCCTAGTGTTCACTAAACACCTATAGGACTCTTGTAAGCTCTCAATTCAATCTTTAATCCGTTCTTGTTGTGATTATTGCTAAAAGTCAAACTGGTTGTTCATAAGCTTTGACTTTCTGATTAAACAAGTTTCAATCAGTCAATTCTCGAATTGAAACCTGTTATATGTTGGTAATATTATGGGAAACAAACCCTCAAAAGGGTACTCTTTGATTCCCACTACATGCATGCTAAATGTCGAGTCAAACCTATTTCTAAAAAGTCAACAGAAGCAATTTTTGTGAAAAATGACATGAATAATGATATAGATGACATGCAATCTGTTTGATCTTCATAGAAAGCTTTATTAAGAATATAAGAATGTGTTTTATCATCATCAACTCGACAATCTATAGTATAGACACGAATCGGAACCGAAAGTCTTGTAAAACGATTATTTCGTAGACTATCGATTCGGATTCATACATGCATGTTCGAGATCTGTATTGGAAAGTATTTTTGACCATTTTTATTTTGGTTAAACTTTCTGGAAATTTTATGTCATAAGTCTATGCTTAGCCGATTCGAATGCATGTTTCCGATTTATGCATAAAGTTGACTATTTTGCCCTTTTTGATATAAAACGTGATTTTTGGAAAAGTGAAAGGATAGAAATCTTTATTTCTAATATATAAACTTGCACCGAAAATTTCGGATCAGTTGGTGGTCCAGATTGTGAGTTATGGCCATTAGCGTAAAACTATATTATAAATTTACATAAACGGTCCTTTTCGCGTAGAACCCGTTTCTGGCCACGTTTTGATACGAAACTCTTTACCAACAGATGTAATATAATATTCTAGGAATTTTGATGATTTTTAATTAATTTTTGGCTGAACGGATCCTAGATCGCCTAGTCATTTCGGCTTATGTCGGTTTTGACCGTTTTAGCCATAAAATGAGTTTTACACATCCTTTTGACCCGAAACCTTTTTCTACTGATTTTATATGATGAATAAATTATTTTAAGTATTCTGGAAATATAAAAATCTCAGATTTAATTTGAAAACCCGAAAACGCCCTTAAATCGCATATTTAGCGTTTTAAGCACATAGTAAGCGTTATACTTGTTTTAAACATATAAGACCTATACCTACTGATGTGTTTAGCTTATTTTCATATAATAACAGTAAGTATAAGTATATGATCTCAGATTTCCAGTTTTGGCATTTTTAGCCCTTGTGAAATTACTAAAATACCCCTACGGTGCATAGTTTGGTTTTAAATGATAAATTTGGTATATGGGTCATACCCTACTGATATAATATGTTATATTAAGTATATTTACTGTATGAACCAGACCCGAAACTCAGATTTCTAATTTTACTCTTTTATTATCTTTTAAATGACCAAAATGCCCTTCTAAGGCATAAATTGAGTTTAAAATTATTCCGGGCAATATAGAACATAACTTACTGATATTATATCATATTTAAAGCATATTATATCAGGGAACTTGCATTTGAATCATTTGTCTACCCGTATCGCCCTTTTTCCGTTCGGTTCGGTTTACGTAACTAGTTTGCGTGAATTAACCGAAACGGGTCAAACGATATCATTTTTATTTCAAAATCCAGAATGTATTTAGTATACCCATATTATACAAGTATTCAAACTTGCCGGGTCTAAATCACATTCTATCCGGTCTTTCGCTTAATCATGCGTAAACCGTATCATTCTTGAAACTAACCGGTCAAAGCTTAGGCTTAAATAAAAGACCCGTTAGGAATCTAATAGGTTAATTATAAACCTTTGTTCCAGATTAGGAGGCCCGGTAAAAGCTACCAACACTTATCATTTGTGACTTATACTTGCTCAGGTAAATACATTTTGACTTATTTTCCCTATACGGGCTTGGGGTACGGTATTTAAAATACCGCTTGATCGGGCGCACAAGTCCTGCTCCTTATGGGTGTACAGTCTTGAATAGCTTGTGCGACTTCGTTTAAACAGTCTTGTCTTACTTAAAGGCTTTGGGGGGTTATTGACCGTGTCCCGGATATCCTTGGCATTATCTTACGAGATGGCCACAACCAGAGCACGGGGTGTAGGCGTACACTCGTCGTGTATAACTCTTTAATGTGGTGTGTCATTTAATTCTTAGCCCGGACAGCAGATCCCGGGCCACCAAAGATACGAGTGCATGTAAATCGTTCACAAGTTTATATTATATAATTATCCCAAGTTAATAAAAATATTTATGCCTTGTGCATTTAAATCAATTTTCAATCATTTTCAAAATGAGTCAGTCGATTTGTATTTACCAGTGTAAACTGACGTATTTTTCCCAAAAGGTTAAGTGCAGGTACTAAACGAAAATAGGCTGGCTGTTTCCTAAGAGCGTCCACTATAGTCTCGCAAGCTCGGACGACAAATATCTGTTGAACTATTTATTCTTATTTTATTTGATCCGCCTGTGGATCCGTTTCAACTACTGTGATATTTATTATTGCAATTTATTTAAAAGTTGAAATGTATCTATTCTGCTTCCGCTGTGCATTATTATATTGTGTTGATTGTCTATGACGATGCCAACTACGTCACTGTACCCCACACCGGGCCCACCGGTGACACGTGGAAATCTGGGTGTGACACAAAAGGTTCCTACAGCTTTCCGATCGCCGTGTCCCTACTATTTTCCGACCACAATGTTCCTACTGTTTTCCGACAACCATGTTCCTACTGACGTGATGTCGTGGTCACAATCAAATTTAATCCAATTACTACTAAATAGTTAGTGGCAAGTGGGTATCGAACACAGGGAGTTTGTGGAATGTGTGTTATTTAAAGGTTTGTCCAGGTTAACTAAAATTAAACTAAATGCAATGAAAAAAAATTCAAGAGTTGGTTTGACTGATTTGATTTTTAAAACTAAGATTACTATTCTAATTGCAAAATGAAAGTGTTGGTTTGTAAATAATTTAGAGACAAATGACCATCTTTAGTTTCCGGTTTGCTTCAACGCTTGTGCTATCATCCACTAGAAAGAACTACATAGACATAGTTCATGTGTAATTACTTGTTGTGACAAAAGGGAACGAAGTACTCGGATTCCTAGAGGGTGAGGTTGTTACCCGATGACCAATTAACCCTTACCCAATCCTAATTCTACCCATGATATCTCGATTGCCAATGGCACCAAGAACGTATGGTTTCAAACTAGAATAACATAAGAATCAACAATTTACAAGCAAATAATCACACACCATAATAAACAAAACATAGATAAAGTTTACCATTCTAGAAATACGAAATCAAAGCACAACCGTCTCAAACAAACCTTCAACTAAAGATGACCACCATAAGTTTAGCCGCACATGGCTTGGACAATCATCATAAAAAAAGTCTTAATGTTCATCACAATAAAAAACATAAAAACAATGATTCAAGATGTCTTCAAGCTCCCAAGAACAAGCAAAATCATCTCCAAAATGATGTGTAACCGAATGGTAATGATAAGTGGTGAAAAGACACCATAAATCCGCATTAAAAGGTGGAAGTTACACATTTACGCAGGTCAGCGCCGTAAGGTACTGTGGCTTTAAACTGTCATACGGTGACAAAAAGTGCCTGTCGGCGCCGTAAGCTACGGCCCTTGCCGTAGCCTACGGCAGGCTTCAACATGAAAACTTGTTTTCAGCATAACTTTTTCGTTTCAACTCCGTTTTCGTCTACGTTCTCGTAATTTTGTCCTCTATCATGCTATCCTCTTAATTCTTCAATTCCAAAAATTGATTTTTTCATTTATTCTCCGTGTTCCTTCCATTTTAAGCTCCCGTTTGTACCTGAAACACAAACAGCAGTAGTTATCTAATTCTAGACAACTACCCGATTAAATGTAGGATTTTATTATCATTTATACCATTTAAGGGTTGTCCTACGGACTACCCGTCACATCCACACACTTAACTGTTGCTTGCCCCAAGCAACCCGTTCAACAAAACACAATTTATTCAAGCGATCAAGCACACAAACCAAGCTAGAATATACCGTCCTTTTACTAACCTTTTATCATACCACAAGACACACCCCTCACAACAACTCTCGGTGACAAGTACTATTAGCATGTTATGCTAAAACACTCGATGCAAATGTGTGATCGTGCGACAATAGGCTTGTATAAAAATCAAGTCTCCTCCTATCAAATGCCTAGCATGCTTATGAATCAAAAGGACATTCGGGTTGTAACAGGGCTATGTGTAAAGGTAGGAAAATGGTGGAATATATATGCAAGTAGCTAACTGATTTAACCCGGTTTTTATTTCTACTACTAAACAACGCAAACATCAACTATATACACAACCTCTCAACTACTATCACAACTAAATTCTTCTTTTTGTATTTTTCTCATATTTTTCTTTTTTTTTCTTTTTTTTTTAAACATAAAACTCAACATTATATACAAGAACATCAACAATCACAAACTAAACTCCTAAATCGGGTCATCTCAATAGGTAAAGTTTTGTAGGAAGTAGGTTTGGGTCACAACCGAATGGTATAAGGCTCAAACATGGCTTTCTAAAGACCAAACCCCCACCCCTCACAATACCAAGCCCTTATATGTAACGTATGAGGTCCAACCCCCAATTCCCACACTCTCACACATCTAGATGAGGCTACCTAAAAGTCCCCTATCATTTTCACAAGCATGCTAACTCTAGGATTTAACAAGAATTCGTACACAAGTTCTATTAACACAATACACACACCGCCACTCAAAACAAAGAAAGCATCATTAATAATCATATGTGGCTCAAACTCTCACCAATAAAGGACTAGAAAGGGGTGTCGGTGTGTCAAGTGAAACAATATCAAGTGTTCAAATTTCGACCATTTTCGCTTGGTTTCACTATTTTTAAATTTCTTCAAAAATTTCCCCCCATCTCCACACTTGGGATACATTGTCCCAATGTATGGTTTTGAGGGAAAGATCGCTTTTAACAAAAAACATTAGTTTTTTTTATAAACAAAAGCAAACTAATAAACTAACAAATTTCAAAGCTAAAGAACATGACAAGTCTAAGGAAAAAGTACATTGACCTAGTGAAGTTTGACACAACAGATATTGTAAGTGATCCAATTCCCTATCACCACCTTCACACAAATATCCACACATCTTCCCCACACTTGAGTGTTGCCATGGCCCTGAAACATAGAAAACTAAAGAAATAACAAGATCAGTGAAAAACCTCGGGTTGCCTTCCGAGCAGCGCTAAGTTTTCAGGTCTTCAGCCAGACCGTGCCACCCCCATTTAAGGTGGCTCAAAGAAACGGTTCCTGCCATCTCCATCACTTCCTCGTGCCATTGAGCAAAATGCATCCGTCTCGTTTCGACTCGGTGGGTAATCAAATACACTCTTGCTTGAACCCATATGCTTTTCTTCACGATCCGGTGGGTGATTTCTTCTCATTCTTTGAAACACCTTTTCACTAAACCCGTTATCCTTTGCCTCAACAAAATCGTAACTAATCATCTTAGTCTGAACATCAAATGACAAAACGGTTCTTTTCGGTCATGGTAATGATTCCTTCTCTACAATTGATTTGAGTATTTGCCATATAGAGAAACGGTCGACCCAGAATCACCCTTTGTTGTGACGCCATCATGGTAGTAGCATAATCTAAAACCAGAAAATCTACCGGGTATTCGAATTCTCCCAACCGAATCATAACATTCTTAACCATTCCCCGTGGACGCCTCCAACTTTCATCCGCCAAACTCACCATGGTGTCTACATCCTGAAGCGGACCAAAATCATACATGTCGTATAGATCACCTGGTAACACACTCATGCTTGCCCCATAATCCAATAATGCATGAGGAATCTTTAGTTTCCCCACTCGGATAGGCACGATTGGCGCTCCATACTCTTTATCATTCTCGACTTCGGCATCTTTTTCCAAACCTGCATTCACTTGATACGAAGAAGTTAGCAATGTTTCATTAAATTTAGTATTTGGAACGGTACTTACCACATTGATGTTAATGCTTTTTGTGTTCTTGGGATTTATCACCGTGTCACTTGGTAATTGACCTTTTGCTTTCTTCAATAATGCCACGTCACTTGCAAGTTGACCCATTTGAGTGGTCAACGACTGAATCGCTGTATCACGGATTTCATCTTTTTGCATGCGAACATCATCCATTTGATTTCTTCGCTGCATCTCTAGTTGCATTGCCTTGAGCATTGATGTGCACAAAATGCAACATATAAATTACATCAATTGTGGAATAAAACTAACCCTTTTTTAGTACTAATGTTGGAAAAAATGTGCTTTTGTCTTCCTTTTGTATTTTCAGGATTAAATGAGCTCAAATGAACAAAAGAAGCAAAAAGACAGCTAAATCTAACATAAATACAAGAAAAGGAACAAAAGTGGCATGCCCGACCTCCCGACAGCATCTTCCCAAGCAAAACAAAGAAGACAGAAGACTGAACACGCCCCGTGCTCAGTGAGCACGGGGCCGTGCCCAAGTGTCAGCAGATAAGACAAACTCATAGAAGCTTTTGTTGCCCACCACGGGGCCATGCCCAACGGACACGGGGGCGTGGTCAACTTCCTGCAGACGAATTTAATGAAATTGCGAATTGCAATTAATGAAGAGAGAGACGCGGATGGACACGGGGCCGTGCCCGAGCTTCTGTTCAGCCTATAAATAGGAGTGTTTGGAGCTCTTGCAACTCATCCCTTGGCACACCACCTCTCTCACACTTCACCCACCACCCACCATCATCACAACACCATCATGAACCACCATCATCCATTGTCCATCATAGAGTGTGTGAGTCGTCTCGGGATCCAAGATTGATCGTAAGAGTTCTTGACAATCAAAGGCCATGTTTGCCTAAGTCTCTTACATCACTTGGTGAAGACAAGTGTTTGGTGTAATACTTTTTATTTTTAATCTTTTGCACTTTTTAATTGGTTTTGTATTAATGACTTTAATTACTAGTTTCTTATGTTGAAGGTGATTCTTCCTTATCGTTTGTCCGTGGTGTCTTGGCATTATTTTACTGTCTATATAAAATAAAAGATTTTCACCATTCATATCTCCACGGTCTATATGGAGGTATGTTGGCTACCTGGTCGGGGGTTAAGGGAACGGTTTGGTAAGAGTCTTGCCATTGTTCAGTGTATAGATCCTGCAAAGGACCTGGGTCAAATTTAGTAGGACCTCCTTCAATACCCAAAGGTATTGGATGGCGGGGGTCCAAACTCTTTGATCCCCTCATAAGTTAAACTACTATTAAAACTTTAACCCGGCTACTTAGGACTGTATCCCTGCTGACTCAGACTATTAGCCGAGGGTAACGTCGCCTTCAAAAGAGGGGCCTACCACATTATGCATTAATAACTTAATTAATTATCTTTCAATAATCCGACCCTTTAGGATTGTATCCTTGCTGACTCAAACTACTGGGTTGAGGGTAACGTCGCCTTCAAAAGAGGGGCCTACTACAATAACTAAAATAATCTCTTAAACAAGTGCAAAAGTGCAAAAATAATCAAAGGTTACACTACACACGAGTCGGATCCAAGTGATTCATCTTGTCTATCTGTTTTATTTTTATTTTATTTTTCAGCAATTTAGTTAGTTTTATTTTCTTAGTTTAAAAACCTTTTTTCTAACATTTTGATTGATTAGATGTTGAGGATAAACCGGTACTAAAAGCTCTTGTGTCCTTGGACGACCTCGGTATCTTACCAACACTATACTACGTCCACGATTGGTGCACTTGCTCATATGTGTGTTTAGTGTTAGTAAATATCATGTTTTATAAATTTAAAACTTGGCTAAAAAGTGTAAAAAGGGCTTAAAATATATACCTAAAACATATATACACTAACACACATCAAGCTTTTGGCGCCATTTCCAGGGACACAAGGATTTTAAGAAAGTTAGGAATCAACGGCCTAATCATTTTTTTCTATTTTCTTTTTGTTTTTTAGGATTTTCTTAATTTTTCAGCTTCTGCAGAACTCAGCACGGGCCGTACCCGCTGAACACGCCCCGTGCCCAATCATTGGAACTGGCAATCTTGTTTTAAGTCAGACAGTAAGCTGAACACGGGGCCGTGCCCACTTAACACGCCCCCATGCCCAAGATTCAGTTACTGAAAATAGAACCGTAAGATCCCGACGGTTGGTAATTTCTGACACAAAAATGAGTGATAATGATCTTTTTTACTTCCGGCACTCTTATGGTACGTGGCGTCAATTATGTGGAGGCGGTCATAAAGAATTAGAATGCTATTTTCTAAATTATAAGCCCCGCTATATAGACCCATCGTTTGCCTGTAGCCTTAAGAGGGGCGAAAGTAAAAATAATCCTTATCTCTCCCTCGAATGCGCCCAGCCGGATATTTTAGGAGAAATGCTTCTTGATGAACTATTTCAACTAGAAGATCTGATTCTTAATTGGTTAAAAGAACTTAAGATGGATTTCCTTAATTCATCTCAAGACGATGACCAAGAAGAAGTGTTGGGGTCGCATTCAAACTAGCTCGTTGCTCCCGATAATACCTTCAACTCTAGCAAAGACTTGGACGATAGTCGTCCCTGTGCCGATTGTGCCGTGAAGGACTCCCCATCGACCTCGTTCGATCATACATAGACCTGAGCGATTCGGCATACACCTTCTTTAACGAGAGCCCGGAAAGGGTTGGACTTGTCCACCTACATTTAGCATAGGAATCACCCTCACCGACAACCTCTTGCGTTCTCGTCTTAATCTAGATCAATTAAGGTATCTTAGGCACTTTGGGGTTGTTCCATCCAGTAAGGAACCGCCCGATCAGGATAAGTTCCTTGAAAATAGACAAACTTCATAATCAGCCTTTCGACACGGGGTCGTGCCCAGCCAACACGCCCCCGTATCCACCAAAAGATTCCTTTCTGACTTTACGTCAGAATACAGACAAACTGTGTCAGGATCTTGCCTGCACACGGGGCCGTGTCCAGCCGACACGGGGCCGTGTCCAGCCGACACGGGGCTGTGTCCAGCATGCTGTCATTTTCTATAAATGCAGCCAAGAATCCTGCACATTTGGACCATCCAGGGACAGAGATTTGAAGGGATCTTCTCTCCTACCATACTAGAATGTCAAGTGAAAACAGTGGAACGTCTTCCGTGCATTCAAGAAACAGTCGAAGAGGGAGAAGGCCTTCCATTAAAGCTACCCTTGTACACTACGTCATGGCACTACGGGAAACTCTCGATGAAATGACTTCGGTAGAGGAGGTCCTAATAGACCGTATAAATTATCTTACGGTGGGGCTGGAAAATAGTTTTCAAGAAATTAACCTCTTGCACCAGAGGTTAAATGTTCTTGTAACACCTCCCATGGAACTCGTCCTCCCTCGAGAGGATTGGAACCTAGCACTTGGAGTCAACAACCCTACCGGGTGGGATGACATTCCAGCGGAACCTCCCCTTGAAAATCTACAAAAAGTCCCGGTGGAAGTTGCACCTCCTCAAACCGACGCCAACGAGCCCTCCTTCCTCCTCCCAAGGGAGATAGAGGAGTGGCTCGCCGACATATGAGGAATCCATGCCCGGAGGAAGGAGTTCTATGAAGCTGCATCCAACCGAGAATATTATCTTCTCGGAAATTTTGCTAATTAGAATAGCTTGTAGGCTAGAACTCCTTGGTTTAAGCTTCTTGTGCTTACCTATCTAACTTACTAGCATTTTAGGATAATGTAATTCTCTCTATGATTATTAATGAAATGATGGTTTTAAGGTTTGGATGATGTTGTAATAAATAAAACACACTCGGGATGGTGAAGGATAACAAGGGAAATGAGAAACATCACCCCATGCACGAAAACAGGGCCATCCGACAACAATTTCTTCATTACAGTAAGTTCAGCACGGGCCGTGTCCGCTAGGGGTGTGCATGGGTCGGTTTGGGTCGGTTTTTACTATTATCCATAACCATAACCTCTAGTTCGGTTATGGAGTTTTGGTAACCATAACCATAACCAAACTTCGGTTATGGTTAATCGGTTATGAAGTCGGTTATGGGTTCGGTTTTGGTTAATTTCGGTTAAGTAACCAAGCAAGGTTTGAAATAAATAGGGTTGTGCACGATTCGAACTTAGCTTGAGCCTATTTTAAAAGATAACGAAGACTAAACGTTTTGGTTAAACTACCGATTTAGAGTTCTTTTTAATAAGGTAATTCTCAAACAAAAACAATTATGGCCATAACACCTTAGTTCTTTATCAAAATAAATGACATATATATCAAGATCATTTTGTTACTAACACACTTTTATCTTAGTAAAAACCCTCTATATGGTTTTGTAAAACACAAATCTATTATATAAAGTTAACATCACAACTTCGGTTCGGTTTCGATTATATTCGGTTAACCAAAGCTTCATAACCATAACCATAACCGATTAAGCAGTTATACGAAGTTTCATAACCATAATCATTGGTTATGTTGGTTATCGGTTATTAGTGGTTCGGTTATGTCGGTTATGGTTCGGTTATCGATTATGATGGTTAATTTGCTCACCCTAGTGTCCGCCCAACACGGCCCCGTGCTGCACAATCTGCAGAAAATCGCCCAGTTCAGGTAATTGGACACGGGCCGTGTTCACTGAACACGCCCCCGTGTCCAGGCTTCTGTTTCTCTTTATTAATTTTTGTCACTGGCACCTGAACACGGGGCCGTGCCCGGTCACCACGGGGTCGTGTCCAGAGTGCCAGTAACATAAAATTTTGCTTTTAACACCCTTTTACACATTCAATCAACCTAAAAACTTATTTTTGGGACACATTGAGGACAATGTGTAATTTAAGTGTGTGGGGGGGGGGGGGGATGCTAAAACCTTGAATCTTGCAAGTCCTAATAACAAGCCTTACACAAAACTCTATTGGAACCGCTAATCACCCCAAATTTTTTCAAAAAATTTTCATTTTCTTTTTATTTGTCTAAGTTTAAGTTGGGAATTCAAGTTCTAACAAGGTTATATTTTTACAAGTTTACAACCGATAGTGTCGTGATAAAAAGAACCAACATAAGAAAATTATGAAACGACATAACAAGCTTAGTTAAAATTTGACTATATCTACTTGATCACATAAAAACCCTTTCCCACAAAAGTGAGTTTTGAGCCTTTATCGAGCATACAGATACATATCTTTACACTAAATGCTCATTTTTCATTTCTTGTGTGAATAGCCGCTTGGTTCGTACTACTCTAGAACTTGCCACGACAATACATTCCCGGTCCTTACCAACTTAAACCCAAGTAAGTAAATGATGGAGGCATTAGGACTAACCCTTTTTCTTTCTACACCATTATTTTTCATTTTTTTTTACCACCTATCCAAAATCCCCCTAGTTAACCCCTTTGAGCCTAAACCTTTTCATTTCTTAACCCAAAACAAATCACCCTTTTTACCCACCTAAAACTTTTTATTTTACCCCCTTCTTTTAGTAACAACGTTCGGTTTTCTTATGACTTGAAAAAAAATTGAAAAAATAAAAAGTATTTCAAAAAAAAAAAAACCCGACGTTTTGTTACGCTTTTCGCCCTTTTACTAACCACTAACCAAACCACCCACCTTTAGCCCAAGCCTAACCCTTCACCCAAAAAGTCCTCTTGATATTTACAAAGGTATATAGTTAAAAAGGAGGAAGATTGATTGCTTGGCAAGCTTATGGTAGGAGTAAGTTCCATGCCGCTCTCGAGTGGTTCACTAAAAAATACACCTTCGGCCGAGTGTTGAGTGATTCCCCCTGAGGTATGTGAACTTGTATATAAATGAAATTTTAAAAAAGGTATGTTATGCCTTAATAAGTAATTTATTTTATGAAACGTCTTTAATAAATCATGACGAATAGGATTGTAAATAAATAAAAAAATAAAACCTAAATAAAGAATCTTGGAAATCCCGACACTCTATGACAAGCCAGAAAAAACCTTCTCTTCTACCCATTCCATTTGGGAGTGAAAAAAAAGCCACATTATAAAGAGTTTTGCTTGAGGACAAGCAAAGATTCAAGTGTGGAGGCATTTGATGTGCACAAAATGCAACATATAAATTACATCAATTGTGGCATAAAACTAACCCCTTTTTTAGTACTAATGTTGGAACAAGTGTGCTTTTGTCTTCCTTTTGTATTTTCAGGATTAAATGAGCTCAAATGAATAAAAGAAGCAAAAAGACAGCTAAATCTAACATAAATACAAGAAAAGGAACAAAAGTGGCATGCCCGACCTCCCGACAGCATCTTCCCAAGCAAAACAAAGAAGACAGAAGACTGAACACGCCCTGTGCTCAGTGAGCACGGGGCCGTGCCCAAGTATCAGCAGATAAGACAAACTCATAGAAGCTTCTGATGCCCACCACGGGGCTGTGCCCAGTGGACACGGGGGCGTGGTCAACCTCCTGCAGACGCATTTAATGAAATTGCGAATTGCAATTAATGAAGAGAGAGACGCGGATGGACACGGGGCCGTGCCCAACGGACACGGGGCCGTGCCCAACGGACACGGGGTCGTGCCCGAGCTTCTGTTCAGCCTATAAATAGGAGTGTTTGGAGCTCTTGCAACTCATCCCTTGGCACACCACATCTCTCACACTTCACCCACCACCCACCACCATCACAACACAATCATCCACCACCGTTATCCATTGTCCATCATAGAGTGTGTGAGTCGTCTCGGGATCCAAGATTGATCGTAAGAGTTCTTGACAATCAAAGGCCATGTTTGCCTAAGTCTCTTACATCACTTGGTGAAGACAAGTGTTTAGTGTAATACTTTTTATTTTTAATCTTTTGCACTTTTTAATTGGTTTTGTATTAATGACTTTAATTACTAGTTTCTTATGTTGAAGGTGATTCTTCCTTATCGTTTGTCCGTGGTGTCTTGGCATTATTTTACTGTCTATATAAAATAAAAGATTTTCACCATTCATATCTCCACGGTCTATATGGAGGTATGTTGGCTACCTGGTCGGGGGTTAAGGGAACGGTTTGGTAAGAGTCTTGCCATTGTTCAGTGTATAGATCCTGCAAAGGACCTGGGTCAAATTTAGTAGGACCTCCTTCAATACCCAAAGGTATTGGATGGCGGGGGTCCAAACTCTTTGATCCCCTCATAAGTTAAACTACTATTAAAACTTTAACCCGGCTACTTAGGACTGTATCCCTGCTGACTCAGACTATTAGCCGAGGGTAACGTCGCCTTCAAAAGAGGGGCCTACCACATTATGCATTAATAACTTAATTAATTATCTTTCAATAATCCGACCCTTTAGGATTGTATCCTTGCTGACTCAAACTAATGGGTTGAGGGTAACGTTGCCTTCAAAAGAGGGGCCTACTACAATAACTAAGATAATATCTTAAACAAGTGCAAAAGTGCAAAAATAATCAAAGGTTACACTACACACGAGTCGGATCCAAGTGATTCATCTTGTCTATCTGTTTTATTTTTATTTTATTTTTCAGCATTTTAGTTAGTTTTATTTTCTTAGTTTAAAAACCTTTTTCTAACATTTTGATTGATTAGACGTTGAGGATAAACCGGTACTAAAAGCTCTTGTGTCCTTGGACGACCTCGGTATCTTACCAACACTATACTATGTCCACGATGGGTGCACTTGCCCATATGTGTGTTTAGTGTTAGTAAATATCGTGTTTTATAAATTTAAAACTTGGCTAAAAAGTGTAAAAAAGGGCTTAAAATATATACCTAAAACATATACACACTAACACGCATCAAGCATCTCCATGACCTCATTTCCACCAGAAGAACTTTGACCCGAACCACTTTGACCTGTTTGGTGAGATTGCCCTTGGTAGCCATAATTATTTCCACCTCGATAGTTCCCTTGAAAGTTTGGGTTGGCTTGATTCGAGGGATTCCCGTAACGGAAGTTTAGATGGTTTCTCAAACCGGGGTGGTAAGTGTTAGAATTCATATTGTAATTTCTACCACCCCCTCCTTGCAAAGCATTCACCTCCTCATATTGCCCTTCACCTCCTTGGCAATTTTCAGCCGCATACCCTATCTCATTACAAGTTGCACAAACATCATAAATTTGATTAGACGTTTTAACATTACCATCGTCTACCGCATGCACTTGAGTTCGGGTAATGGCCGATCGTCCTCTCCTTGACGCTTGAGCTTTTCTTTTTGATGTAACCGCCATTTGTTCCAAATATTCCCAATCATCTTGCTCATAATTTGTGCCAAAAGTGCCATTTGTGATAGACATTAAGTCACGCGCATCTTCGGAACATAACCCCTCATGAAATGCATTCATCAATTCCCATAGCTCTATCCCATGATGAGGGCAATTCTTTATCATCATGTTAAACCTCTCAAATGATTCGTGAAACATTTCACCCTTTTGTTGTTGAAAACTTCTCAAACTTTTTCTAGCATCATTTGTCTTTTGCGCGGTGAAGAATTCATCCAAAAAGATTTGTTGCATTTCTGCCCATGTATGGATAGATGCGGATGGCAATGTATAAAACCACTTTTTCGCCTTGTCTTCTAAGGAAAATTGGAATAGCACCAATTTAACATCATCGGCTGAGAATCCTTGACCCCCAATAGTATTACAAATCGAATCGTAAGCCTCCAAATGAAAATAAGGCTCCTCCGTTGCTAAACCCTTATACTTTGGCAAACTTTGTAACGTATTGGTTCGAACTTTAAAAGTCCTTCCTTGATCATTTTGAGGGATAACTACTGGTGAAGGATTATGAGTGATCACCGGTCTAAAATGTGCTTCAATGCCTCTCGCGTGTTCTCGAAGATGTCTTCTTGGTACCCCCAACCGAACTCTTGGGCGTATAGGACCCATTGGTCTTTGAACTTGCATTCGTGGAGGCCCAAATTGTTGTGGAGGTGGTTGAAATCTCGGCCCCACATGAGGTTGTTGAACTCGTCTTTGCACCGGTGGACCTTGTGGTGGCAATTGTTGAGGTATGATTTGTTGTTGAGGAATCCTACCAACACTTGACATTCTTTGGTTTTGACTTTGACCTTGCACATAAGTATACTCCCCTTGATCTCCATCACCCCCATACATGTAACCTTCCTCATCATATCCCCCAAAATCTTCTTCATACCCATCATCGAACCCATCTTGTCTTAATCCCGAAGTATGTTGAAACTGTGACTGAAATGGAGCGGAATGGATGATAGATGGACCGGTTTGGAATAAGTTGGATGGTGGCATTTGGTATGCTGATGAAGGTTGACCGGATGTTGGGAAAAATGTTGAAAAAGCTGGAAAAACGGATGATGTAGGGTTGTAACTGAAAGAGTATTCGGATTGAGTGTTTTCGGGTAAGGTATTGGTTTGACTTCTGGTGTGGATGTAGGAATGGTAGTATTTGGTGATGGTTGTGTTGAAGATGGTATAAAAAGTGGTGTAAGTTCACCCGTAGTGGGTGGTGATGGTGGATCCATGTATCGAAGTGGTTTAATTGGTGTAGTTGGTGTTGTTGGTGAACCGCTAATTTTGTTTTCCCTTAACAAGATTCTATTTCCTCTCAAAGTTCGTTCGATCTCTGGATCAAATGCCAATGGTGATAGTTTGTGAGAGCTTCTAGTACGCATGCACCTGTAAATACCTGCACACTAACACCCAGCGTAAACCAGAGAAATAACAACTAAAAGAGATAAAAAATAACACACGTTGCGCACTACTCCCTGGCAACGGCGCCAAAATTTGACGTGATGTCGTGGTCACAATCAAATTTAATCCAATTACTACTAAATAGTTAGTGGCAAGTGGGTATCGAACACAGGGAGTTTGTGGAATGTGTGTTATTTAAAGGTTTGTCTAGGTTAACTAAAATTAAACTAAATGCAATGAAAATAAAATTCAAGAGTTGGTTTGATTGATTAGATTTTTAAAACTAAGATTACTATTCTAATTGCAAAATGAAAGTGTTGGTTTGTAAATAATTTTGAGACAAATGACCATCTTTATTTTCCGGTTTGCTTCAACGTTTGTGCTATCATCCACTAGAAAGAACTACATAGACATAGTTCATGTGTAATTACTTGTTGTGACAAAAGGGAACGAAGTACTCGGATTCTTAGAACGTGAGGTTGTTACCCGATGACCAATTAACCCTTACCCAATCCTAATTCTACCCATTATATCTTGATTGCCAACGACACCAAGAACGTATGGTTTCAAACTAGAATAACATAAGAATCAACAATTTACAAGCAAATAATCACACACCATAATAAACAAAACATAGATAAAGTTTACCATTCTAGAAATACGAAATCAAAGCACAACCGTCTCAAACAAACCTTCAACTAATGATGACCACCATAAGTTTAGCCGCACATGGCTTGGATAATCATCATAACAAAAGTCTTAATGTTCATCACAATCAAAAACATAAAAACAATGATTCAAGATGTCTTCAAGCTCCCAAGAACAAGAAAAATCGTCTCCAAAATGATGTGTAACCGAATGGTAATGATAAGTGGTGAAAAGACACCATAAATCCGCATTAAAAGGTGGAAGTTACACATTTACGCAGGTCAGCGCCGTAAGCTACGGTGGCCACCGTAGCTTACGGTGGCTTGGAATGGCTTACGATGGCTTTAAACTGTCATATGGTGACAAAAAATGTCTTTCGGCGCCGTAAGCTACGGCCCTTTCCGTAGCCTACGGCAGGCTTCAACATGAAAACTTGTTTTCAGCATAACTTTTTCGTTTCAACTCCGTTTTCTTCACCGTTTTCGCCTACATTCTCGTAATTTTGTCTTCTATCATGCTATCCTCTTAATTCTTCAATTCCAAAAATTGTTTTTTTCATTTATTCTCCGTGTTCCTTCCATTTTAAGCTCCCGTTTGTACCTGAAACACAAACAACCGTAGTTATCTAATTCTAGACAACTACCCGATTAAATGTAGGATTTTATTAACATTTATACCACTTATGGGTTGTCCTACGGACTACCCGTCACCTACTGTTTTTCGACCATAACCTTTCCACAGTTTTCCAACCAGATTTTCTAATTTCTCTTCCTATCAATTTCCGACTAAAAACTTTTTAATAAAAAAATTATAAAAAAAACTAAAAAATCCAGATTTTTTCTACTAAAAATGCCGATAAAAAATCCAAAATACAATACCATTATAAACTAAAGTTCGTCTACAAAATACAATATGGTTTTCCAACTACAAGTTCAACCACAATATGACGCGATTGTCAAATTACAAGTTCAACCACAAAATATGACACTCTTGTCAAATTACAAGTTCATCCGTAAAAGACAACAAACAAAAACTAAACTATGGTGGAGGATTGCTAGGATTACCAAATTGTTTCATAAACTCGGCCATTTGTCGTTGCATATCTTCACTCATTTGTTGTTGCATCTCTTCGACTCAGTTTTATAACATTTCAACGTGGGATTGTTACACCTCTTCAAATCGTTTATTTAACCTTTCCACTTGAGATTGCAAGTTCTGCACCTATATAATTGTTAACAACAAACATAATATTAGAAAAAAAACAATATATATAGGGTAGTTCTTAATTAGTAAACAAACAATTTAACACATACAAACAAGCAAATATAGGGGAGTTCTTCAGGTGCGTTAATTAGGTCAGGTTAATCTAAAGCGATAACAGACCCTAAAGACTCAAGAAGGATGTATTATATTCGCGCACTTTCATTTGTTTTTTTTTTCATGCACTTTGTTGTGGAAGAACCACAAGCCTGTTTTTTTGGCCCAAACGGGATCGGGTCAACAAAAGTAAAAAACGGCTTTCGTTGGAATGAGTTCAGGTTGAAACCGACTTGAATAAAACCAAAGAATAAAACCATGAAGGTTTGTTAGTTTTTCTGATTTACATTATCAGTCTGTTTTTTTGGAACTTTGAATTTAATTAAGTTTTATTTTTATCGGATTATTGATTTTCTGAATGATTTTGGAGACATTTTGCTGGACTATTCAAATTTGAGTATCCATTTCATGAGTTATTAGTTATTTTCTATCTACGTTTGCTTTAATCTGCTTATAATGTAAACGAGTGATTTTGTGGACAGTTTGCTGGATTATATATTTAGAGTTTTAGTCACGGTTTTAATTGTTTAATCTAAGTTTTCATTACCCTTCACTGTCACCTCGCGCGAATGTTATTAACAAGACGAATGCTTGTAACCGTACACCATCATGTCAAGCAACGCGCGACGTCGAATACCCCTAGTTAAATTTAGAAACCCACCATCATGTCAAGCAACGCGCGACGTCGAATACCCCTAACCTTTTTTTCTTATTTATTTTTGACACTTTTCTTGGTTTTTCTTTTTAATCTTTTTTCAAATTACTTTCATTGGTTTAGAGTGCAATGTACGACACATATATAACGCTTTCTTATCTCTATTCAACCACATTAATGTTAAGGTGTGCACGATTCGGTTCGGTTTTTTTGCCAAAGCCGAAACCTTAATTTTGACACTTTTCTTGGTTTTTATTTTTAATGTGTTTTCAAATTACTTTCATTAGTTTAGAGTGCAATGTGTGACACATAAAACACTTTCTTATCTCTATTCAACCACGTTAATGTTAGAGGTGTGCACAGTTCGGTTCAGTTTTTTTGGCCAAAACCGAAATTGAAATGGCGGTTTTCGGTTTTTTAAACCGTTCATCAAGTTTTTAACAATAAGATCTTTATTACTATTTTATTTTGGTTTTTGGTTTGGAGTAAAAAAATAAGAAAATAATAAATGTTTTAGTCGGAAGCTAGTTGGAAATTTCCGACGAATTTCCGACAAAATATTGCGTTTCGTCGGTAATTGGTCGGAAATTTCCGACCATTTTCCGACACCATTTTCGTTTTTTCGGGTTTTCAACCTTCAAACATGTTTTTTTTCATTCCCATATTTTGTACACCTTAGTTACACATGAAATACTTTTACTTAACCAACTTATACGTATAATAACACCTACTCATATGTGCGTGTGCGCTATCGAGACCCATTACTTAAACAAGGCTTTTACTATCGTATAAGTACGTAGGTGTGTCTATGTATGTATATATGTATGTGCGTGTATACGCTGAGATAACTACATACTTATACACAGACATATGGACACGAGAAATACATTTACATATAGATATACACCTCCGCATAATTAAATATGAAATGAATAAATGTTTTAGTCGGAAACTGATCGGAAATTCCCGACGACTTTTCGACGATATGTTGTGTTTCCTCGGTAAGTGGTCGGAAATTTCCGACCATTTTCCGACACCCATTTTCGTTTTTTCGGTTTTCAACTTTCAAACATGGTTTTTTCATTCCCATATTTTGTACACCTTAGTTACACATGAAATACTTTTACTTAACCAACTTATACGTATAATAACACCTACTCATATGTGCGTGTACGCTATCGAGACCCATTACTTAAACAAGGCTTTTACTATCGTATAAGTACGTAGGTTTGTCTATGTATGTGCGTGTATACGCCGAGATAACTACATACTTATACACAGACATATGGACACGAGAAATACATTTACATATAGATATACACCTCCGCATAATTAAATATGAAATGAATAAATGTTTTAGTCGGAAACTGATCGGAAATTTCCGACGACTTTTCGACGAAATGTTGTGTTTCCTCGGTAAGTGGTAGGAAATTTCCGACCATTTTCCGACACCCATTTTCGTTTTTTCGGTTTTCATCTTTCAAACATGGTTTTTTCATTCCCATATTTTGTACACCTTAGTTACACATGAAATACTTTTACTTAACCAACTTATACGTATAAAAATACCTATTCATATGTGCGTGTACGCTATCGAGACCCATTACTTAAACAAGGCTTTTACTATCGTATAAGTACGTAGGTGTGTCTATATATGTATGTATGTATGTATGTATGTGCGTGTATACGCCGAGATAACTACATACTTATACATAGACATATGGACACGTGAAATACATTTACATATAGACATACACCTCCGCATAATTAAACATGAAATGAATAAATGTTTTAGTCGGAAACTGGTTAGAAATTTCCGACGACTTTTCGACGAAATGTTGTGTTTCCTCGGTAAGTGGTCGGAAATTTCCGACCATTTTCCGACACCCATTTTCGTTTTTTCGGTTTTTCAACCTTCAAACATGGTTTTTTCATTCCCATATTTTGTACACCTTAGTTACACATGAAATACTTTTACTTAACCAACTTATACGTATAATAATACCTATTCATATATGCGTGTACGCTATCGAGACCCATTACTTAAACAAGGCTTTTACTATCGTATAAGTACGTAGGTGTGTCTATATATGTATATATGTATGTGCGTGTATACGCCGAGATAACTACATACTTATACACAGACATATGGACACGAGAAATACATTTACATATAGACATACACCTCCGCATAATTAAATATGAAATGAATAAATGTTTTAGTCGGAAACTGGTCGGAAATTTCCGACGACTTTTCGACGAAATGTTGTGTTTCGTCGGTAAGTGGTCGGAAATTTCCAACCATTTTCCGACACCTATTTTCGTTTTTTCGGTTTTTCAACCTTCAAACATGGTTTTTTTCATTCCCATATTTTGTACACCTTAGTTACACATGAAATACTTTTACTTAACCAACTTATACGTATAATAATACCTATTCATATATGTGTGTACACTATCGAGACCCATTACTTAAACAAGGCTTTTACTATCGTATAAGTACGTAGGTGTGTCTATATATGTATACATGTATGTGCGTGTATACACCGAGATAACTACAAACTTATACACAGACATATGGACACGAGAAATACATTTACATATAGATATATACCTCCTCATAATTAAATATGAAATGAATAAATGTTTTAGTCGGAAACTGGTCGGAAATTTCCGACAACGTTTCGACGAAAGTTGTGTTTCATCGATAAGTGGTCGGAAATTTCAGACTATTTTTCGACACCCATTTTCGTTTTTTCGAGTTTTCAACCTTCAAACATGCTTTTTTCCATTCCATATTTTGTACATCTTAATTATATATGTAATACTTTTACTTTACTATCTTATGCGTATTATGCACAATCATAAGTGCATGTACGCTATCGGGATTCATTACTTAAACTAGGTTTTAATTATTCTATAATTATATATACATACTCATACATAAAGACACAAGGAAATACATTCACATGTATACGTGTAACTCAGTATAATTAAATAAAAAACAAAGGTTTTTGTTTGAAAATTGTCGGAAATTTCCGACCACTTTCCAACCAATTTCTTTTTTCGTTTTTCTTAGTTTTTTTGTCGGAATTTAGTCAGAACTCTCCTTCAAATTTCCGACGACCTTTTTCTTTGTCGGTAAACAGTTGGAAATTAGTTGCTAATATTTTTTTTATTCTAGTCGGAAGTTTGTCGGTAAGTGGTCGGAATTTCTGACTAAATTTTTTTTGGTCGGAAATTTTGGTAGGAAATCCTCAGTTTTCTAGTAGTGCTTTTGGAGGAAAGGTCGTTCTATTTGGTGGTGATTTTAGACAAATTCTTCCGGTCATCCTAAAGGTACCAGAAGCATGATAGTCAATGCTTCTTTGAATTCTTCTTATATATGGCAACATTGTCAAGTACTAAAGCTAACTAAGAATATGAGATTAAGAGTTGGATGTAAGCAAACATATTTGAAAGAAATAAAGGAATTTGCAAAATGGATTTTTAAAACTTGGTGATGGTCTCCTTGGTGAAGAAAATGATGGTGAGGTAGATATTGAAACTCTAGATGATTTACTTATTCATGATCAAGTCAATCCTATTTTTTTTTTTATTTCATTTACATATCCGGACATGAATACGTGTTTGTGGGATGTAACGTATTTCTAACAAAGAGTCATTCTTGCTCCAAAAATGAAGTAGTGGATTCAATAAATGAAGAGTTGTTAGAGAGTCTGCCTGGTGAAGAGAAGATTTATTTTAGTTCAGATAGTTTATGTCAATCTGAGGAAGAATCAGAGATTAATATGGCATTGTTTCCTCCTGATGTGTTAAACAATCTTCATTTGTCTGGTTTACCTAACGATAAATTAGTATTGAAAGTTGGTTCTCCAGTAATGTTACTCAGAAACATTGATCAGGCAAATGGATTGTGTAACGACACACGTTTATAAGTGACGAAACTCGAAAAAGTTGTGATTGAAGCAAAAATTATCACAAGAACTAATATAAGTCATCATATTTTGATTTCAAGATTGAAGATGACACCTTCTGATAAAAGAATACCAGTGAAGATTTCTCGAAGACAATTCCCACTTTCACTGTGCTTTGCCATGACAATAAATAAAAGTCAAGGACAATCGTTGGAACGTGTTGGTTTGTATCTTCCACGTCCAGTGTTTAGTTATGGCCAACTCCATGTTGATGTATCTAGGGTAAAAAGTAGGGAGTGGTTTAAAATTTTGATTTGTAATAAAGTAAAACGAGTTTGTACAACCACTACTAATGTAGTTTACAACGAAGATCTACAAAACCTATGATGACATGTTGTTATGTCATGGTTGTTGACTTTTGAACATGTAATGTATCTTCTACTCTCATATTTATTTTAAAGTTTGGATGATGTTTTTTAGATCGAAAAACATGAAAGAAGTATTATAGTGCTTTATAAAACTATGATACTTATGATATTAGTATTAATGCTTTAAATTTATTATTTGTATTGTTTTTATTAAATGTTATATTAGTATATCATGTGCATAGTGATTTGTGTTTTTAATAAATTTTTGTATGTAAATTCTCTAAAGGCTACCTGTGTTTTTAGATGTTACATAAGTGTAAATCATGTAAATTGTTGTCGAGTATTTATTAATGTATGACTGCTTATGCAATCCATAAAAGACAAATCTAATAAGTTATGAATTTAACGAACACACTATAATCTTATGGTAAAATGTGCTAAAATTAAAGTATTTTAAAGAAAATGGGGTAAAGTACAAATTTTATAAAATTTAAATGGATCCAACCCGTGTAAATGGAGCATATGTATTAGGTTTTCGGATCCTCTATTTAATGTTCTTTTCAACTCCATTATTGAACATAAACATCACAGAACACGTGCGGAAGTTTTCTCACATAAGCTTCTTATCAAAGCTCTTAACAGGTCTGCATTATATATATTAGACACTGTAAAACTAGGTATTGTTTCTTTGATGTTATTGTTTGTTTTATAAACGTTAGGTTATCTTTTTTTGATGTTATGAGAATCTATTCTTCATAAATGGCGTTTCATATTCTTTGTTTCGATCATAATAGTTGTTGTAATCTGGTGTACTTTTATTGATTAAGTATTGCATTAACTTAAATGAAGTTATTGATAGCATTCTCTGTGACAATTTGTGCATGCATCTTCTTGATGTCGTGTTCTACATTACGGTTGATAAATCAACCATATGATTTTTGGTTGTTGTTGATTTGCTTAACTGTTGTGAGAGATGATGAATTTTGTTTTGTGTTTTATTTTTTTGAAACACTAAGTGTGTGATTATACAAATAATCCCGTTAATATTTGGTACTTTTGTTTTTTAAGTACTGATTTAGTTTAACTGAAGTTACTGATGTTTTTTTAAATTATTTTATTGATATTTGAATGGTAACGAATGTTTTTTTCATCAACTTCTGTATTACAGAAATAAAATAATAGATATGATGTTTTTGTTGTTGATTTGTTTTGCTGTTTTTTGAAAGGATAATTTTCGTTTCCTGTTTTTTTCCCATGATAATTATAAACTTGTAGCATCTACATTCAACATAGCAGTTTATTGTATGTTTTCTTGGATGTTGTTCGTCTTTATAACTTGTAAGTTTAAATCCTTTTTTGCAGATATGAATCCATCCAACCAAACACCATCCTTTTTAAAATTTATGAATGAAGATGATTTTATATTTTTGGTATGTTTTTTACTTTCTTGCTACTATTAGATTGTACATTAATTTTTGATGTAAGATGTTTGCTAATTACTGTTGCAGACTATACCACTTGATTTTGAGAATTTGTTGTGGGGGAAGGAGGTCCCATACGGTCAAACTGTAGAACTACATGATGGTGACAAAACATGGTTAGTACGAGTAAATAAAAGAGATGATCATTGTATATTTGCGGATGGTTGGATAAAGTTGGTCAGAGATTGTTGTTTGAAAACCAAAGATGTTGTATTGTTAAAAGCTATTGGAAGTTTATCATTCATGGTCTCATGTTTTAAAGAAAATGTCTACGAGAGTTCTTACATTTCAGCAAATATTAGACCTGAACTTGGCATGTCTGTAAGTAACTTTATATTATTTTGCTACTTACTGTAAAGTTTTTTGGCATGACTGTAAGTAACATTCAACTAACTACCCGCCAGCTGTCTAACTAACTCAACAACCTGCTAACCTCTGTTTGCCCTTTTAACATCTATTGACTGACCCTTTTTACCTCTGTTGACTAACCCTTTTAACATCGGTTGACTAACTCTGTTAACATAAAAATGTGGATGGAACAGGGGTTTTTATATGGTGAAAAAGTGAAAGCTGACGTGGCATCTTTTTCAAACATCTGATAGTTAACATCTGTCCACGTAGCAACCTCTGTTGGGGATAATGGATGATAGTTGTTAGGAAACCTCTGTTGGAAAGCAACAGAGGTTGGGAACAGTCGATAGACAACAGTGGTTAGGTTGTGTGTAATACTGGAACCCCTGTTGACTAACCCTCATTTTAACTTCTGTTGACTAACCCATTGTAACCTTTGTTGATCATTATTTCATATCAATTTTGTAACCCTGCACTAATTATTTTTTTATTTCTTTTATAGCTAATCACTAACAAATTCTGGAAAGAATTCTATGGTAAAAATTACAAGTATGGGATAACAACTATCTACATTGGAGAAAAGTTTTGGAATGTGACGATAAAGGATGGACCGATGGATGTGGTTTTACTGATGGATGGTTAAAAGTGATTGAAGAAGTTCCAATACCACTTGAATCTTGGGTGGTTTTCACCATGATTGCCTTTAAAACGTTTGAGCTTTCTGTTTTCCATCCCGAAACCATAACTGAAATTTCTTTCAAGAAGGCTGATGTCGTTGTTTTGGATGATTCAGATTATGGAGATGATATGTTTGACTTATTGGCTGCGGTATAAAAATTCGATGTTAATATACATTTGTTTGATAACATGACGTTGATAAGTAAGTTTTATTATATTATGCCAATAACTATTGAATGTTTTGTTGTAGACTAAACACAAAGAAGTTCTGGATTCTGGTGAAGTTGCTTTAGATGATGCTGAGACTGGAGCTACGGTTCGTAATCCTTCGCAGCTTACGAGTTTTGAGGATATTTTTAATGTATATATATGCACGTAATATTTAATTATTATTATGATTTAAAATACGGTTTCTTATATATGATCATTCTTATAAATATAGTCTGTTGATGATGGCCTATTTGATTCAAACGTAGGGGCTCTGATTGATGAGTCAGATGTTAAAAGTGTTGTAAGTTTAAATTTTCCTACTTTTCTTATCTATTGTATATAAACATATATACATATATATTTTATTGCACAATAAGTATAACAAGGTTTTTTTAAAAAAAATTTGTAGCCTCAAGATCATTCTGTAAAAATAGTTGTTGATGTTAACGATCCTCAACTCCAGTCTAAAGATTTTTCTGTTTATGACACTCCTGCCTCTCCAAGTGTTGTATCTAATGTAAGCGTTTATTACTTTTACACTTCCCATTTTATTATTGTGTCAATATGTTGGTATTCTTCTGTATGATTGAGTCTTAAACTTGAAAGTTGAGTTGAGAACATACTTTGTGTGAATAAAGAAAGTTACAAAATTTCAAGAATTCAGAGTTATTATAATCTAAATTAATTTACTTAGGTTGAAAAAATGTTCAATCTTCGTGGCAAGATCATTGCGCATGATAAACAAGCTGTTGATAGACCATGCAAAGTTCAAAAGCTTAATTTAGTATCATCTACTTCAGAGCCAGTCTTACACTTCACCACACAAGCTGAACACAGGCTTGTAAGTTTTTGCAGTCCTTACGTTTTTCGTTATTTCAACAATTTCAGTTATATATCAATATTTTATAAAATTCATTATTCAATTTTCTGTTTTTAAGCATCTGCGTTGAATATGCGTACTGATAATCTTAAGCCTGTCAAGATCCAAAACCTGAAAGGTGAAGTCCAGGAACTGTTTACAAGATCTAAAAAAAACAATACTGGATTCAGCTACGGAATTGTTGGATGGCCTGCTTATCTGAGATCATGCAATATTGTTTTTGGTGATGAACTTTCGTTTGAGTTTCACAACTCTACTCAGTTGCTAAAGCTAACAAAAGTTGTGCATATCGTGACAAAGAGAAAGCTCTCTTCATGAGAGTTGCTTTGGTTGGAGGTTTATAAACAATGTTTGATGTGATGGTTGTTTGTGGTTGTACATTTGGTTCCTCGGTGGTAGTATTTAGCTTCTTAGACATGGTTTATATATAGTTATGTCTATAAACATGTTACATTGTCAATGGGTAGGTACTCCTTTTCTTGGATAGGACAACGGAAATAGTCCTATGCAACTGATATATTAACCGATGATCTATGTTTATAGTTGTCTATTATCTATAATAGATAACAAGTTTTGATACAATATCTATACACCTATCTATACTTTCTATTAAAATGTCTTATGCATGGTTTTTAAAAATCACCCGTGTTTGCACACAAGGTTTACCACTAGTATTAGATAATACAAAGAAAATATCACATTTATAATCTTAAGACTAACGAGCCTGACACTAGAGATAAGTCTTCAATCAATCATGGGGCATAACATATGATATGTTAGCTTGTCAAAGGTTGCTCAGTATTAATAAGTTTTAGAGTAAATTACAAGTTTTGTCCTTTATGTATGTTCCAAATTGCAGGCGTTGTCCTTTAAACCAAAACTTGACAGTCGGTGTCCTTTGTGTTTTCAAAATCTTGCACGTTTTGTCCTTTAGGCCAAACTTAGTTAGATTTGTTAGTTAAATCTGGTATCAAGGGGCTATTTTGTAAAAAAAAATATTCAGGGACTAAATAAAAAAACAGGATATTTATGAAAGCTCTGCATTTCATCTTCATCACCATCATCATCATCTTCATCACCAATGTCAATAAACCAAATCAAGATCTAGAAACACCAAACTGATGAAATCAAGAAACAAACACCAAACTGATGAAATCAAGAAACAACCACCACCACTTTCAAATCACACACACTCACACAGAAACTTCTCATTTCTCTCTCACCGGAAAACCATCATGTCTCCGACGTTCATATTTCCCCCAAATCTCGCCGCCCTAGAGCAACAAGATTCCGGCGATGATGCTTCTGTTCTCTCCGTCCAACACTCCACCTGCATCTCCTCTCTCCGTCCTTCAGATCTCGAAGAATTCGTCAAAGGTACATCAATTCACACACTTCACATCTCAATTCTTCTATTATCTATACAACAAAACCCTAAATGTTTCAAATCACAGGCATTTCGTTCGATTTATCGGACAAAGAGCTGTTTTGCGTCGAAGAACAAGACGTTTTTGATAGGATTTACTCATTGGTTAAGTGTTTTGGTGACCTAACTCCTGGTTCGAAGCTGAATATTGTTGAGAGTCTTCGGTCGAATTTTAGTGTGTTGCTTCCGAATATTGATTCGCTTTTTAGGGCTCCGGCTTCGCCTGCTAGTGGGAGTGGATGTGGTGACGGTGGTGGTGTGCTTGATAGAGTTAATTCGCACCGGAATGCGTTTATTGGCATTGGTTATCAAGTTGTGGTGGTTGTTTCTTGATTTCATCAGTTTGGTGTTTCTAGATCTTGATTTGGTTTATTGACATTGGTGATGAAGATGATGATGATGGTGATGAAGATGAATTGCAGAGCTTTGATATATATCATGTTTTTTTATTTAGTCCCTGAATAATTCTTTTTTACAAAATAGCCCCTTGATACCAGATTTAACTAACAAATCTAACTAAGTTTGGCCTAAAGGACAAAACGTGCAAGATTTTGAAAACACAAAGGACACCGCCTGTCAAGTTTTTGTTTAAAGGACAGCGCCTGCAATTTGGGACATACATAATAGACAAAACTTGTAATTTACTCAATATCCTGTATTTAAAGGTATTTTAAAAAGTGTATTTCATAAATTTTTAAAATTATATATCTATTAAAGGGTATATTTATGTATTACTCTATGTACATTTTTTAACGACAAATTTGGATCACTGACGGATCACTAGAGTATCTTCATGTTATCAGCAAAACCAACCGATCATATCTATCTCCACTAGGCATAATGTCTATATACCAATTCAGAAAGAAATCCAATAAATATTAGAAAAAACCGCTCTTGTGAGAATTGAACATTGGTCATAAGGTCTTATCTCACCACTAAAATGCAACTAGGCTATAAAGCTATGTGTACTCAATGTACATTTTAGAAATGAAAGGAATACTTCTATCTTCTCATTGACCAAGGGGCGTGATGCCACGTCTTACTTAGATGTCCCGCCATCTGCGTTTTCTACTTCCTCATTCCTTAGGCCACCCGTAGTGGGCGGTATACCGCGGTGGAGGTGCCATAGCGCCCGGCCACACCGCTATGGCCGATGTTGTGGGTTGATTATTTTATGTCCGCGCGAAGGTGATAACGCTATGCATCTTCCTTCTCCACACACACACACACACACACACACATATTGGATAAGGATCATTACAAAACACTAATTATTGCGAGAACAAAAAGACAACTCTAAATCACTAAATTTTGGGATTTAAGGTTCATATTTCTTAAATTTTATGTTTCTTACATTCATATGTGTATTATATATTCATAAAAAATCATATATTTTCCCCTACACATAGTCTACATACATGTAGGTAATTTATCCTACACATAACCTACATGTGTGTAGGTTATTTAAAAACCGAAGATTTTTCATATTTTGTTTTAGATTCTAGTGTAAGAAACAATAAATCTTACATTTATAATATTATCATTTACTTTTTAGGTTTTTAGGATTGAAAAAATAAGTGATTCATTTTGTTCTGCATGTACTTTTAATATTTAGTGTTCTGCATAGAACCTTCCCCTATATATATATACATACATATGTATGTATAATTGAAGGGGTTATATAACCCCCTTACCACTACACCCACCCTCTTGTAATATAAAGCCCCATAAAACTCCCCTCTTATACTTTTCGTCACTTGTCGCATAACGCCCCCTAAAGGACTTTATAACTAGAGATGGTCTTTAACACTTCCTCCTTATATATGAATAATTTTGATTCATCTTGTAGATATATACGAATAATAAAGAAATAGACGAAATATACAAAAATATTGTTAAGATAATAAGAACGAATAATAAAGAAGTAGACGAAAGATACAAAAATATTGTTAAGATAATAATCCGCAATAGGTTGTTTTTTGGTGTTTTTAAAGAGAGAGAAGATGATGTGGAGGAGGAGAGAGGGGATGAGTTGGAAGAGAGAGAGTGTGAATATGTATATGGTGAAGAATGAGAAAAAATGAAAGCATCCACAATAGAGGTATTTTTGAGTTTTTTCCCATATATTTGGAAAAAGTATTTACCAAAATAGTGTTGTTAAAAAAGTATTTACCACAATGATGTTTTTTAAGATTTATTTATTTCTTACTCCTAACCTTATTGGATAATAGAATTCATTAGTAATTATTAGTTTAATCCTAGTATTAGGTCTCTCACATAACTTATTTTTAATTTAAGAATCTTACTAAAAATGATTTTTTTTTTAGTTTTTTTTAAACTTACTTAAAAACATATTTTAAAGATCTAAATATCTATATTTAATAGAAAAACTACTACGTGTGATTCTAAAAACTGTAGTTATACCCTTATAATTATGTATTTAATTAAGAAAATGAAAATTACTCGAATATAGATATATTCATTGTTAAAATTCCTTTCGTTTATGATTTTTATATATATAACACAAAGGTGGTTTTTATTCCCTCATACAAAAGCTTTTCTTTATTGTTATTTTTTTCTATACATAACAGAGGTGGTTTTTATTCCCACATACAAAAGCTTTTCTTTATTATTATTTTTTTTCCAAAAAAAATTGTATGTGAATTTATCTACATCTACAACAGGTAATATTTAAAAATCTGAATGGTATTTTGAGTAAAATATTTCGTAAGAATAACCGACATAAAAATTATGTATTTCGTGTGCGAACAAACGAATGAGTTGGTCGGTTCTAATCTAATCCTTACATCATTAGTTAATACATGTTATAAAGAAAAACATTTCTTAAAAAACAAATTTAAGAAGGCATAAGTGAGATTTACATGTTTTTTAGTACATGTTTTAGATCAATATAACATGATATCAAATAATTATAAGGTCCATTGTGAAAGTGACGAACATATTTTTAACTAATGCATTTAGCTATAAAAAACATAAGCTAAAGGAATTTGAATGGTCGTATATAGATTTGAGTGAATTTTAAGTTTTTAGATTTAGTATATTTTTATTTTTTATTAAATGGTTAACTATGAGGGTGTAGAAAAATTTAATCAATTCACACGATGTGGTTTTTTTATTTACTACATAGATTTAGAATTTTAAAACAAGTTTTTTCAGTAGGTTTTAATTAATAAATAGTTTTTTAAGATTCTTGCAAAAAAAAAAAAAGTTATGTGAGAGACCCAATACTAGGATTATATTAATAATTATTTAATGAATTGGATTATCCAATGAGGTTAGGAGTGAGAAACAAATAAATCTTTAAAAACACTATTTTGGTAAATATTTTCCCAATAACACTATTTTGGTAAATATTTTTTTCACCAACACTAAGAGCATCTACAATAGACATGTTTTTTGGTGTTTTTAAAGAGAGAGAAAGTGAGGTGGAGGAGAGAGAGTGTAGTTATGTTTGTGGGGGAAAATGAGAAAAAATTGAGAGAATAAAGTTATGTGAGTGTGATCTAGGAGAGAGGAGAGAGAAGAGAGAAATAGTGTTTTTTTGTGTATGTGAGTGGGTCAAGAGAGAGAAATGTTCTCATTGGTTGGGCAGGTGCCACATTAGCACCAAAAAACATCATCAAAAAACACCTCTATTGGTGATGCTCTAATATGGGAAAAAACTCGATATTTTTTCGTGTTTTTTAAGGAGAGAGGGTGTGAGGTGGAGGAGAGAGAATGTAGTGGTGTATGTGAGAAAAAAATGAGAAAAAAATGTAGGGAAGAAAGGTTTGTGAGAGCATCCACAATAAGGATGTTTTAGATGTTTTTGATGACATGGATAAGAGAGAGTGTTGAGGTGGAGGGGAGAGGTATATGTATTTTGTTCTTCTACAAAAACATGAAAAAACATACATGTGAGTATCATTAGGAGAGAGAATAGATGAAAAAGAAATTGATGTTTTTATGTATTGTGTGTAGGGCAAGAGAGAGAAACAAATTTATTGGTGGGGCAAGTGACATGTGGCAAATAAAAACATCCACCAAAAACACCATTTATTGTGGATGCTCTGAGTATGATGTAGGAGAGAGAAGATAAATATTTGATGGGTATTTTGTTTGAGTTTTTTTCCCAAACTAGTGTTGGTAGAAAAAATATTTACCAAAATAGTGTTCAATGAAAAGTATTTACCAAAATGGTGTTTCTTGATTATTTTCTGTCTTTTCTTTTTAACCAACATATTAAACTTTTATAATATTTCTGGTAAGTTAGTGAAGTGTATATTTTTTTGTTCTTTAAAAATTTATATTTTTTAACAAATCTAATATTATTTCTCTGATCAACTTTTTATACTTTTTTTTAGTAATAGCTCTTTTAAAAAAACATATTACTTTTCTTTTTCTTTTCCTAAAAAATTAAATCATTATCTATTTCTATATACTTATTTTACACCTTTTTCTTAAACAAGAATTGATCTTTTTTCCTCAACGTCTTTAACAGTAGTTCAAGACTAATTCAAGTTATTATTAATACTATGATTATTTTCCTAAACTAGTGTTGGTAAAAAAATATTTACCAAAATTGTGTTCTTGGAAAACTATTTACTAAAATTATGTTTATGCCTTTTCTTTTTAACCAAAATATTAAACTTTTATAATATTTCTATTAAATTAATCTAAGTATCTATTTTTTTAATTCTTTAATGACTGATATTTTTTCAATCAATCAATATACTTTTTAATTTTTAAATATAAGTTACGTTATTACAATTTAATGATTTACTGGGAATTCATATAAGAGAAATGATCGAGAGACTATTATAATTTATAACTAAAATTTTATTTACAAATGGCAGCTAGATACCCATTTCTATTTTGATTTACTGTTTTTGAAACTCATGGTACACTACAGTGCTTAGTGCCTAGTAACTAGTAAGTTATATTTTAATATTAATAAAATAGTCATAGTATTAATAATAACTTGGATTAGTCTTGAACTACTGTTAAAAAAGACGTTGATGAAAAAAGATCAATTCTTGTTTAAGAAAAAGGTGTACAATAAGTATACAGAAATAGATGATTTAATTTTATAGGAAAAGAAAAAGAAAACTAATATGTTTTTGTAAAAGAGTTATTTATATATACTCTAATTTCTAACAATTCTAAGCTATACAGGTTGTACCATATGCTTAATAGGTGTTTCTTTGTAATTTGTGGATATATTCTTTGCCATTAGTTCTCTTACCACTTCCTCCTTTTTACACATTTAGAAAGAGAGACAGAGAGACAACGACCACATTTACACATTTAGAGAGAGACTGAGAGAACGACATTAGAGAGAAACCGATGAAAGAAGAGGAAGCCGATAACCGCAACTCGATGAAGGTGAAGAGGAACCCTAGCCGACAACCAGATTGGCAGCGATGGCGGCTAGGGTTCCAGTTTGGGGGTTTTGAAACCGAATCGTGAAGGTGTTGAGGACGTCTGCAACCTTTAAGCACCAAGAAATGAGGGCGACACATAAGTGAGAGAGAAAGACGATGGAAACCGTTTACGATAGTGTACCTGGTCGCGAACGACGTCGCTTCTCACTTCCGATGCATACATGACCGCCAAAAGAAAAAAACAGGGGCGAGAAGTGTATTCTGGTGAAGTCTGACGAGTCTCCGGAAAAGATCCGGTAAGTCTTCTATTCTACTTTCTACTGTATGTTTCAGTTTTTGTTAGATCGACCTTGAATTGTTTACATTCATATCTTAGTTGGTTTTTTGAAATGTATGAGTTTGATATGGATCTTTGGTTTTCTACAAAACATGAAACGGGTCAGCCTGTATCGATTCATCTTTAATGACATATTAACAAGTTCTTGTAGCATATACCATCGTCGCTAATGTGGACACCGAAAACCAGGATATGTTGGTCTTGATTAAAGTTACAGTTCTTTTACATTTTCAATCCCTATGCCAGATGATTATTGATGTTTATTATTATTTTTTTAAAAATGATTATTATTATTTTTTACTGATGAATGTGTTCTAATGAAATCAGATTTAGCATGTGAAAAGGAATGCAGCAGGGTGAGGACTACCAGTTGGTTAAGTTAAAGATAATTAACTTCAAGGTTTGTCTTCTGATGTTACTTCCTTTTTTGATGTTTAGCTTTTAAAAGTTGCTTTTCCATGTTGCAAAGCAAGAAAGAACAAGTTGTGGTGGTTGAAAGACGCGGTCCTGATGCTACGTGGTTATTGAACGTTTATCATGCTCATAGGTAATGAATCTTTCTGATTACGTGTATGCTTTGTTTTAGAATTTGAATATATGAGGTTTTTGGTGTTATTGTGTAATGTCTCTTTTCAATTTACATTGTTTATTTCCACGAAGATGGGGAAGGATGTTGTTAATTTGGTTGACTAGAAGCACCAGAAGAAGAAGAACGAGGTTGTGATTTCTTCGGTGTGTGAAACGCTAAAAGTAGATGAGGCAACAAAAGAGCATGTTAGGCGGTTTATGCCTAAATTAACCGGTCTGGATGTTGTTGGTAAGCATCTGTCTGAACGGTTTTGAGAATTTACCTTTTTTTCATCTTAATTGACACCTTAAATTTGCAACTAATATAGGGAAGACGAGCAACTCTGGCTTGGACTTTAAAGCAGAAGTGGGACCTATAGATCAAACTTCTCAAACTTAGGATCCAAATAACATTTTCAAACTAACATCTGGTTATGTCTTTAATCATGTGAGAATCTTGAAATTGTTAATAAACTCAATTGCATCTTATTGGTTACTAGCATTACTGAGATACCACATGTCCACCTGATTGAAAGGTAAATTATATTGAGTCGTGTTTTATGCTTTTAGTTTATGTTATTTGTTGTCATTTTAAAATCTGTCCATGCAAAATAATTAGCTTTTATAAACCTACAGCTAGCTTTTGTGACATGATTTGTAATATTCTTGATTAAAGAATATTGTTACTCTAGGTTAAGGTTGACATGGGTGAGCCAATGTTGATAATTTCTCAGGCAAAAAGAGAACTTGCCATGTGAAGTGAAGAAGGTTCTCAGCCAAAAAGAGAACTTGCCATGTGAAGAAGGTATGTTGTTATCCATTCCTTTTTGTGCACAAGCATGAGACATAATACAATTTAAAATGTTAAACCGTATACAAGCATGAGACATAATATAATTTGTTATTTATTTAGGAATATGACGGTCTATCACGGGTTATTGTTTTTGGACGATCATTAGTGTTTAAGAAAGAAACTATCTTACGAAATTAACTCAATCGATGCTACTCATGAAAACTGACTAAATATAAATATAAACATAGCCCCCGCCGCATCGCGGCGGGTTACATTTCTAGTTACTAAAAAAAAGTATAAAAGGTTGATTAGAAAAAAATATTAGATTTGTTAAAAGATATAAATTATTAAAGAATAAAAAAATATGCACTTCATTAACTTAATAGAAATATTATAAAAGTTTAACATGTTGGTTAAAAAGAAAAGACACACAAAATAATCAGGAAACACCATTTTGGTAAATACTTTTGAATGAACACTATTTTGATAAATATTTTTTCCACCAACACTAGTTTGGGAAAAAACTCATTTTGTTTTTGAGAGGGCAAGAGAGAGAAATTTATGGGCAGGAGAGAGGATAGAGAATTGGTGTTTTTATGGTTTGTGAAAGGATCATGAGAGAGAAATGGTCTTATTGGTTGGGCAAGCACACATATGATACAAAACATCATCTAAAAACATCCTTATTGTGGATACTCTAACAGAGGTGTACTCTCACAATGTTGTTCCATGACTTCTATTCCACTAAACCAATAAACAAAGGTATGTTGTTCGTTACCAACTCCTATTCATTCTTCTTTTTCATACATGATAACACTCATTCTTTTTTTTTTTCACAAATGATAACACACGTTGAAGTTGATGCCATCTCGAATTTACGAGTTCATCACCGACAATACATTATTCCGGTTGTTGTATCATAAGAAACAGTTTCATTGTGCGAAAGATATTTACATGTAACTATTTCAAACACAAGGCCTCCGTTAACTCAACGTGTCTTTGTTCTTTGATTGTTGCAACTAAAAATATTGTTTAAAATTAGGTTAGTTACCCGTATATTTGTTTAAAATTAGGTTAGTTACCCGTGTGATACACGGGTTGAACTAATATGCTTAGTAAATAGATGTTTTGAATAAAACTACATGGAACATTGAATAAAAAATACAAAATTGTAACTATTATTAACACTTTCAAAAGTAAAAAATGTAGTAGTAATTCATAACTCTCTAAATATTTCTTTGTATACAATATTTGTTGTTTTATTTTTCACACTACAATCTTTATCTAATATTAATCGTCAATATGGAGTAGCTCACGTGGTAGAGGCACATGCCTCTTAAAGGGGAGATCTCAGGTTCAAACCTGATAAAATTTAATATTATTGATGTAATAATAACATTTGCCGTTCAAAAAAAAAAAAAAAAAAAAACCTCTGCTTTTAACTACTGACAACACCACATACAATTGTCGATGTGTGAAAATTAGATTTTTTAGAAACACACATACTCTATATAATAATTATCTCTATCCTTTTATTGATAACCATTGTAAAGCAGACGGATAATAGAATTTGTCTTCTTTGGAACTTGAAAGTAATCATTTTATTTGAAGGTATCAAACTAATTCTTAGAATGAAAGTCTGAGTTCCAATATTACCTCCAGATATGATTTTAGCTTTTATAACCCATTTACCAAGTGATAGTATTTGTAGTCTCACCCCATTACAAAAACTATTTCTTTGGTCAATATTTTTAATAGCATTACCGGAACACCGACCTTCAAAACTAATCTATGATTTGGTAATCTGGATATTTTAAGACCGTTGAGAACATCAGGGGAGTATCAACTTTCTTGTAGTGGATCATTAAGATGTTTCGTATGTGAAATACTATATGAACTTAGGTATTATCTTTCTTTGCCAGGAAACATTGAAAGCAAACGTCGTTAATTTCTTGAACAACTTCATTTTTAGGTGCTAGCAAGTTTTGCTCTTTCACGAAAGTAGTCTTGATTTTTATAATCTTGAAGAACCGAAGTATATACAAAGTCAATTAAACTTTTGATAGGCTCATATAAGTCCTTGATTAGAAGATCACCTGGTATCTCCATGCATCACCATCATTTGTATCACCAACTTTTCCCTCACCCAAATCCAAAAGCCACTTGCAAAACTGTTAATTTGTTCCGTATTAGATATTTGGCTTCTTACGATTAACCACATGTTCTTTGTTAATTTAACTCGTTTGCATTTACTTCAGAGGTAAGAGGAGCTTAAAGAAACATTAAAAAATTGTCTACAACCATTGGAATAACAAGAAAAGTTTGTCTAAAATCACCACCAAAAACAATAACATTACCTCCAATGGCATTTCTTCATTGATAGAAGTTTCTGAAATTAAAAAATGTCTTTCATGGTTCTATCCAAAGCTTCAAATGCATGTTAATGAACCATTGGCGCCTGAGGTGCAAAATGTTGTTATATTGAAAACACCAAATTAAAAAGGACTAATTAACTCAGTTACACATAATCGACAAGTGTACCGATTGTTATGTGTAACACCCCAAAAATACTGAATCTGGTTATCACGCTTATAATGATATTTAACACGATGTGTTATAACTAGGAATGTTCTATCCTAGTTAAAGCTTGGTTATTTACTAGTGGAAATAATTGGGTTTAAATCAAATAACATAAGTGTTGTAACTAGAAATATTTAACCTAGCTAACTACATGTAATATGTTGATAAAAGAGTGAATGGTGCATTAGTCTTAAAATAAAAACCCCAAACTTGAGGGGCCAAAAAGGGAAAATCAGAACTTACATGGGTTATATGAAAATAAAAACATTACATACACACTTAGTGTGTGTGCGCGCGCGCGCGTCGACCAGAGGAGGAGAAAAGGGGGCAGCCCCTCTTTAATCTTAAATCACTAAATTGAAGGGGAAATTGAACCTCAAATTCGTGCATGAACGTGAATTATCGATCACCAAGACTAGGGGATCATAAGGTATGTTTAAAAATGCAACAACCCTCATAATTACAGGTATCCGTACAATTAATTAATATTAACTTTGTGCTTAATGACTGTGCTTGAATTACAACTGACGAATTAAACTGCTTTATGATTTCTGCATCATACATACATATGCATCACATTCATACTGTCACTCCATTCATTACACACAAACTTTAGTGACAAACTTGATGCACAAAGCACAGTTAGCACAGTGAGCGGATAACTCAGAAACATGCTGACAATGCCAGCACATAGACAGACAATATATTGAGGCCAATATGAGCCAGAGTCAAGGTACTACACTAGTATGAAGTGTAGTGAAGTAAGGACCATAAAACTGCGTCACTAGGTGATAGTTTAGGTGCCGGAAAGTGCCTAAAACCCACTTAAAATGCAAAATTCTGCATTTATTAACAAAATTCAGCATTTAAACATGCTAGTCATCTGCAAAAATATGGCAAAATGGTCTTGTATGCTTTCCTAAGTGTCAGGAATTAAAAGGGTCACTAAAAGTTACATAAAGGACACTTTACGATATCACTTAGCACTTTAACGGAACGGTATTTAACCGAACAACCGGACACTACCCGGAACACAAAAATATTGTTAAAAACATTGTCTCACTTTTTTTGAGCTAGTCATGGTCCCCGAACACTTAAGCACATTACATAATGCATGTAACACATAACACTAGACTCTTACCTATAACCTTCCACTAATTAACCTTCTTACCCTCAAATATTACACTACCCCCCCCCCCCCCCCCGGGGCTGATTTTCGGATCATAGGGGCCCCACAACACAAGATTTCTCAAATCTTCCATAATCCCCTCCTAATCTTTCATAGGGAATTGTTATGATCTTGTTAGATGTGTATGGTACTTTGGAGACAAGAGGACCATTGGACAAAGATGTTTAGTCTACAAATAACCCCATAAGCTTATCATCTTCATCATCACACAATATCTTCACTCTCTCCCCCTCTAAACTCTCGGCCGATCAACCCCCCACACACCATCAATTTTTTTTGTTTCAAGTCTAGTATTCCAAGGGTATTGCAAGGTGTATCAAGGTGTTCAACGAAGCTCGGTGTACTCAGAACTTGAAGGACCACCTTCGTTTGCTTTTATCCTCTACATTTTCACTTGTGATCTTCCCTAGCTTTAAGCTAGTTGTAAGCTTCTTGTTAACTCTTATTTACTTCATGTTTATGGTGGTTAATAGATGTAATATGTTGAAATCTTATGAACACTAAAAGACTTGAACCTTAAATCTTGAAACATAAGCTTAAAGATGAAGAAACAAGATGAAATAATGGTAGTATGATGTTGTTTGAATGTGTTGATGATTTCTTGATGATTACTAGTAATATGATGATTAGTCATCATATGAAACTTGTTAAGTTATGATTAAAAACATGGCTTAACAAGTTAGAAATGATTATGTGTACATGAAATAATCATCCACTAGTGAAGACATGAACTTGAAAGTAGGATGATTTTTCTTGAAAAATAATAAACCAAGTGAACTAGTAATCTTGTGAATCCAAGACTTGAGAATGATTTTTCCAAACAAACCAAGTTAAAAGATGGTTTTTGAAAGATCATGATTCTTACACTATTTTTGGAAAGAAATAAGTTTATGGATGCTAGTAAGACATGAAAATGTGGTAAATATTTTTGTAAAATATGTTCACAAATTGTGAACATCTAAAAATCCCGAGAATGAGATTTTAACAAAAAAAAAATACACTTTGGAGGGTAACTAAACCCACTAAACACCCCACTAAGTTACTACGCGTTTTTATAAAACATCAAGTTCATGTTGTATATTAAATAGAAATAGTTTCGCACTTGGTAAGTGTAATATTGCTTAGTGACTTGTTGTTAATTGATTTGAATGATTCTTCGAAAAGAAAATGATATGCTTATTAGCATGGACACCTCCATTTACAAAGGAAACTATGGCGAAATTTTCTAAAAATCCCAACACTTAGAAAATATTTTTCTAACAAGTGTTTACAAATATGTTTTAACTTTGTTTTTCAAAATAAACTTCGCCATAGGTTTTGTTACAAAAATAAAAAGTATCGGAGGTTGATTTTTACAAGTAAAAAGGGTAAATATATGTTTAGAATATATATTTTATATTAAGTCACTTGTGTGAGTATTTGTATATTTTGTGAAGTAGTTATATTATTTTAGGGTAAAATAATATAACTTACAAGTTAACGTGGAAATTACAACTCCAAAATAATACCAAAGCTCCCACGGAATAAATATTTAAGTTACGCATTTGTTATTGAAAAACTGAACGCTAAAACGAAACTTATATAACATTCAAGAAAATACTCTTACACACATATTTTTGGTAAAATATTATTTTGGAAACTAAGAAGTGAAAATATATTATTTTTTGGGAAAAATATATTTATTTTGGAACACATTATTTTGACTAGGAGTTATATATATATTTCTAAGTTAAACTTAAAAATATATTATTTTCGGAACTACCAAAATATGTATAAATACCCCCATCCTTGGAAAGGAAATACACATATAAAATACTTGAGAAGTATGGATACGAAATAGTTGCCTAACTATTATTCCAAAACCCTAAAAACAAAACTTAAGTTAAAATAATTATTATTATTTTAACAAGAAGTTATAACTTGGAATAATATCAAAGTAACGTAACTCAAACCCGTAAATACGAAAGCAAGGCACGGCCCGTTCGTCTAATAGACATTAGTACGATGTAGGTTATCGTGTAGCTGACAAGGTTTGAGTACGAGCACAGGAGACGCACTACTGTGAGTTCATGTCCCCCTTTTCTCTTAACTGTTTTCAGTTTTATACTTCGGGGGTGAAATACATGTTACAATTATTACAGACTTTTTATACATGGTATGGTTAGCTTAAGGAGGGTTTACTACTTAGATCATGTATGTGAAAGGTAGGTATAACACTTAAGGCCATTAATCCTCATCGTAGGACCGAAGGACATGAGTGATAGATCTATTTGGGTGTAGCGAGCCCACACCCATGAGGTCGGGGCGACCCATAGTGGTGACTGTGTCTTACAGCCGAGGCCCGGTACAAATTTGCTAGGTTTGAGTACTTCCTGCACCGTTTCACACATACCAGTGGCTTTGCAACCCATTGGTGATCTTTTTTTCCTTAATTGCTACATACCAGGGACTTTTATACATACGGACATACTTTAAAGGTTTATACATACTCACATACACATGAACTCGCTCAACTTTTGTTGATTTTTCAAACTACATGTATTTCAGGGAGTTAGTGGATCTGGCAGAGTATGCATGTGTCAAGCTGCGTAGTGAAATAAAGATGTCATCCGGGGTTGTTGAGTTTAGGAGGTGTATCCCTTTCCTGGACGGGATACATAATTCTAAACTCGGGTTTTTATTTACGTACTTTTGTTGAGTCCTTGTGAACTCAGTTAAACTTGTCATGGTTGTAACCTATTTTAAGTGTCGATGTTTTCAAACAATAGTATTGTGGTATCTTCTCACTTTAATTAATAGATGAACATCTTGTAGTTTTTTTTATCATACAACATTGTTATGATTGTTGCTATGGTATTAAGAAGTCACACCAAATAACCACGCTTCCGCAAAAGTCAGGGTGTGACAAAAAACCTAGATTGGTGAAAGTCATAACTTAAGACAAGTAGAATACTTGCAATTAGATTGTTAGATTATGATCCAAATAGGAAATTGAGTGTATATGTATGCTTAGTTTCGTTAGACATAATGAAATTATGAAATGTTTGATGTAAGATTCCTTGTAAGGGATTAACAAGTAGATTATGAAGTGGGTTTTGATAATATGATTAAGTTGATGATATACTTATGTTTATGATCACCATGAATGGTAGTATTAGGAAGATATACTTGCCATGAAATGGGTTTTGTATGATAAGATGAAATTGATGTTATATTCATGTTAATAAATGTTTGAAATCATCATTTGTATATGAATGATTAAAGTCTTTGGCTAAGTTTGATGTTTGGGTAAATTCCATACATATGATGCCATGGGTTGTTTCATGGTGGTGAAACAATCCCAAGTTCTACTTGCCATGAAATGGGGTTTGTATGATAAGATGAAATGGATGTTATATTCATGTTAATAAATGTTTGAAATCATCATGTGTGTATGAATGATTAAAGTCTTTGGCTAAGTTTGATGTTTGGGTAAATTCCATACATATGATGCCATGGGTTATTTCATGGTGATAAAACAATCCTAAGTTCTTATATAATGATTGATGGATTAGCATACAATGTTGAAAACTATGTTAACTTGATGTTAACAATTACATGAACTTGGTTGAAGAATGTAGTTAAAATGGTGGCCTAAAAATAGCACCCACTGGGTAATTAATGAAATGCCTAAATGAGTTGTTGAACTTATTTGTGATTTACATATGTTAATAGGCAGTTCACTTTTAAAAGTCAAACTGGCCTATAATAGGATCAAATGGTAATTTTGGTATAAAGTCCGTAAGGTAGGATAGTCATGATAAATGATGACTAATCTAAACATCTTGCGAACGATAAATGGTAGTTTGACGCTTGACAAGCTAGGTGGAAGCTTGGGGAGAAACGGGTCAAACGGATCAAATACGCGGGAAAAGCATAATCAGATGCAAGGTAAGTAAAGCTTACGTCTTTTAAATAGAATATCTATTCATGTATTTGGTTAAGAACAAGGTGACTTAGTATTTGAAATGAGTCCATGAAATATGACGTTCCAACACGAATCAATACGGGTTGGAACACGTAAATATGGTAAGAAACCATATTTGGTGGTAAAAAGGGTAAAATGGTAATTTGGTCACGTGTTGACGAATAAACAATAAGTTTTGAAAAGTTACCTTATGGGGTAAGCCATAATGGGTAAAAATGGTAAAATGATAATTTGGTCACGTGTTGACGAATAAATGATGAGTTCTAAAAAGACACCCTATGGCGTAAGCCATAATGGGTCAAACGAGTAAAGAAACGACCTTTAAGATATATGACCACATGGTGAAAACCATAACGGGTCAAATGAGTGATATGGTAAATAAATACAATTCTGCAATATCTAATGTTTGGTCGTCCTAACGCAAAAAGGGTAAGACAAGAGGTGGGGAAAATGGTCATTTAGGCAAAAAGGGTCAAATGGTGATGTTATCACCATTTGACAATAATGACTAATGATTGTTTGTCGAGTCTTGTGCTCACAGGGATGAATAGCGTATGGGATTGCGTTGTTATTAATTAGCAACTAATAAGGCAAGATATTAAAAACGGGTCCATGCTTTGACCCGAGCCATGTATGTGTAATGGGTCAAACTCTTAATGAGGACTTAGGTCCGAGGAGAGTTAAATGAGTTATGGGTGAGCATTGAATTTACTAAAGCGAGGTATATCTAGTAATTGGGATTTGAGATACTATGTTCTTAGGAAAATAATGAAATTAAATGGAATGCAGGTTAAAAGTGCTCTCTTGGTCAAAACAAGCTTTTAAAGGTCCTACGTAGTTAAAAGGACTAAAATTTGACTAAAACACCCCCGAATAGTGAACCGGGCAGATGACCCTTAAGGGTAGTTTAAAAATGAGTTTTATTTTTGAGTAGACTCATTCGGTGGTATAAAAGTGAAAGGCGTAAGCCTTTTTAGCTTAATGCCTCCTAACGGGTGATTTTCGTAAATTGTCGATCTGGAGGGTACAATCGGCATATAATGTTTTTACTAAAATAATCCACTATAAATATAGTTGTGGTGGAAGATAAATGAAAGTCTTAGTGGAAGTAGGAGGTATGGTGTTGGTGCAGTTGTCTGTCGACTTCATCTTCGTTCGAGTCTTAGATTAGATCTGATAAATCAGTGCACGAAAATCAAGATAGTGGAAATTAGGAGTGATTCCGCTCGAAATGACATAGTGTACTTTCAAGCGAAATCTCAATTGCCCTGATTCCGCTTGAAATAGTTTGTTCTGATTTCGCTCGAAATGAAGGTTGAGATTCCGCTTGAAACATGTTCAAGCGGAATCAGAAGGTCTATAAATAGGACAGTCCGAGCGGAATCAAGTTAGTTAGTTCAGTTGTGATTTCCGACGGCGAAGCTCCGTCGAAGTGTCTCCGTGTCTGTAATTGCTTTCTGATCAATACAAGAGACTATTAAAAGTGAATTCAAGCTAAACAAAGACAGAATCAATGAATTCCGCCTCTGATTCTGTCTAAGAACTCTTCTGATCGACTCGTTAGGTCGTTTCACGATCCTACAAGTGGTATCAGAACTCAGGAGGAAGAGTTCTTACCGTTTAGCTCGTTTTCGCTGGAAAATTCTGATTTCTACACCTTCTTTTCACAAATTTTCAAGTTTTCATGGTTAAAATGGACTAATTTTCACATATTACGTGTAAAATATAGTTTTAACAAACCCTTGAAAGTTTGAAAGCAAAACTCGGTCTAAAACAGACAAAAATTGACCCAAAACCTGATTCCGCTTGAACGAAGTGGTTTGTAATTCCGCTTGTAAAGTGTGTCTGTTTCAAGCGAAATCAAGTATTCCGCTTGAAAAGTTTTATTTCGCTTGAAAATTTGAAGCGAAATCAGTTTTTTTGCTTCAACTGGTAATTCCGCTTGAGAAGTTTCAAGCGAAATCAGCTATTCCGCTCGAAATCAAGTGGTTCCGCTTCAAATTCCTATTCCGCTTGAAACGTTTTGTGTGATTCCGCTTCAAAACGTTATCCCGCTTGAAGTGTGATTGTGATTATTTGTGATTATTTGTTGATATTGTTTGAAAAATGAAACATTGGATGATCTAGTAAACTGATATAATGTTTTACTAGATTATCTAAAAGATCATGAGATTTTCTTATCAGATGCTGAAAAAATAACAAAGTTTGAAGATGCATTACCTATTGAATGGAGTGAATGTTTGAAAAATTTAAGAAAGGATTCAATTTTTTCAAAATTACATCTAAAAGGATTCATTAGCAAACTTAAAACTCACGAGTTTGAAAATGGAAAGAAAAAGAAAGATTTGATGAGGGAATTGGAAACACATCTAGTGGATATGAGTTTAGATGTGATTGATGAAATGAACAAAAGAATTGTTGAATGTGTTAGGGCAAATATGTTATGAAATACGATAACAAGAGGGGTTGTTATATTGATGAGAATGCGAATCCTCTTGATTTCGTTAAAATATTTTGTGCAGGATCATTCAAAACAAGAACAAAGGAAGTTTCAAAGAAAAATGAATCTGTGAAGATTGGATCTTCAAATTCTGAATCAGTGTGTTCAAAATGTGATAAACTTGAGGCTGACAATGGCAAACTCTTGAAGGATGCGGAAAGTTCGATATTGGAAGTAAAAAAGTTGAAGGATGAGAAGCAATCTGATGATAAACAGATTCTTATGTTGCAAGGAAATTGTGAGAAGCTGAAATCTGAAAATGCTAAACTGTTTAGTGATTTAAACAGTTTAACATTAGAAAACAAGGTTTTGAAGGAGAGAGAAAAAGAATTTGAAAGCAAAAAGAAATCTTCAGAAGATGAAGATTTTTGGATAAAGTTGGAGAACAAAAATTTGAAAGCAAATGAAATGAAATTTCAAGAACAGATAAAGGTTTTTGAAAATGAAAAATCTGTTCTTGAAAACATGAAAATTGAAAATGAAAAAACAATCAAGTCTCATTTTGAGAGAATATCTCAGCTTGAAAATGAAGCTGAGAATTCAAGTGCTAAAATTGATGAGTTTGAAAAGAAATTGAAAGGTTTTGTAACTTCATCAGAATTTTTGAAGCATCCTTGTCCAAAACCGATTAATTCTGTTCCAATAAGTGACAATGTCACAAACTATGATAAAGTCATAGTTGAAGATTGCGATGAAAAATCTGATGATGAAAATAAAAAAATTGAGAAAAAGAAATTATTTTTGAAATTAAAAGAAAAATTTCAGAAAACTGTTTTACAATCGACTGAAAAGGGAGAATGCTCTAAGCAAAAACCTTTGAAGAAGAAAGTGGAACAAAAACAAAAAGAGAAAAATTTGAAAAATGTTCAAAAAGAAAATAAAAGTTCATCAGATCAATCATCCAATCGCAATAAAAAACCACAAAAAATGAAAAATCAAAACTCAAAAATAGTTGGTGATGAGTGGTGCAGGTTTGACCACAGTGCTTCAAAGCCAAATCCAGTTTTCAGGAGGAGTGATGATTACCACAGAGCCAAACAATGCTATGATCTAAGTATTTGGTGTGAAAGTGGTGAACGGTACGATAACAGAGTGTGTTACACTTGTGGTGTGAAAGGACACATTGCTGTTAACTGCCAAAGTTGGAGTTTTGAGACGAGGAGATGCTTTAACTGCAATATCTTAGGCCATATTGCCAGAGATTGCCCGATGAGATCAAAGGGAAGATCGAGGGCTGAATCTCAGAAAATGGTAAAGAAACTAGTCAGTGTTAAGCCCAAAGAACAAAAAGTTCAAGAACAAAAAGTTCAAGAAAAGAAAGTTAAGCTTTCACAAGGGCAGAAAGACAGACTGAGGACGAAGAGGAAGAAGGCGAGAGAATACCTCGAAAGGATTTTGTCCTCGGGTACATCAGGAAAACCAAACAGCAGTTCTGATAAATCGTCTTGCTCCACAAAGAATGATAAGTCTAGCAAAACAGATTCATCAGATACAAATCTGAGGACAGAAGAGCAAGGAATTCTGAAGAAAGAGAAAGTTGTTAATCAGAAGATTAACAAAACAAAGAAAGTGAAGTTTTCACTTCCTGGCGATGAATTTGTTTCCTCGGAAACAAAAGAGCCAGTTGTTGGCAATGATCTTGACTCGTCAAAGTCAAAGGAGCCATGTTCAGGCAATGAATATGGTGTGGTAAAACCAGAAGAGCCATGTGTTGAGGTAAAAATTAAGAATTCAGGTTTAACAATGGATGATGCAATTTTTCCACCATTGTTGAACAAGAATTCAAAATCACCCAAGGACCGTCAGGCTTGGGTGAATCTGTTTAAATGAAAAACCTGACTTGCCGGAACTCCCAGGTTGGTAATTGGGGAGTAGGAATCGGCATCTTTCTTGAGAAATTCATAGTTTGTTAACTGTGATATTTCGACTTACAAGTGGTTAATCAAGGACATTAAGTTGTACTTGATTTAACTATCTTACAAATGGTATGATTATTGGAAAATGGTTTTTGTGATAAACATGAAGAGGTAGAGAAATTGCTCCGGGCAGGTATGATTAGAGAGGTCAAGTATCCAAGATGGTTGACCAATGTGGTTGTTGTTCAAAAGAAAAATCCTACAAGTGGTTGAAAACAGTGTGATGAATTAAACCCCATGTTTGTGAAATCGCAGACAAGACTAATTTTCCAGAAAAACCATTTTGATTAAAACAAACTTAAGTGTTTTGAAATCATAATGGGAAAATAGTTTGTTGTCAGGTGGAGTTCTGACTATTTAAGCCAAGTGGATGGCGAATTGAGGCAATTCTCATCAGTTTGTCATTTTGTTTGTATAGTTTACTGCTTTATTTTTCAAATTTTCCCAGAAAATCAAAATTTGAAATACAATTTTGATTTTAGGGGGAGAAAAATTTTAAAAAATTAGAAAATTTGAAAAATTCAAAACATTGAAAAAATCAAAAATGAGTTTTGTTGAGACAAGAGGAAATGATAGTAAATCATTGGACTATCACAACACGCTAAAGAAATGGAAAGTTAAAATGTGATAAACGGTCTCACTAAAGATGTGACGATAGGCTCAGGTAGACTAGTAGATTTGCGATAACGACACAAACTTAAATGAAAAAGCCTAGTTCTAGTGGGAAACATGATTGAAAGCATAGTACTTAGTTTTGTCCTTCTTGACTGTGTGCCTGCTCAGTAATCGCTGAATGCTAAAAAAGCATAAAAACCGGTCAGTTTGTGAACTTTCACAACTTGCTGAAAAAGCCACTGTGATTGTGCATTTCATTTTGCAAAGATTTAAACTTGTTTGATTTCTTTATTTTGTTTAAGCATTGGACATCCTCTGCGTATACGTGAGTATCGACTTGGATGTTAATGCCTAAACGTTCTGCTTTATTTTCTTTGGTGTTTCGTTTAAGCTTTGGATCGCCTCTGCGTATACGGGAGTATCGACCTGGTGGTTAAAGCCTAAACAATTTCAACTTGTTTTATTTTCTTATTTTGTTTAAACATTGGACTTTCTCTGCGTATACGGAAGTATCGACCTGATTGTTAATGTTTAAACATTCTGCGTTGTTTTTGCACAAATCACAGTTGATCAAAGTTTAAAGGCATTACTTGAGTCAGTGTATTGCATGATGAGGGGATATGCTGAGATTGTGGGGTCCATAAGAATGTAGTGCATAATTAATATACCTTAAACGTATCGGTAAGCATTTCGAAAGTTTTTAGATTGAGTTTAAGTGGATAACAATATCGTCAATCTATGTGAATTGTTTAGAACTTAAAACGATTAAAAGCTTAATGGTGCTTGTGATATGTCTAAAAAACTGATATGATCCTCTTTCGCAAACTCACAAAAATAATGTTTGTACATATTTCATTTCTACATTTAAATTCTGTTCTTGCATTTTAGTTTACATTTTGTAAAATTCAAAAAGATTTTCGACAACTGATGGTGAAGAGCTGATTTTCAAAATTTAAAGGCTAAACATGACGAGCTGATGGTTTGGATAATTGATTTGAAATGTTTTAGATGATTCATTAAGTTGAATCAGAGTTTAAAATGTTTCAAATTTTTGATAAGCCCTTAAATGAGAAAATTTGTTTATGAGTGTTTGAGACGTGTGTAGGTGATAGAAAGGTTTCTGATCCTGTTGCTACGGAAAGCCAGGAGATGCATCAGAACCTGAGAAGAGCTTAATCAGAAAAAAAGCCAGGATGTAATTTCAAAGGTGATAACAAATTCCAGACAGCGATCCCAGCTTGGTGAAAGGGGGAGTTTGACGAGAGTTAGAGCCATAGAAAGATCCGGGTACATGATTCCAGGAAAAATTCCTGAAGAAGACCGATCAAGATTGAAGAGTTGTCATGTTGAAGACTCTCACTGAAGATTCTGTCAACATTCAAGGGGGAGTCTGTTGGTGCAGTTGTCTGTCGACTTCATCTTCGTTCGAGTCTTAGATTAGATCTGATAAATCAGTGCACGAAAATCAAGATAGTGGAAATTAGGAGTGATTCCGCTCGAAATGACATAGTGTACTTTCAAGCGAAATCTCAAATGCCCTGATTCCGCTTGAAATAGTTTGTTCTGATTTCGCTCGAAATGAAGGTTGAGATTCCGCTTGAAACATGTTCAAGCGGAATCAGAAGGTCTATAAATAGGACAGTCCGAGCGGAATCAAGTTAGTTAGTTCAGTTGTGATTTCCGACGGCGAAGCTCCGTCGAAGTGTCTCCGTGTCTGTAATTGCTTTCTGATCAATACAAGAGACTATTAAAAGTGAATTCAAGCTAAACAAAGACAGAATCAATGAATTCCGCCTCTGATTATGTCTAAGCACTCTTCTGATCGACTCGTTAGGTCGTTTTACGATCCTACATATGGAAAGAATAAGCAAGATTTGAGCTTAGTGCTCAAATCTTGAAACGAGTCAAATAATTATATGCTCGTTCGGGTAACAAATGCGTAATTCATAAAAGCTAAGAATCCGGGTTAAGGATTTTGGATTAATTATGTAGGTAAATATTTTACGGTCATTTAGAAACAAGTTTGAAGTGAATCAGATGAATATCGGAGAAGTTATGGAGTTTTACGTAAAAAGGACAAAACAGGAAAAAGCTGCAGCAACGTTGTGCTGTAACTAGGGGTGCAAACGAGCCGAGCCTGAGCTCGACCAGGCTCGAGCTCGATTAACTTATGAGAGCTCAGGCTCGAGCTGGCTCGATTCTAGCTTTGTTTTCAATGCTCGAGCTCGGCTCGTTTGTATTTTCTCAAGCTCGAGCTCGGCTCGGGCTCGACTCGTTTATGATCTATTAATTAGTATATTAAATAAAAATAATATAAATAATAGAATTTTTAGGCTCGCGAGCTCGATGAGGGAAGCTCGGGCTCGGGCTCGTTTACTAAATAAACTTATTTTTAGGTTCGAGGTCGGCTTGTAAACAAGTTTAAATAAGCTCGGCTCGTTTACACTAAGGCTCGATAAGGCTCGACGAGCCTAACGAGCTTCACATGCGAGGCTTGAGCTCGGGATCGATAAACAAACGAGCTTTGTTTTAGGCTCAAGCTCGGCTCGGGCTCGATAAGACTCGACTCTTTTTGAGTTTTTTCTCGAGCCGATCTCGAGTAGCTCGTGAGCTGCTCGGCTCGTTTGCACCCCTAGACGTTAGGGGTGAGTAATAACTGAACCGTTAACCGTAACCGAACTGGAAATCGACAAAACCGAACCGAAATTAACCAAAACCGAATTAACCAAAAATTCGGTTATTGGATATTTTTGTACCACTGGTTAACCGAAATTAACCGAACCAAATCATTTAAATCTTCATATATTTCTTGCTTTTAAACCTCCATTTCTTGTTTTATACTTTCATTTCATGTCTTTATACTTCCATTCTATTATTTATACATAAAATTCATGTATTTATATATCCATTTCATGTATTTTTACTAGTGTGCAGAAATCGGATTAGGCGGTCGATTAATCGGCGCCTAGGCGCCGATCGGAGGTCCACCGCCCAGATTATCCCAAATCGGTCAACTTAGGCGGTAAAAGTCAAAATCAGTAAAAAATCGTCTGAAATTAAACTAGTCGATCAAAAAACAGGTCAAAATTAGATCATAATGGGTCAAAATCGAACCGAATCTATCGAGTGGAATGAGTTCTTACCTCGATTCGAACCAAAATCAGACCTGCATCCGTATCCATTGTTCAAAATAGAACCACATTGAAGAACTAATTGTTTAGATGGAGCGAATTTGGGGATTAGGGTTTGTGTTTTGTGTTTGTATCTGATGAACGATGAAGAACGACATATGATGAATGTGGGCAAGGGATTAGGTTTTATTATGTTTGGGTTTTTTAACATTTAACACCCCTCTATCTTTCACTAATTTACATATCTTTCCCAAACTTTATTTATATATAAAATATATAAAATTAACTCTATATTTATATAAATTTGTAAAATTATATATAAAAAGTCCAATCCGATTAATTCCTATTAATCCCGATTAATCCGTAGGCGGTACCTCACCACCCGATTAGCGCCTAGCGATCTCTACAACATTGATTTTTACCCCCATTACATATATTTCTAAACAAAAAAATTAGCCAATGTTTGGTTATTAACTGAAATTAACCGAATAAATCGAGCTGAAAACCGACGAATTAACCGAATAAACTAAACCATTTAACTGATGACTTCAGTTATCGTTACAAATAATGCTAATAACTGAACGGAACCAAATCAAACTGTACACACCCCTAATTTTGATTATTATGAATTCTCAAACCACTTTCGCAAAACAAACACTTAACCAAACTTATTATCCAACTTAGTAATTAACTATGAGTAGAGGGACTACTTTGCAATCAATAACAACCCTAAAAATCTCCTAAACCCTTGTCTTCCTTTGTGTATATACATACATCAGTCGTTTCTTTCACTCCTCAACGCTACCTTCCTCTGCCGCTTCCGATCAACCACCACCCCTCAAAGGTTCAATCTTTATTCATATTCTTCAATCTTTTTCAAACTTTTATCTTCATAAGTTGATAAAAATCGAATCTTTATGTGTTACAGTTCATATCGATTCATGCAACAATGGCTTCATCTTTAGATATCACAGCAGCAGACCTCTTACAAGTATGTCTGTTATATTCTTCTGTTAATTCTTCTGAACTATATAAAGCTTATTATTTATACTTATTTAATATTATTTATACTTATTTAATTTATATAAATTTTTTAAACAATTTCAGGGATCAAAAAATTATAACTTTTTCTTGCCTAAACCCTTACCAAAAAGTAGAAATTCCCATTTGCTTTTTGGTTCATCTCATTGTAGAAAAAGCCCTAGTGTGAGAATATGCAGTAAAGGTGTTCGACGAAATGCCTCTGAGAAAGTCAAAGCTGTAGTTTCAGTAGATACACAAGGGTTAGGGAGTGTTGAGGATTTGGTCACTGAAAAAGTGATTCATTTCTTCAGAACTCCATTGATTCAAGAAAGTGCGAGTTTCGAGTTACTCAAGTCGGTTCAGACCAAGATTTCTGATCAAATTGTGGGGTTGAAAACCGAACAGTGTTTTAATATCGGGCTTGACGAAAGCTTGTCGAGTGAGAAGCTTTCGGTCCTCAAATGGCTGTTACAAGAGACGTACGAGCCGGAGAATTTAGGGGACGGAAGTTTTATAGGTAAAGAGACGAAAGAAGGGTTTAACACAGTGGTTGTTGAAGTCGGGCCGAGGTTATCGTTCACCACAGCATGGTCTGCAAACGCGGTGTCGATATGTCAAGCGTGTGGGCTAACGGAAGTCAACAGATTAGAACGGTCAAGGCGGTATCTGTTATACGTTAAGGCTGACGGTGAACCGCTTCAAGAAAGTCAAATTCTTGACTTTGCTGCAATGGTGCACGATAGAATGACCGAATGTGTTTATCCCGATAAGCTTACGTCTTTCAAAACGAGTATAGTTCCCGAAGAGGTGTATTACGTACCTGTTATGGAAAAGGGGAGACAAGCGTTAGAGGAAATTAACCAGCAAATGGGTTTAGCGTTCGACGAACAAGACCTACAATACTACACTAAGTTGTTCAAAGACGATATTAAGCGAGACCCGACGAACGTTGAGCTTTTCGATATCGCACAATCGAACAGCGAACATAGCCGGCACTGGTTTTTTACCGGGAAGATTATCGTAGACGGTGAACCTATGGATAAAACGCTAATGCAGATTGTAAAGAGTACGTTAAAGGCTAACCCTAACAATTCGGTGATCGGGTTTAAAGACAACTCGAGTGCGATCAAAGGGTTTCCGGTGAATCCGTTACGACCTACGCATCCTGGTTCTACGTCTTCATTAACCCCGGTTGGGCGTGATCTTGATATCCTGTTTACTGCGGAGACCCATAATTTCCCGTGTGCGGTTGCACCGTACCCCGGTGCGGAAACTGGTGCCGGAGGGCGAATCAGGGATACACACGCAACGGGTCGAGGATCTTTTGTTGTGGCGTCAACCGCTGGGTATTGTGTCGGGAATCTTAACATTGAGGGGTCATACGCTCCATGGGAAGACGCGTCTTTTGAATACCCGTCGCATTTAGCTTCACCGTTACAAATTCTCGTTGACGCAAGCAACGGTGCGTCAGATTACGGTAACAAATTCGGTGAACCGTTGATTCAAGGGTACACACGAACATTCGGAATGCGGCTTCCAAGCGGGGAACGGCGGGAATGGTTGAAACCGATCATGTTCAGTGCGGGTATCGGGCAAATCGATCACACCCATATCACAAAAGGCGAGCCTGAAATCGGGATGCTGGTTGTTAAAATCGGGGGGCCCGCGTATAGAATCGGAATGGGAGGTGGTGCTGCGTCGAGTATGGTTAGCGGTCAGAATGACGCTGAGCTGGATTTTAACGCTGTCCAGCGTGGCGATGCTGAGATGGCACAAAAGTTGTATCGGGTTGTTCGTGCGTGTATCGAAATGGGTGAGAATAACCCAATTATCAGCATACACGATCAGGGTGCAGGCGGTAATTGTAATGTCGTTAAAGAGATCATTTATCCCGAAGGTGCGACAATCGATATTCGAGCTATTGTTGTCGGTGATCATACGATGTCGGTTTTGGAGATTTGGGGTGCGGAATATCAAGAACAAGATGCGATATTGGTCAAACCCGAAAGCCGTAGTCTGTTAGAGTCTGTTTGTAAAAGGGAACGGGTTTCGGTGGCGGTTATTGGGGTTATTAACGGTGAAGGTCATGTACGGTTAGTCGACAGTTACGCACCTGAAAAACCACCAGCTGTCGATCTCGAACTCGAAAAAGTTCTCGGAGACATGCCGCAAAAAACATTCGAATTCCATCGTGTAAACGATAAAGTCGAATCACTCGACATCGCTCCCGGGATCACGTTAATGGATTCGCTTAAACGCGTGTTACGATTACCATCCGTCTGTTCTAAACGGTTTTTAACAACCAAAGTCGATCGCTGCGTAACGGGCCTGGTCGCCCAGCAACAAACCGTCGGTCCGTTACAGATCACTCTCGCTGACGTGGCGGTTATCGGCCAAACATTTACCGATTACACAGGCGGCGCGTGTGCGATCGGGGAGCAACCGATTAAGGGTTTACTCGATCCAAAAGCGATGGCCCGTTTGGCGGTTGGTGAAGCGTTAACGAATCTTGTTTGGGCTAAAATCACCAATTTAAGTGATGTTAAAGCGAGCGGGAACTGGATGTATGCTGCTAAACTTGACGGTGAAGGTGCGGCGATGTATGACGCGGCTATTGCGCTATCGGAAGCTATGATTGAACTTGGAATTGCGATTGATGGTGGTAAAGATAGTTTATCGATGGCGGCTCGTGTTTCCGGTGAAGTGGTTAAAGCTCCCGGTAATCTTGTAATCAGTGCTTACGTCACGTGTGATGATATAACGAAAACCGTTACACCTGATTTGAAACTTAAGGATGATGGAGTTTTGCTTCATGTTGATTTGGCTAAAGGAAAACGACGGTTAGGTGGCTCTGCTCTCGCTCAGGTACTTTTTTTTAGAGTAAACTTCCGTTTTGCTCCCTATGGTTTGTTCACTTTAACGGTTTTGCTCCAAACCTTTAAAAATAGCCATTTTGCTCCCTGATGTTTCGGTTTTTTTGCCAGTTTGCTCCCCGCCTCTAACTCATCCAAATTGTTTGTGTTTCCATTTTGCTCCCCGCAGGGAGCAAACTGGCAACAAAACCAAAACATCAGGGAGTAAAATGGCTATTTTTAAATGTTTGGGGCAAAACCGTTAAAGTGACCAAACCACAGGGAGCAAAACGGAAGTTTACTCTTTTTTTGTTTTTAAAGTTATGGACGGAAATCGCAGAAGTGGCCAAACCTTAGGGACGAAAGTGGCATTTTACTCTCAATGTTTAATGACTTGGGTTATGTAATGGGTCAAATAAGTTATAGTTTGCAGGTTGAAATGATTCGGGTCGACCCAAAATGCTCTTTTTTTTTTCTAAAAAAAATTATTTTTGCAGGTGTTTGACCAAATTGGTGATGAATGCCCAGATGTCGACGATGTTCCTTACCTCAAAACTGTTTTCGAGGCTGTTCAGGATCTACTAACAGCTGAATTAATCTCAGCGGGTCACGATATCAGTGACGGTGGTCTTATCGTCGCGGTTCTTGAGATGGCGTTTGCCGGAAATTGTGGTGTTCAAGTCAACTTAAATTCCAATGGAAAAAGCATTTTTGAGACATTATTCTCGGAAGAACTCGGTCTTGTTCTCGAGGTCAACAAAGTCAATGTTAATGAGGTGACCGCGATACTTGAAAACCGTGGTGTCTCTTCGGAAGTTGTAGGACAAGTAACCGCCGAGCCGATGATTAGTTTAGAAATCGATGGAGTGAAACATTTAGATGAGAAAACCGTCGATCTTCGTGATATTTGGGAAGAAACCGGGTTTCACATCGAAACGAAGCATAAGTTAGCTGCTTGTGTAACCGCAGAAAAAGAAGGATTAAAGAACCGACACGAACCCGCATGGAAGCTAACTTTCACTCCGAAATTCACCGATGAAAATTACATGAACATTGGTACCAAACCGAAAGTGGCTATAATTCGGGAAGAGGGTAGTAACGGTGACCGTGAAATGTCGGCTGCGTTTTTCGCTTCGGGGTTTGAGCCGTGGGATGTTACTGTGTCGGATCTGTTAAACGGGTCGGTTTCTCTAAGCGGGTTTCGGGGTGTCGTGTTTGTCGGCGGGTTTAGTTACGCTGATGTGCTCGATTCCGCAAAGGGGTGGGCTGCTTCGATACGGTTCAACCCGTCACTTTTAAACCAGTTTCAAGAGTTCTATAACCGCCCAGACACGTTTAGTCTCGGGGTCTGCAACGGGTGCCAGCTCATGGCTCTACTGGGCTGGATCCCGGGCCCGAATGTCGGTGGAACTTTAGGATCCGGTGGTGATCCGGCCCAGCCCAGATTCGTACACAACGAATCGGGCGGGTTTGAGTGCCGGTTCACTAACGTGACAATTAAAGAATCGCCAGCGATAATGTTTAAAGGGATGGAAGGCAGTACGTTAGGCGTTTGGGCCGCACATGGTGAAGGAAAAGCGTATTTTCCCGATCAAATGATTTTCGATAAAGTTTTATCGTCCGACTTGGCTCCGGTAAGATACTGTGATGATGACGGAAAACCGACGGAAACGTATCCGTTTAACTTTAACGGATCGCCGCTAGGTGTGGCGGCAATTTGCTCGCCAGATGGGCGGCATCTGGCTATGATGCCGCACCCTGAGCGGTGTTTTCTGATGTGGCAGTTCCCGTGGTATCCGAAGGACTGGGATGTTGAAAAGAAAGGACCGAGCCCGTGGTTGAAGATGTTTCAGAATGCTCGAGAATGGTGTTCGTAAAAAGTCGCGATTTCGTTGATTCAAGAGTTTTCTTGGTGAGAATGATGCAGACATTATAGTTTCTTGAAGGGTTTAATAATTTACATAAAAGTTGTCATGCTATGAACAGATGTCTGGTTTGTCAACTGCTGGAGATGTTTCTTATTTTCGGACACTTTTTTGTCGTTTTAGTCTTGCCTTTCGAGTTTCAAGTGCTTTGTCGACTTATTTTTCGACTTGTTCTTTAACAGCGGCTAAATTTAGTCTTACCTTTCGAGTTTGAAGGGTTCATCTGGCCAAGATACCGTCGAAAGTACCACAAACACTACCTTGTAATCTCTTTCCTAATACGAAAACTGTTAATAAACTAGTCAATGTTTTTAAACTGGACAGGCGCCAAACTAACTGTTTATCCGCTCAACCGACTGGCTTTAAAAACCAATTGGCTAGTAACGAGAGAAGCCACACATCGCTACATTGCAATTTGTCTTCTCTATAAGACCAGGGGGTGTGGTATACCGCCCCTGGCCAACTCAGCAAGTTTGGCGCCCTATAGCACCCTTCCCCCATTTCCCGGCCACCAAAGGGGGTGCTATGGCATGTCTCCGCCAATGGGTTAGCAGGCGTGAAAGAGGAGAGAGAGAGAGTAACAACCAATCAGTTGTCTTTTTATTTTTTGATTTTTTTTTCTTATTTTTTACATATAGTAAATGGTAGGGCTGTTCATAAAGCTCGCGACTCGTAGCTCGGCTCGAAGCTTGCTCGAAAGAAGCTCGAGAAAAACTAGCTAAAAAAACTCAATTTGAGATGACGTGAACCAAGCTGGCTCATTTTGTAACCAAGCCCAGCTCGAGCTAAGCTCGGCTCGGCCCATGGCTCGGCTCGTTGGTTCGTTCTTAGGCTCGTTTAACCCCGACGTAAAGCTCAAGCCAAGTTTAACCGCCTGAATTAATTTCGAGCTTGAGTTCGACCCCACCCTTGCTCGACTCGTTTACAACCCTAGTAAATGGGGGCTTTAAAAGGCTTTATTTCACACCGTGCGAGTTAACAATAACCCCGCTCGATTACGTGGCGTGATAAAGCCCCTAGGGGCTTTATACCACACCACCCGGCCTAAGCGACATAATTATGTAAATTTAATAAATTAAACTTGATATAATTATAAAGCAATAACATGTAAGTTATAAAAAACATATGTATCATGTTAAGTAATTTACTTTCACCTTCATAAACTTGCAACTATCTTCAAAAAGATTGCATACCACTCACTAAGGTATAAACCATCAACCATGCCCATATAACTTTCCGATAGCTACAACGACGGCAGTGCCATCGTCACCGGCGGAGACAGAGCATTAGCCGTCCCATTATCGGTCCAATTCGTTTCACCCCAATGCCAAAGCATACTCTCCCAAAAACAAAACTCCTCGAAACAAGTCGTCAAACGCGAATCTTGAATCTTAATCTTCCAATGCCCATCCGAATAATTCGCTTTCTCCGCTTGCCGTCGGTCCCACTCCAACGCCGCCTTTTGCTTCGATCTAAGTAAGCAATACTTATGCAAATTCTCCGGCATCGCATCGTGAACCTTCCACCACCTCGTATGCGCAACGTCGCTAGCAAACTCCTGGATCTTTGCCACGTTCCAGTTGCAATCGTAGTCTCGAAAACACAACCATGGCTTTAAACCGAGATAATGAAGAACGTACAGAACCGGTGGATCCGATCCGAACAGTCTCGTCTTCATTTCCTTCTTTTCCGGCTCGTCACCTTCCCAAAAATGCTTCAAAAAGTTCATGTGTTTCGGGATCCGATGCCACCACGTGAAAATCTCGTTTAAGTACCCTTGATCTCCGCCGTTATACGATTCAATCTCGTTGATATGATCCATTAACAGCCTGAAAGTACAATTCGACGGTTCGACCACCATCACACCGGAATTAAACAAAGTGGCATTGTTCCCGGTAGCCGTAATCTCCGGCATTTCAAACAAGAAATCGATGTTTCGAAGGATAAGTAAATCCGCATCGATGAATATGATCTTATCGTAATCGGTTAACTGCCATAAACGAAACTTGCTGTAGTTAAATTCGTTATACGCATCCTTTTCCGCTTTCGGGTTTCTAATTCTTTCGATCGTATGGACTTTCCATCCCGCAGCCTCCAGGCCTTCCCGGTGGTAATCGCTTATCGTGTTGTCGACGAGTATGACTAAATCGCGGTTTGACCCCGACATCCGGATGCTTTGCGCTGCCGCAATCGCCCCGCATACATAAAAGTGAGCCGAGTGTAAAATGGTTGCGTACGCTTCTCGTTTCGGGTTTCCCAAGTATCGATAATCTTTGGCGTTAAGAGGAACCGAAAGCTCACACGACCCGACCGGAAGCTGAACCTTCTCCCGCAACTTGTTAAGGTCGGGTTCGTATAACCAAACATTCCCTTTACGTACAACAAGCTCTTTGCACGTAAACAGATTCGGAACCGGGAAACAATCCGTCACCAAAAGCACTTTGACCGAACGACGGCCTTTAGATTTAGCGGCAAGTCTCGCAACCGCAAGTTGTAAATGCAAACGGGCGACGTCTCTCGACCAATCACGCGTCTTTAAACACGGAAGCTTTACTGCTATCAAATCGATTCTCGGTGTTTTTGGAGCGTGAATGTTTGGTAATTCGGGGCATACGGGAGCGTCAAATTCTTCTTCTTCGTCGATCCATTCGGGATACAAGTCTTCCCAAGTGACGGTTTTAGTGACGGAATCGAGGTGTAGGGCGATATGCTCAGCGTCCGGTATTATCTCTTTCCATTGGTTGATTTCGGTTGCGTTGAAGTTTAGTAGACCTACTCCTTTGTATTCGTTTGTGTCTGGAAGGTTCCGGATTATTCCAGAGATATGGTTCCAGTTGACTTTTGAATGGGATAAGTAGCGGTCATTGTCTGTCGGAGAATTCTCGTTTGTCCATCTTTCTACCAAACTAGCCCTGTGTGCAAACGGAAAAATGAAACGGGTCAAAACAGATAAAATGAAACGGGTCAAAACAGACTGGGTTGGACCAACACTTTCATGTCCATTTTTATTAGAATATCTAAATCAATATTAGATTATATATTTACAAATATTATTTATAAAAGAGTAAAATGCCATTTCTGTCCCTAAGGTTTGGCCACTTTTGCGACTTTCGTCCAAAGGTTTGTTTTTCCGCATCTGGATCCAAAAGGTTGTAAATCGTGCCATTTTCATCCAGCTCGTTAACTCCATCCATTTTTCTCCATTGAATGAAGGGCATTTCCGTCTTTTTAGACATTTTTTTCTTAAAATAAAAAACACTATAAATGTCTAAAAAGACAGAAATGCCCCCATTTAACGGAGAAAAATGGATAGAGTTAACGAGTTGGATGAAAATGGCAACATTTCAAACCTTTTGGATCCAGATGTGGAAAAACAAACCTTTGGACGAAAGTCGCAAAAGCAGCCAAACCTCAGGGACGAAAATGTAAAATGCCTGGTTTCACTATGTACCAACTTTTCAAATTAGACCCATTTGGCCCGTTATCGACACATTTTTAGAAAATATAATGTACCGAGATCCTGAACGGGAAGGGCGTTCTGTGTTATATACAGCTGGCGAGTGTAGGAGTGTGAAGAATGCTCCCAATATTATAATTATCAAAACGAGCTTTAAAGTAGAAAACTTGCAGCTTGCGTTTCGGTCCTGATTAAAACTAAGATACGGCCTTTCACCATCTCTAAAGGCTCTACTTCCAAAAGACCTTTTTTTGCTTGATTCTTCACTGAAAGATAGAAAATTTAACTACGTTAAATAATATGCATAGAGTCCCTATTAAACAAACTTGAAAATTTCAAAATGGTCATATATCATTTCTTTTAGAGTTAATTGCCATTTTAGTCCCTGTGGTTTGGGTCATTTTGCCAGTTTAGTCCAAAGGTTTCATTTTTAACATCTGGATCCGAAAAAGTTTCATCGTTGCCATTTTGGTCCAACTGACTTAACTCCATCCATATCTGTTAAAGCTGCCAAGGGCATTTTTGTTAGATATGGATGGAGTTAAGTCAGTTGGACCAAAAAGAAATGACAAAAATGCCCTTGGCAGCTTTAACAGATATGGATGGAGTTAAGTCAGTTGGACCAAAATGGCAACGATAAAACATTTTTGGATCCAGATGTTAAAAATGAAACCTTTGGACTAAACTGGCAAAATGGCCCAAACCACAGGGACTAAAATGGCAATTTACTCTTTCTTTTAATATGTAATACATATTGTTACACACCTTATGAAGTACACAAGCAAACCAATGATGCCCAAATACCGATTAATTTTTCAAATACGTACTTATAAATTACATACGGAAATAAAATGTAATCCTATTTGAATTATGTCAAGAAAACCACATATGTATAACCATAGTTATCGATAGCGAACAGCGACAACGTACCTATATGCTACGTAGCGAGAGCGATGAAATAGCGCCCGCTATTTCGTGTTTAGTGTTAGTTTTATATATAACGTTAGTTTTATACCTTTTATGTATAAATTTATAAGTTTAAGGACCAAATGTAAGCTAGTGAAAATAGGGGGGGTTAAATGTTAAAATACACAAACTAATTTTACACTTTCTATGTAAATTTTACAAGTTTTAATGACTAAATGTAACCTAATGAAAGATAGAGCGGTTAAATGTTAAAATCCATAACTTATTTAACCCTAGAAAGGCTAAAACGCAACAAAAACGCAGCCGTTCTTCTTCTTCATAGTTTCCAGCAAGTTTCCGGCAAGTTTCCAGCAAGTTTCCGGCAGAAATTGCCGTCGGAATCCGCAAGTTTCACGCTATTCAGCGCTATACACCATATAGCGACCATGTCTCGCCTCGACACGCTATTCTCGATAGCGGTCGCTTTGGCCGCTATCGATAACTATGTGTATAACTCCCAACTTTTTTTTGTATGAATTTGAACTATTTTCTCGATTTAGCTAAAGGCTAATGAACTATCAATGGTGACATAAGCCATGGTATCTACTACAAAACTTAACTTTTTTTTAGTTTGCGTTTCTCAGTTACTTGTACAACAAGTTTGGCAAGAGTATATGATGTTTCTTTCTGTTTAGGTACACCACTTCTAGTGTCTTGGAATAACAAGCACAAAGATCCGACACTCGTACTTTCTAAATGTAAAAACTAATGCAGCAAAATTTATCATCAACTTTTTATTTGAACAACTATCAATCTAACACTCACATCTAGGGCTGCAAACGAACCAAACGAACACGAACAAGACCTTGTTCGTGTTCGTTTGTTAAGAAATATATGTGTTCGCGAACTGTTCACGAACACTTATCGAACGAGATTTTATGTTCGTGTTCGTTTGTTAAGGAAATGAACTTGTTCGTGTTCGTTTGTGTTTGTTTATTAATTTTAGACAACGGACAAAAACGAACGTTGACGAACACAAATGAGCACAAAATAATGTTCATGAACACAAATAGAAACAGACGAACACAAACAATCGTTCATAAACAGAATATATAATACACTGACACTTATTAGATATTTAATTTGTCAGAATTTTGAGATATTTAAATAAATACAAAAAATTAAAAACACTAATGAACTATCGAACACAAACGAACACGTTACCAAACGTTCACGAACATAAACGAACGAACACGACCTCTATTCATGTTTGTTCATTTAACTAAACGAACGAAATTTCTTGTTCGTGTTCGTTTGTTTAATAAACGAACGAACACAAACAAACTTCCCGCCAAACGGTTCACGAACTGTTCGCCGAACGTTTGGTTCGTTTGCAGCCCTACATCAACCCTAAAGTTGAAGCATCAACCATTCAATCCATTAAAATCTTGTATTTATGTTAGGGGACGATGATAAAGTTTAACATACATGCTGAAACCGAATGAAAACTTAGAACCACACAAGTAAAAAACTATTGACTTGCACAATCTTAAGTAACTTAACCTAGTCCCACCTGAACTTTTATAAACTCAAATTGTCAAATCTCCAACTCTAAGCAGTTAAAGCGGTTCAAAATCGAATAGCGGTCAAGGCCCGCTATATGATATATAGGTTATAGCGGTGGTATAGCGGTGATATAGCGGTAATATTTACCATGCATATTTTATGTATTTTTATATATATTATATACATATACCACTAATTTTATATTTTTTATATATAAATTCACAAGTATGAGGACTAAATATAAACTAATGAAGATGGAGGGGGGTTATATGTTAAAATACCCAAACTTAAATAACCCTAATCATCCCCACTTTCATCCGTTTTCCCGCTCCCCTTCTCTTCTTCATCAGGCATAGTACCCAGTTATCTCTACAATGGTTCAAAATCATGGAGCAACAACTGATTTTTGTTCGAATTAAGGTAACAATTCGTTTCACTTAACCGATTTGGTCAAATTTTGACTAATATCTGATCCAGTTTTGACCGATTTGGTCCGATTATAGGCGACTTTTGACCGATTTTTTTCAAACTTTGACCTAATCTGACTTTGACCACTATACAGGTTTCCAAATAGCGGCAAATAGCGGGCTATAGCGTCGCTAATAGCGGAACCGCTATGAGCCACCGCTATTTGGACCGCTACAAACCCAGACGTCCGCTAACCGCTATAGCACCGCTATAGCGCCGCTATTAACTGCATAGCTCCAACTATCAAAAGTTAGCTTAGATAAGATAATAACCACTTATTCACTTTGATCCTAATAACAATACTGTAACCCCTCTTAAAAACTAGCAAGATCAAGTTACATTTTAAACCCAATTCCACTTTGATCCAAATAAAATCAGGTTAACAAAATCAACTAAATAAAACAACAAATATGCAAAAAAAACGAACAATTCTTCTCACAGACATTTTCACAAACACCTGGTGTGCACTTAACCACAACCCATGATTTCATATATAAAAAGAGTAAGAGATCTACTTGGTTACTGAGAGACGGTGTCTGGGCTCAATTGCAGTGGGCGATGCACCGAGAAGTCCTCTCATTGCAATCGAATCAGTTCAGCAGAGCTGCATCTGCGATCTACACAAGAACTTGAAAATGTTGACCCCCCAAAAACGATTTTAGGGCAGAATTTTGTACAGTGAATTGGGATCTCCGATAAAAAGAGAGAATTTACAGCAACAATGAGGAAAAACTTTATTGATTGATTTCGGTTCAGCGTTGAAAGGTTTATGACTCTGTATCAATGTTGTTAGTTAAAATTAAGGTCAATTTGTATAAATGTTACTATGTTATTGATGTGTTACAATAGTGGCCCTTGAACAATAGGTTTGTTTACATGAGTTATTAGGCTACACGGTATGGAGGAACGGCCTCCACCGTCTTGGACCGGCGCTGGGCCAAACACCGTGCCGCCACCCCCGTCGCCGTCCAGTCATCGTCCTCTCCGTCGGTATTCCGACGTCCAGGACGGAGCAAAACAATGGGTCCCCCCTCCGTCGCCGGTTTGAACACCGTGCCGCCCCCTCCGTCTTCATCCCGTCGCCGGCTTCATCTCCGTCACCATACCCACAAGCCTTATATGTAGGTTTGTTGAATAAATCCTTAACCCAATTAACAAATGGATCGGTTAGGGTGCGTTGGTGTCAATGTTTTAAAATCCGGTTTTTATATCGTACCAGATTTGCTTCAAAAACGGTTTAACCGGGTGTATCGGGCGGTTCAACCGGGTGTACCGGACGGTTTAATCGGATGGTTCAACCGGTATAACCGGCTATGTTGAACCGTTTTTTCAAAACATTGGTTGGTGTTATTTACTTATTGCGCTTATTCGAAGTATATCGATTCGGTTCATAAAATGAATTAAAAATAACAGACGTAAAATGAGAAAACGGTTGTGTGTGATGGTGGTTGGTGGAAGAGGAATGATGCGGTAGGAGGCGATGAGTGGTGGTGTACGAAGGTTGTTAAAAAATGTGGGTTAATGAGAATCAATAGGTGGATGGTGGTGGTTTTAGGTCAATCCGGAAGGACCAATGAAACGAGTGTGAGGGTTATGCTTTTTTATATTTTTTTTATCTTTATGATTTTCTTTAAATTGTGTTTTCGTCGGTTCACAAAAATGTAAACAAATAACGTAAGAGAGGAATTGTTAGGGATTGAAATTTAGAAAGTAATGGTTAGGGATTTGAATGACAAAAGGTAAAAAATAGAAGAGTGTTACAAACAAAAAAAAAAAACAAAAAAAAAACAAAAGAAATGAAACAGAAAATTTAGCCAAACTCAAAAGTCTAATTAAGCATATTTATTCTTTACACTTAAAAATCACTATCAAAGTCGTTAAAATATTTCTTTCAAAATCTTAGAAGAGTAAAATAACAACAACAACAACAACAACAACAACAATAATAATAATAATAATAATAATAATAATAATAATAATAATAATAATAATAAACTTGAAGAAGGTACATATGCAATGGTTGACTTCTAGAAAGTCAAAATATTAAAAAAATGAAAACTACAAGTAAATGGGGAAAGTTCATAAGAGTATTGGCTGAGGGGCGTGGGTTCTGGCGGTGAAGAGGGTTTAATGCTGGCTACACCATCCCAGCTCAGCGTTGGGTTTGGTATTGTCCGCTTGGCGTGGAGATTGTGCCTGGCGTGGAGTGGAGGGACTGGGTGATATGACAGGCTGTGGTTGGCTATTTCAAAGTAGCCGTTGGGGGTAGCCGCTATGCCAAACAATTTTTTTTTTTAAATTACATTTTATATCTATAAATACACAACCCCAAACCATATTCTTCACCCACAACCACACCAAAAAAAAAAAAAAAAAAAAAAAAAACGAAGGTAAACATGATGCATTGGACCGAGGAGGAATTTTTTTTACGGAATTAGTTTGGTAAGATCCTAAAATCTTGTAAATGGTCTCAAGAATATAAGTACTTGGGTGTCTAAAGGGTTTGCCTATTTATATAATCTTAAAGAGAATGGTCGGTGGCTGTCACATCAAAGCCACCGACCCATTTTTTTATATATATTATAGTAACATGTGAGTTTGTAACAAGATGAGAGATGGATGTATTGGTTAAGGCTTTGCTTATGTAATCAATAGACCCAAGTACGATTCTCTTCCATTCCATTTTTTTTTTGATCTATTTTTTGTTCATTTAGTAGTCTCAATACCTTTTTCTATTCTATTGTTTTTTTATTCAGCACGTCTTCTCAACTTTTTTTCCTTTTCTATTTTCTTTTATTTTTGTTTTGTTTCTTTATTTTTTCTTTTCCTATATACATTTGTTTATTTATCTTTTCTTTTCCTGTATATATGCAAATAATAAATATATGTAGGTATGTATTTAGATATTTGTTTTGTGTACGACTATCCACTTTCTAATCCGTATTTTCATTATTTAGCTTTAAAAAAAAACTATAGTTTCACATGGTTATTTTTAAGTACGTGTCGTTATAAGTTCACGTTTCGACGTAACTTTTCTCATGTATTTTTTCGGAAACAAGTCGGGTCAATATAATGCGTTTCATGTTTATTTTTATGGGTGACTATAAATTTATGTTTCAGTGTAAACGATATAAATTCACGTTTCGACATAATTTTTTTCGGAAACAACTCTGGTTAAGTATAATACGTTTTCATGCTTATTTTTGCGTATGATTTTGGTTGGTCTATGTTTTGACGTAAATTATGTTTGGAAACAAGTCTGACTCTGGTCATTCGACAGTATAAATTCGAGTCATTGATTGTTGATGTTGATAGGTCTTGATTCAAATATAAGGATGATGTAGTGCTTATATAGGTTATAGAGAGTTAGATCGGATACGTCGAAACACACATTTTCATATAATTAACGCATCACATAACGTGTCCTTAACTATAAACAACTAAGTCGTTGCCGCCGCAACGCGCGGCCTATGACAAGAATCTAGTAATGAAATGAAAAGGCTGAGAGTTTGATTCCATTGGAGTTGTGGTGCACACCTTCTTATTTTTTAAGCACGTGAGGTGATCTCATGGCTGTTATCAAAATATTATGTTTAAATTGTCTATTAGTTAAGCCCTTAACTGAGCGTTGCTTTTTCTTTATTGCTAAAAGCTATATAGTTCTACAATGTTGTTTTGTGCTTTTGGTATAACATGTTTTTTGTTGAATCTTGATTGATAACATGATATATTGCAAGGACGAGTTGCAAATATGTCATTTGGAACAAAAGAGTGTATAACTATTGAAACAAGTAGAGCAGGTGGCTTTTAAAAGCCTAAGTTCTTAGTTTGACTTTAGGTGTATACTTTCAAATGCCTAGAAATATTCAATTATAACTCTTCAAACGTGTTGCGTCAAATGACATTAGGAAAAAAGAGTATCTCGCCGCAAAGCGCGGGCGAATCCACCTAGTATATATAAGAAGAGACATATTATTAAAAGTTTCAAAATCCGGGCTTCGCCGTGGTTTGACTAAATAAGAGCTAAGAGACAATTTAGAGAATAACAACGCTAGCACACACCTCTCTATGTGAAATATGATTACATGAATATATGATAGCCCAATAACACCTGCACGATATATTATAAGATGACGATAAAAAAATACACATTTACGCCATAATAACTAATAAGGTGACACACAATATGTGGAACACATGAAGTACAATACATTTATAGAAAGTCAATTGGATTACAATAAAAAAACACATGCATTTATTTTCTTTTAAAGAGAAATGGGTCATTTAGAAGAAGTTTGCATGAGATGAACTATCTTCTCCAAATTAGCCACTGATGAACCAGAAGGAAAAGCACATGCTTCCTCAGCCTTTTTCTTCAATTCAACACTTTTCTTCCTCATCAAATTTCCTTTTTCCCCTTTCATCAACTCAATCACTAGCTTTTGAACCTCATCACTCTTTACTTTGTTGTCAATCTCCATGGAGATACCCCACTTGTTGCAACCCAGCCAACAATTCGCTTGTTGGTCACCAAAAAACGGCCAACAAATCATTGGCACTCCGCTAGAAATGCTTTCAATTGTCGAGTTCCATCCACTATGCGTTAAAAACCCTCCTATTGCCGGGTGGTTAAGGATATGTTGTTGGGGGCACCAACCTGCCAAGAACCCTCTACCGCTAATCTCCGCCAACAGTTCAGGTGGAAGAACAGCAGCCTCATCAACCACGAGGTCAGGACGTATGATCCACAAGAATGAATAATTACTTTTCGCGAGTCCCCATCCAAACTCAACCAGCTGTTGACATGTCATTACTGTGATGCTACCAAAATTCACATAAACAACCGAAGATGATTCTTTCGTGTCCAACCATTTTACACATTCAGACTCTTCTTTCCAGAGGTTTGATTTGAAGGATGCTACACCTTTGTCTACGATCGTGTTCTCGAGTAGATGTAAAGGGCCAATTCCATAGCAAGGTGCAAACTTTGAAGAGATTGCGTTTAAAATATCACAATCGAGTTCATCAAAAGTATTAAAAAATATGGCAGAAGCTGATTTTGCTCTCTCTATTTGTAAACAAAAGAAATGAACCATGATTTCATCCCCTGGGTTGGTATATCTAATCCAAGGAGGGATATCTTTTAGACGTATACCATTCATGGCAGGTATACAATCTAGAACTGTATCCAAATAACCATTTACTAAATAACTCGAATCTGTAGATGAAAGAAAATGATTTTCAAGTTAATCTTCCAGAAAAAATAGTCTATGAAAAACAAAGCTAATATGAGCAGTGTTGTACTTTATAACTACATATGAGATAACATCCCAACATTGTTTGAATCAATCTAAGTGGTCATCCAATTTTAATTATGTACAATAGTGTGCTTACATAGATTATCATGAGATGTAGAGTTATGTCAGCACTAATGATAGTTGAAAAGTAATAACTAACAAACACCTAGGTTTGAAGGCCTTGGGTTCAAGTCTTCTGGACGACATGATTAAAGTAATTCGCCTTAAAAAATAAAAAAAAATAGATAAATAAACAAGAAAAAGTAGTTTCGCAACATCGCAGCCGCAGTGGATTTTATTTATTTATTGAAAGGCGAATTTCCTTAATGCTGATGTTTGTTGGACTCGAACTCAAAACCTCCAAACTTAATTGTTCCTAAAGGTTTTGTATTTGCCAACATGCCACCAACTCTATTGGTCGACACAATGGATAAGCATTAAGAATTTAAGGGAGATTTTAAAATTAATTAGCACTAATTCTAAGTAATGATTAATTACTAAGAAGCAAAAAGTAATTAAATAAAATTGGTTAAAAATTAATAGGGTGTGTAAATTCGGATATGCGGAGTTTTGACACATGTTTTACATTAATAAAAATCGAAAAAACAAATATTGATACTGGTTCTAGGAATACTAAGACTGGTACCGATGTTGTTCGGTCATTATACATTTGGTTCAATCCGATACTAGTTCTTGATATATTTTACGATACAAAACTTTTTTTTATTTATAATGGTCTCATTACACAAAAGTTGTATAGTGTAACACAAAAAAAAGTTGTGCATATTGATTGAAAACATAAACATGAATATCCATACCGATACCGATAATACTAATATTGATATTGATATTGATGTTTCTCATTCTGTATCGAAATACTCGATATACTTAGGATAACTAAAATATTTTAATTTGAATACAACTTCATTTTCAACAACAAATATATCGAAATGTTGAGAAAACTAAATTAAACACTACGTTTTCGATTTTTTTAAACTAACGCACAAAAGTTATTAGAGAAGAGATAATAAGAAATCTTAAAAGATACTTAAAAAGCTTGAGTAAGGCATATTTTTAATCATTTTTAATATTTTCAATTGTTTTATATGTTATTGATGTTTGAAAAGAAAAACTTATGTAGTTCACGAGATACGTGTGTGTATATATATAAGGTTAGGATTGTATGAAGATTAGTAGGCTAATTGAGAAACATTCTGCATCATATGTTTTCCCTAAGTAAAAATATAAAAAAATGCAACTTTTTTTTTGGAAAATCGAAGCTTTTTCTATCAGTTTTTTTTATATATATAAATATATGTATAGTTGATAATACAAATGTGTATATTGTCAATCTTTAAATATACATATATGTATATCCGTGTTAAAAGTGAAATATAAGTATTTTACATCTATGTTTGATAATTTACATATAAGCACAAACGTGTATAAATGATTATAGATATATGTATGTAAAAAAAGATTGTGGTCCTAAATATGTTTTTTTTTCTAGTGTATATATGTCTAAAATACGTGTTTAAAGTAGAAAAATAAGTATCGTACATATATGTTTCATAGTATACACACATGTATAGTTTAAGAATTGGCAATATACATATATGTATATATTAAAAAAAACCTCTTAAAAACATGCGATTAGATTTTTTGCTTGGAGAAAATGTATGTTTTAGAATTTTCTTGAGTTTCTTAAATAGGATGTATTTCTTTTAAGATTCCTAACACACACACACATGATTCAAATCAAGGGAAAATCCTTGCGAGCTGTGAGAACTTGGCTTTTCCGTGATAGGTTTGCCCCTATTTTTCACACCACTAGATTAAAATATTACAAAGACGGCTGTAAAAAAATAAAAAAAATAATTTCGAAGTGGTGTTTTCGGACCCTTACAGCTGCTGTACTTTTTACAGTATTTATGATTGCTGTAAATAGAAAAAAAAAAACGTTTTTTTTTTTTTGGAAAAAAATGACTTTTTAGGATTTTTGATAAAAAAAAAACTTAAAAAAAAACATTTTGTAAGACTGAATTCTCTAAGTTATCACAATCGGCATAAGTTTTCATTTTACCCTAACCATACACACACATATATAGGATCAAGATCAAGGGAAAAGCACTCCGAGTTGTGAGAACTTTGAGAACTTGTGCTTCGCATGCGAGTTTTGCCCCCATTTTTTTCACAGCGCATGATTAAAATGTTTAGAAAGACTGTCGTAAAACAAAATTTCAAAATGGTGTTTTTCGGCCCCTTACAGCAGATATAAAAAGGTGATAACATAAGCATGACAACAGTTTTTATAGTATTTACGATTGCCGTAAATGATTTTTTTTTGGAAAAGTTGATTTTTTAGGATTTTTGGTAAAAAAATTTTTTTTTTGAAAAAACCTTTTGTAAGACCGGGTTCTATAAGTTCTCACAACTCGTATAAGTTTGCATTTTACCCTAATCTTAAAACACTAGGCTAATTGTGAAACTTAAGAAACATTCTGAACCACATATTTTGTCTACGCTTTCCGTAATATATACATATGTATAATTTAAAATTAACTATAACATATGTGTATAATTCAAGATTTAAGAATATACATATACGTATATAGCCAATTTTAAACTATACATATATGTATATTATAAAAAATTTAAGGAAATGTTTGGTTTAGAATATTTCTCAGATATAGTGGATTTTTCTTAGGATCCTACCATATATATATAATACAATAAGTTGTAGTGGACTAGTGGTTGTCCCTGGATTTTAAGTTGCTAGTGTTTTCTTTTGACCAAACCCTAAAATTAGACAAAACCTTATTGTGAAGTTGTGTTTTATTTAATGATGTATGCAACAAAAATACAAATTAATAATTCATTACCTTTAAGGGGCATCAATCCCTTCTCCAAAAGATTTGTGAATTGATCGATACATAATAATGAACCTGCTCCACTGGTCCAAAACATAAATTCCGGAATACCCAATTCAGAAGCAGCAGCGAGGGTGAAGCTCATAAGCACGTCAGCCACTATACAAGTCACCGGTGAACTAGAAGTGTTAATTTTGGTGACTAGAGTCTTAAACGGATCCAAAAGATTTTCTTCAATGGCCCGTGATAGAGATGGGACGTCTTGGGTGGCGTCAAGGTTTTGTGGCGATGGTAGACCGTCAGGGATGGCCTCGAACCGGAAGGAAGGGAGGCCACGTACGGCTTGAGGACCCTGAGATCTCACGATGCGTTGGTGGTTAAACTCGGTGTTCACGAAGGTGATAAGAAAGCCTTTGGAATGTAGGATTTTGGCTAGCTTTAACATGGGACTAATGTGACCTTGTACTGGAACTGGTATGCACAATGCATGCGGCTTCTTTTCTTGTTTCGAACCCATGAAGTTCTCTCTTAATTATACACTCAACAATAATATGCAATGGATACTAACATGTATCAATAGATTATTTATAGACTAAGATAATTTTTAAAATACTATGATATTCATGTGATGGAAACATATTTTAGATATTAAGCATATAATATATCTGATTATTTTGTATATTTTGTTTTATAGTAAACTTGCGGGTCAAATTTTTATATTGCTAAAGTAACTTATATGTTATCCTTATACATGCATGCATGTTATAGAAAATCAAAACATCAAAATAAAGTAAAGATAGGTTATCGTTTAACTTGCTTTTAATTTTATTTTCTATCATATAAATAAAAGTTAATAACGCATAGCAAAAGCAAGAATAAACACACAGATATAACTCTCAGTTAACTTTGATAAAAAAAAGACTAAATTGCATAAATCAACCTTTATGTTATACCTAAACTTTACTTTATACCTTTCAGTATGAAATCGACAAAACTCAATCTTTATGTTCATGTTTTTTTAACATTCTATGACCTTTATAACTAACATCGTCCAAAAACTCAGTTAAGTTACCTCACATACTTTGCATGTGAGGGTACTATGGTCTTTTATAATATAAAAGTTGATTTGTGCAAAAAGATTATTTATAACATAAAGTTTGATTTGTGCAAAATGTTATTATATGTGTAGTAAAATATTTTTTTTGCAAAAAATATTATTTGTTAATAATTATATATTTATATATATATATAAACATATATAAAAAATAGTTTTAAAATTATTTTATAAAAATTCTGATTTTAATATTTTTATAAAGTAAATAATAATGACAAAATAAATTACTTTCTATATAAAGTATACCTAAAACACAAATTCTTTTAAAATAAAGTTATTGTAAAATCTTGAATATTTTAATAAATATATATTACAACGGACGTTTTAAAACTACTCAAACTAAAAGGTATTTTTATGTATAGGTAATTATGTGTTTATAAAATCAAAATATTAGACAAATTTATCTCGATAAAAGAAACTAATAAATTAATTTGACGTTTAAAAAAATCTTTAATAAACTTCTGTAAACAAATTCTAAATATATAATATGTAAATAATACTAACACAAATGCAATAAGAAATAATAGAATGTCTTAAACTGCATATATATTTTTAATATTGTATTTGTATTATTTACATATTATATATTTAGAATTTGTTTACTAGAGTTTTTAACGATTTTTTTAAACGTCAAATTAATTTAGTAGTTCTGTTATCGATATAAATTTGTCTAATATTTTGTTTTTATAAACACATAGTTACATATATATAAAAAAATACCTTTTAGTTTGAGTAGTTTTAAAACATCCGTTATAATTATAAAAATATTCCGGATATTATAATAACTTTATTTTAAAAGAATTTTTGTTTTATTTATACTTTATATAAAAAGTAATTTATCTTGTCATTATTATTTACTTTATAAAAATATTAAAATCAAAATTTTTATAAAATAAATTGAAAACTATTTTTTATATATAAAAATATACAATTATTAACAAATAATAATGTTTATTAAAAAAAATTACTATATATATAACTTTTTTTTTTGCAAAAATCAACCTTTATGTTATAAATAATCTTTTTGCACAAATCAACGTTTATATTATAAATAATCTTTTTGTACAAATCAAACTTTATGTAATCAAAGACCATAGTACCCTCACATGCAAAGCATGTGAGGTAAGTTAACTGAGTTTTTGGACGATGATAGCTATAAAGGTTATAGAACGTTACAAAACATGAACATAAATGTTGGATTTTGCCGATTTTCATAGTGAAAGATATGAAATGCAGTTTAGATATTAACATAAAGGTTGATTTATGCAATTTAGTATAAAAAATTCAAATAAATAAACCATTAGAAGAGGTGTCATTTTATAAAAAAGTTCTAAACTTGACAAGTTCAAACTTATTGGAAAAAACTTAAATTAAAACCATAATTACTTGCATAACAATCATTTATGAGTGTTCAGCTAAAATAAAGTATAGGTCCTGGATTTGATTTTTATAAGGGAGTTTTCCTATATTTATTGGGTTTTCTCCTGAATTGGTGTATATGTATTATGTCTAGTGGAGATGAATATGATCGGGTGGTTTTACCGATGACAGGATGATACTTCAATGGTTCGTTAGTGATCCAGATTTGCCGTTAAAAAAAAGAAAAAAAATATTAAAGATTGTCAAATTTCGGGGCCTGATAGTTGTGTCAAACCATTCATTACCTCCGCTTTGAAGATTGAGCTTTTTTTGTAATGTTTGATTTTTCCTTATAGATAATCGAGTCCCATAACTCTTAGATGGCCCCCTTATCCTCAATCTAGTGTATGGGGTAATGAAACTATTGTCATCCCCACCCCAAGTTATCCACATTCTAATTTTTTTATTTCTATATCAGTTTATAAACTTAACTAGTAGTTTCCCACCCACGTGTCACAATGGGAATCTAGCACATAGAAATCGCGTCGTGAAAAAAAAGTTCAGGTATGATAACTTTATTAAGATTAAGAGAAAACTAAATTCAACATCGAAACGTAGATAAGGATTTATGTTTATGGTAAACATGATGTGTTAGTCCAAATATGTTAAGGAACAAAAAACTAAATTTGAATTGTATTAAAAATGATGTGTTACTTCAAATATACACAAAACTGAATTTGAATTGTATTAAAAACTTGTAGAGTTAAACAAAAATATAGGTATAAAGTAATAACGATCATTAAAAAAGACTAAAAAATTAATGAAATTTATGCACTGGAAAATCTTATCTCAATTAGAGTGGTCAGACCATTCACTTTACAATCAAATTTAATAGCATCTCATATAAATGGAATAAAGATGACATATGCATAGTGGTCCATAAGGGGACAGGGCACCTCACGGGTTCAAGGTTGCAGGTTCTTTGCAGCGTGGTAACACCTTCGCCACCCTTTGGGTTAGGGATTGAGGGTACTTTGTCTGGTAATCTTTGCCGCTAGGATAAGGGGTTGAGGGTTGGGATATTGGAGAGTTTAAGGTTAAGGGTGAGTGTGATTGGTGGGTAAAGTAAAAGAGTGGGGTCCATGGTTCTAGGTTACTTGTGGACAGGTGAACTCATATTTAAATGGGTCATCATCATAGCCCTCAACACCTAAAAGTCTTAGAGCATTCATAGCAGGTTCTGCATAGATTTGTGAGTGAATTCTACATATTTCAGCAAATGGTTGTGAGTGGAGGAGAAATGTTACTCTTCATCTATATTTGAGAGACACTATTCCCCCTCATTTATTTTTTAATATGTTTTGAAAGTGGTTGTGAGAGAAAAACTAATGATAAAGGTATAAAAAGTATTACTGAATTGAAAATAAGAGGGAAAATGTAGTGATTTCTAGTGTAATTATGTGGATGGTGATAGAGAAGCTGATTTGAATGGAAGCAACATTCAATCCCACATGCATATACAAAATAGAAAATTCAGATTTCAAGAACAATGCTAAACATTCCGTAAACTCCTCCAATCAACTTATCTAATCCCATCCGATAACTTTTTCGCCAAAACCGTCATCTCCTTCGTACCTTCCTGCAAGCGAACCCTAACGTTGCCATCATCTCCGCCGTAACACCACCGCTTGTTTTATAACATCATCAACCTCCAAAACCGCGTTTCGCTTTGACTTATCAAGTCAAGATTCGAGGAAACACACCATTGACCAAGTCGGCCAGACGAACACGCTTGGAACTCGGAGTTTAACAATATCCATTCTCTGTACAAAACGGTTACCAAAACCCTACCAACAAAAACCGTCAATACTCCGGTAGCGTAAAACATCCGATGGATGAGATCTCGATCTCTACCATCGGTTATCTTGCTACTTGGTAGGTTACCGATTAATATAAACAAACGATACGTTTATCAACGTCTTCAATCGGTTACCTTTCTCTCTTTCTGTTAGCTTCCTCCAACTGAGAACCCTAAAGAGCGCAAAGAACAACATATGCTTAACCAATCTACCCTGGAAGGTTCAAAAAGAAAACAAACACCACCACAGGAAATCAGGTAGAGAGAGATATAAGAGCTCACTGATGTGTGTAAAATGCAACATATAAATTACATCAAATAAGGCATAAAACTAACCATTTTTAAGTACTAATGTTGGAAAAAGAGTGTTTTTGTCTTCCTTTTGTATTTTCAGGATGAAATGAGCTCAAATTCACAAAAGAAGCAAAAAGACAGCTAATTCTAACATAAATACAAGAAAAGGAATAAAAGTAGACTGTCCGAACCCTCAACGGCATCTCCCCAAGCAAAGAAGAGAAAACAGAAGCCTGAACACGCCCCGTGCTCAGCCAGCACGGGGCCGTGCCCAAGAAGCAGCAGAAAAGACAAACCTATAGAAGCTTCTATTGCCCACCACGGGGCCGTGTCCAGTGAGCACGGGGGCGTGGCGAAAGTACAGCAGGCGTATTAATTGTAATTGCGAATTACAATTAATGAAGAGAGATAGTGTCAGACGGGCTCGGGGCCGTGTTCAGCGGACACGGGGCCGTGCCCAGCCTTCTGTTCAGCCTATAAATAGGAGTGCTTGGTTTCATTCCAACTCATCCCTTGGCACACCACCTCTCTCACACTTCATCCACCACCCACCACCACCATAACACCATCATCCACCACCATCATCCATTGTCCATCGTAGAGTGTGTGAGTCGTCTCGGGATCCAAGATTGATCGTAAGAGTTCTTGACAATCAAGGCCATGTTTGCCTAAGTCTCTTACATCACTTGGTGAAGACAAGTGTTTAGTATAATACTTTTTATTTTTAATCTTTTGCACTTTTTATTTGGTTTTGTATTAATGACTTTAATAACTAGTTACTTATGTTGAAGGTGATCTTTCCTTATCGTTTGTCCGTGGTGTCTTGGCATTATTTTACTGTCTATATAAAATAAAAGATTTTCACCATTCATATCTCCACGGTCTATATGGAGGTATGTTGGCTACCTGGTCGGGGGTTAAGGGAATGGTTTGGTAAGGGTCTTGCCCTTGTTCAGCGTTTAGAGGTCCTGCAAGGGACCTGGGTCAAATTTAGTAGGATCTCCTTCAATGCCCATAGGTATTGGATGGCGGGGATCCAAACTCTTTGACCCCCTCATAAGTTAACTACTATTAATACTATAACCCGGCTATTTAGGACTGTATCCCTGCTGACTCAGACTACTTAGTCGAGGGTAACGTCACCGCCAAAAGCGGGGCCTACCATAATTTGCATTAATAACTTAATTCATTATCTTCCAATAATCCAACCCTTTAGGATTGTATCCTTGCTGACTCAAACTACTGGGTTGAGGGTAACGTCGCCTTCAAAAGAGGGGCCTACTAAAATAACTAAGATAATCTCTTAAACAAGTGCAAAAGTGCGAAAATAATCAAAGGTTATACTAATACACGAGTCGGATCCAAGTGATTCATCTTGTCTATCTGTTTTTACTTTATTTTTATTTTTCAGCATTTAGTTAGTTTTTATTTTCTTAGTTTAAAAACATTTTTCTAACTTTTTGATTTGATTAGACGTTGAGGATAAACCGGTACTAAAAGCTCTTGTGTCCTTGGACGACCTCGGTATCTTACCAACACTATACTACGTCCACGATGGGTGCACTTGCCCATATGTGTGTTTAGTGTTAGTAAATATCGTGTTTTATAAATTTAAAACTTGGCTAAAGGTGTAAAAAAGGGCTTAATTATATATCTAAATTATATTACACTACACACGCATCACTCACCACCGACGCTGGAAATGCATGGCATTAATGGTTGAAGGTCCGATCATAGGACCTGTCCCCCCCCCCCTCATGTTGTTCTAAGATGATGGTGTTGTGAAAAAGATAATTAGACAGAATAGTGGTTCTTATTGATTGCAAGTGACACAAATTTGATACATGTAAACTACAATCGGCTTTCCTCATCGACAAATTAGCTTACATCACAGCCCTCACTGACCAATAGAAACGCTTACTGTTCACTCCATTCGGTTTTTAATATATAGGAGAATTTTAAAGAATTTAAATTGTAGTTATATCATTAAATAAAAATAATTTGTTACTCTCTATTAATTAAATTGCTATAATATTTATGTTTATCAAACCTTTTATCAAAAAGTTATATTATTCTGTAGCTTTTTTAAAAGCTTTTGACATTTAGCTAACTTGATTAAGTTTTTTATTAATGAAAATGATCAAAATAGATAAGTTGATCAAGCTTTTAGTAAAATAGTCATTGACTTTCAACTGGCACAAAAAGCGTACGCTAACCATCCGAAAACTCAAACTTAGCACGTGATTTCGCTGGCTAAGCCTTAGACGATATGCAAAACTGGGATCTAAGCCTTTGAAAGTAAAAAACAAACCATTTTAATCAGACCACCCAACCCACACAACAAAGTCGATACGATTGCCATTATCCAACATTGTATATGTAACGCTTCGCATTTCTGTACTTTTCTTATTTAGAAAGTTGTATTCATATGTCTCTTTTTAGAAATTGTATTCATAACGTATTCATAGTTCATTTCCAAACTTTTAATACGAGGCTTCGCTCATAATGGAAACCCACTTTTATAATTATACTTGTTATACTTGTGTTATCCGCAAACAATCATGGAATACATATTTACGTGCAAACCAAGACTTATTATACGCTTGATTTATTGATTTTACGTAGACGATACTTATCGCATACATACGCGTTACATACTCGAAAACATGTTAAAACATAAATTTTGGGCATAATATAATGAACTTATAGAAGTTTAGGAGTCGAAATGTGAAAAACCAAACTTGGGCTAAAAAATCAACATGCCGTATCGCACGGTGGGTTAGGATATGCAGCTTGCGCGATGTGTAAACCCTTAATTCGCAGAATGTTGTTAGCTGCATACAGGTTGGTCACCTTTTCACCACTTTTCTTCCCCAAACACCTTCATTCTCCATTAAAACACAAACCCTACTTCACCACTATATAAGCAAGCCTCCTACACCTTCATTTCACTTTCCCAAACCCTCAAACACTTTCAAAACACTCTCTAATCAGGTGGAATACCAAGTTTGGGCAGATTTCACTTAAGCTCAAAAGTGAGCTCTCATCTCACTTTCTTCCATGTTTCTTCACTTCTTCTTCTTCTTCTTCTTGAAGCTTGGAACACCTCTAGGAGTGTTTCCACAGGTTTACCATGGTAAACTAAGGTGGAACATTGCAATTTTGAGGTCCAAACATTCTGTTTTGATAAAACTTTTACTTAGACTTTCTGTAAACACCAGGGCCGGCTCGGAGGGGGTGCGGGGTGGGCGACGGCTCAGGGCCCAAACCTTCCGAGGGTCCGGAAATTTACCTTTTTAAAAAATAAAAGTACGTTGTAAAACATAGAATATATAAGTACTGAATTGGAAATTGACATGATGAGTGGAATGGTCTGGTGGTTCTTATGTCACTTTATTAGCAAGTAGACGTTGGGTTCTAATCTTGATACCTTCATTTTTAGTTGATTTTTTTCTTTATGTTTGTTACCTCTGCATTAAATGCAAATGACATTAATTTACTAATTTTGTATTACATTAATCAAAATGGGAATCATAGTTACTTTTCAAATCTAGTTTAAAAATGATTATTTATGCTAATTTCTTAAAATATTATTCAATCTACAACTAGTTTTGCGTGTTCCATTTTTTTATGAGAAAAATCTTATTTTGTTTTTTTTTCTTTCAACTCCGTGTATTTTCTAAATAAATTTGGATAGGTTACGATGGTTTTACATGATTGTAAATAACGATTTTTAAAGTTACGACGTAAGTATTTCATATTTTTTTTGAATTTACCTATACCGTTGTTCAAATGTGCCTGTGATTTGCTTTTTATCTATGTTTCCACGTAAAAATGCAGCCCACCGCAACATGTGGGTGATTCCACAAATTCTTAATTCATTTTCATATATTTAAAATATTTTTGTATATTCTTTTTAAAAAGTTTATATTTTAGGGGCCCGTATTTTATCTTCGCACAGGCCCATAGATTTTCGGAGACGGCCCTGGTAAACACGTTAATCTTGTGAAATCTTGCACCTATCTTGCTTCTAACCAAGTCTATGGCTAGGGAACTTGAGTATGGTTGATTTCTATAAGTTTAGAGGCTCAAACACCTTCTAAACTTTCTATTTTAACAAGATTCCAAGCAACCTACAAGTGTTGAGACCATCCAAACTCACCATCTTCAATATGGTGAGACTTGTGTTTTGGTAAGAGTGTGAACCATGGAAACCTTGGCTTTCCAACCTTGATTCCACTACCCCACTTGTTGATTTGTTAATCAATACACTAAGTCACAAAGTAAACTTACTAGTAACAAAGTAACTAAACTACACCAAGTCTCCAAACATTTACCATGATTGGAATGCACTAGTCTAGTTTGAGATTACTTGGTTATTTAGTGACTTAGATGTTACGATATTCAAGTAGCTTTCCAGAACCAAAATGAACCAACCCCACCTCGTCTCCAACACTTACCATGTTGGATATACACACGTCCAGGTTGTCATCATTTTGGCTAGTAGATTATGTAATTTCATTTCATTTCTAGTCTATATTCTTGACCAACCGAAATCATCAACTAAATTGATGATTTTGTGCTTTGGTGAATCATATAATGAGGTTTAATTGATGCTAATCATCCTACCTCCTTCCATGACCATTTTCATGGTATCTTACTTTACATATTACTATGACATATAATTTGCCCTCCAAATTCCGAATCAAATCCAAACAATCGAATCTGCAACTTACACACCTTTGTTTCCCATCTTAGGGTAACTTTGACGTTTCCCAATTCAAGACTTATCAAACTCACATTCGTCGACTTTCTACGCAAACCGTGAGTATACTCGATCCCATTTACCGTTTTACACACTTCGGGTGCAACATTTACACTATACCATAAATCACATACACATGATTAAAGTTATTCACATAAACACTTTATCCGTTAAGACATGAAACTTGTATTATTCTATATTCTTACTTATGTCAATATGCTCATTAACGTTACAAGCCTACCTTAACAATTGTAGCGCTATAGGATTAACGCATCGCCCGTATTCTTATTGTATTGTTAAGTAAACTATTTTACGGTCTTCTCGTTTCAATGACAAGGATATGCATGATTGTGGTATACTTTGGTTTGACATATGATTAACACATGCTAGTATGATAATTGACAACGTTTGCAAATTACCATGTCGGATATGAGACAACTTTTAGACACGATAATGCTATGTATTCAAACTTTTATGCTCGCCAACTTTTGTTGACTTTATTTTAATACATATTGCAGGAAACTAGTTGATAATGATTGAAGAACGATATTTAGGGTGGACTAGAAACACACCTAAACTTGAACTTATGTTTTGTTTTATGTTGTTTACTTGTAATATGTTGTACTTACATTCCCAAAACAATGTACTACCATTTAGCTAGTATGAATGAAATCCGATTTACTTAATTATTGTCACAATTAGCAAGTTATGATGTCTCGAGCAATCATGTTTTCGTCCCACCTTGATTTTTTCGCCATCAGTTGGGGTGTAACAGTATATTCAGTCCAATAATTGTCAAATCCCAATTAATTCACTACAAGAAATGGGTATAATTAGCAGCGGCATAAGTGTTGGTGCACTTGTGTCTGTACTTTGTCTGTATTCGGTCTGATATAAACGATGTCCTGATTTGTGTTGTAAGTTGACCAAGTCAACCATCCTCAGGTTTGACTTGGACAACAGTTGAAAGATGTTCTGATCGAAGGATAGCCTCGAAGGATACACCTGATCCTTCGAGGTGATCGAAAGATATGGTTCGACCATGGTTCGACCATTAGACCTCGAAGGATGATCCTTCGAGGTCCACGCTGATCTTTCGTGTAACATGTGGTCGACAGATGATCCTTCGGACCATCTGTCGAATCCTTCGAGCAGACCTGCTGAGCTGGGTATATATACCCATGCATGTGTTGAGAGTTCTAGAGTTCTGCCATTTTCACACACCCGAGAGATAGAAGCTTAGAGAGCATTCTGCCCAGAACTCACACACACACTTAGAGAGTTTATAGAACACTTCTGTAAACATTGAGCTTGTAACCGAACCTTCATTTGCATTAATACGACTAGTGTTAATCGGTGAATCTTTGTGTGTTTGTTTCTCTACTTGCTACTAACTCGGTTTGCTTGCTAGCTTGGATTCCGCACTCGCTAGTAGGTTTGTATAACAAGGTTTAGGTTCGTAATCCTCCGCGAAACAGGGACCTACAAGTGGTATCAGAGCTAAGGCTCTTAACCTTGTTTAAAACCGGGTTTTTACAAGTTTTGGTGTGTTGAAACACTTGGTTTTGCACCTGTTTTTACTAAGTTTCTTGCATTTTCTTTGAGTAAAAACGTGTCTAAACTAACCGGGAGTGGTCAGGTTGGGTTGGGTAACATAAAAATTGGTTTTTAGAAAACCTTGTGTTTTCCGGTGGTATTCCGGTGTGTTTCCGGTGACTGAACTTGAGGATAAGGTTTTGCCTTTTTGGGTATAATTTTTGAAAGTCAAAAAGTTTGGTGGAAAGTTGTGCAGAAACATCCTTTCTGCCGAAAGCAACTTCACCAACCCCTGTCACCTTTTCACCAACCTTTCACATCAGATCAGATTGTGTCAGAGCTCTCGAAAGATATCTTTCGACATCGAAAGATCATCCTTCGATATCTTTCGATCAAGGAGGGCTCGAAAGATTTATATCCTTCGACCCATCCTTCGAAGTCTGAAACATATCCTTCGACAGAGGAATCTTTTCGAAAGATTAGTGTCCGAAAGATTAGGATCCTTCGTATTGGTGAATCTTTCGAGATCTGTTATTCGAAAGATAAAGAGTTAACTCGAAAGATAAGGATCTTTCAAAAAGGAATCCTTCGAGCTCTTGAATCCTTCGAAGTCATTGTTCGAGAGTCAACAGTAATCTTTCGAATACTGTTGATCCTTCGAACAATAAATCGATCTTTCGACTGTGGTCAGTTTATTGCTAACAAGTTTCTGTGATTTCAGATCCTTCAACCAGGATCCTTCGGCTGTGTATCTTTCGGATCATTCTTACTTAGCATTTATTTTGCTTATCTATCATGAATCCGAGTTGGTGGGGAAGTCCGGCTCCAGACAGTGGAAAATACATGAATACTAGTCAATCTCCATCATGGGCCGAATCTCCGGTATCTACATCCTCACAAACAAATGCCACTCCAGCTGGTCAATGGGCGTTTGTTTCAAATCAAACTCCGAGTATTCAAAGTCTTCTTCTAAGCGAAAGTGAAACCGGAAGTTTGAACAGGCCTCCAAAGTTGATGCATCTTCATGAATATCCAGGATGGGTTGATCGTTTCCATACATACATTCTTGGTCAAAATACAGAGTTGTGGTTACGGTTCATTACGGAATTCGATCAAACTATCGAGGTTGCTGCTTCTTCGACAGCTACATTTGCCGATCTTCCTGATGATCAAAAGAAGACGTATGACTTAGAAAAGAAAGCATACGCTATTCTTACTCAAGCACTGAGCAAGGATATTTATCATCAGTTCGTCAGTTTCAAGACTACGAAGAAGCTGTGGGATGCCTTGAAGACAAGAGGAGTAGGTAATGAAGCCACACGTCAACTACGACGAGATCTACTGAAGAAAGAATTTGATGGCTTCACATGTATGGATAAGGAGTCCTTAGGAGATATGACAAGCCGTTTCTATCACCTACTTACTGAGCTGACCAACTTTGAAGTCACAACGACTCCAACAGAGGTGGTAAAGAAGTTTGCCGATGCATTGCCTCCTCAATGGAACAACTTCCTGGAAATCTTGAAGTACAACGGAACGTTGAGAACTACCAATATCAACGATTTCGTGCAGCTTCTGGAGAACAAGGATCAGGAAGAAACGTTGAAGGCAAAGAGAGTTGCAGTGCCACAGAATCCAGAGATGTATTATGGCACCTCCACTACTTCATCTGCAAAAGCTGGATCACATGCTCCACTTCAAACGGCGTTTGTCACAAGCACGGATATGTATGGCAATCCAGTGCAAGTTCCTGTAAAGCCGCCTCCAACCACAGATCTGTATGGAAATCCAATACAACCACCTCATCCTCCTCCTGCTCAACAACCTCAATATGCATGTTATGGAGGAACATCATCTGCTGCAGGTCAACAATCAAAGTCAAGTACAGTACAGCTCGACACGTCAAGCTTCTCTAAAATCAGTGTAGAAGTAGCTAAGGAACACATGGAGCTGCTTAACACTGTAGTGAGCGCGTACTGTGGGTTGATAGAAGGTCAGATTGGAAACATTAATCTGACACAAGAAGATTACAGGCAGATTGATAAGGAGGAGATGGACTTGATGGACATCAAGTGGGCCTTTGCGAGTGCTGTGAGAAGAGCAAAGGATTGGATGGAAAGTACTGGAAGAACCAGCTTGGAAAGTAAGCGAGACACCAAGTATGGGTTCGATAAGCAAGCTGTTAAGTGCTTCAACTGTGGTGAACGGGGCCACTTTAAACGGGAATGTACAAAGCCAGCCCAGCACGGGAATCAAAACCCCTTCAGGAACCAAGGCAACCAGCAGAACAGAAACAATGATCGTACATTGGTGCCTGTCAACAACCAAACCAACCGAGCACTTGCAGTTCAGGTGGATGAAGGTTGTGACTGGTCAATCCAGTTGGGTGGTGATGCTCCTGATGGAACAGCATGTTTTGCTCAGATTGTGAAGGAGCTGGTTCACACCAATGGTGGAGAATCTTCTGCCAGTGGTGATGAATCGTCTGAAGATGAAGACTCCTCTGGATACAGCAGGAGTGTTGATGAAGAATCATCCAACTCTGGTGATGATCATGTGGGTGAGACATCTAATGTTTCGGATGATATTGACATTGATGAACTCTTGGGGGAAGCTGTAGCAGAAACTCAAAGAAGATCTATTCTGGTGGATCAAGCTGCTTACTCTTCGTCTTCTCTCCATTCAGCCTTTATGGCTAATGTCGACGGTTCATCAAGTCAGGTATGTGTCGATGAACCCACTGCTGTTAATTGTGATGAATGTGCTAGGTTGCATGCTAGATGTGCTGATCTTGAGAAAAGTATGTCTGAGTTGCAAGGCAAACATGATGCTTTACAAGCTAGTTTGTTTGACTTGCAAGACAAACATACTACTGTGAATGAGAATTTGAGTGACTTGCAAAGTAAGCATGACGCTTTGCAAGAAAAATATGATGTGACCTTTCTCCACAATCAGAAGTTGACTGTGGATCTCTCTAAATGCACAGAAGCCAACATGTTTTATGAAAACCATGAAAAAGAATTTAAGTCAGTAATTGAAACATTAAAGAAGGATAAAACTGAACTGACTAAAATGGTTTCAAGAAAACAAACTGATATTAATTTGTATATATCTCGCCTTGAGAGTATGCAAAAAGAGATGGCTTGTGTGAAAACCGAAAGTGATGCGATCCAACTCAAGCTAGACAGTTATTTGAGTTCTAGCTATGTGTTAGATCACATCATTGACGTTCAGAAGGAAAAGAGAGATGTCACATGCATTGGCTACAAGAAGTGTCCACCACCAGTGAGACATAATTATGATGCCATGCCTGATGAAGAGGACAGGGTTTTCTTTGAACCTACTGTGCCTCTAGATGTTAAGGAGTTTGCTGCAGGACTCGGATACCAAAAGGAAGTATCCTCAGATTCAGATGTGTCAGCAGATACATTTGTGAGTGCTGAACAGAATCAAGATCCTCCAGTTGTGATTGAGGATGCTGATTCGTCTGATGATGAATCTGATGATACTGTCCCAGCAAAGTCTGATGCGGTAGTCAAAAATGAGGACATACCTCTTGAGAATCACATTCTATGTGATCCCCCTGTCAAACCCGCTAAGACTGTTGCAACTGAGTCCTCATCTGCAGGAGAGCCGGAGAGTGTGAATTTGCTGTACACTCTAGTTGGTGATGATAAAATTTACTCAGACAAAGATTTTCCCATTAAGAATGTTAATCAATCCTTAATCTGCAAAGTCTTTGAGAATTCGACAAGTAAGTTCTTGGGAAAGGCAGGACCTAAAGTTACAGTCACACAGTGTCCTCCAATCCCAAAGGCTGAAGTTCGAAAGCAATTTGGCAACAAGAAATTGCCAACAGTGCCAACTCAGCAAAATCACACCAAACCCAAAGGTAAAGTACCGGCTCCAGTGCAAAAGAAGCCGAATCAAAAGAAGAAGAAGAATGTTAACTTTGTGAAATCGACGGGAACAGACAAAATTGAAAAGTTTGAAAATCAATCTAACTTAGATTTTGTCAAGAAAGCTATTGTCGAGAAAAGAAATGAACCAAGTAGTTCAAAACCTAGTACCTCGGGTTCACAAAGTTCAACATCATCGGCTAGACGATCACATGATTCTTCGGGGTTTGTAGAACGAAGATCATGTTTTGAGTGTGGAACCATTGGGCACATTATTAGAAACTGCCCATATCTTCATAAGCAGAAAGGAAAGGTTGATGATCCCCGTGGTAAGACTGACCGTAAGCCATCTGTTTCCACAAAACAAGATCCCCGACTTGTAAAAGAAAGGGAAAAGAAACAGAAACGGCAACAGGTCAAGAAAATTGAAAAAGCGATTAAAACCGATGTGGTTCATAAACAATCTGTTGTTGTAAAACCAGAAAATTCTAAAACTTCAAATCATCAAGAAGTTAAAATTTTAAAGAAAAACACTGGTGAAACCAAACAGACTTGGAAACCAAAAACGGTTGTTGAATCAGGGGGACCATCACAATTCACCAACCATCAAAGACAAGAAGTTATTGTCATTGATGAAAATGGAAGACCCAAGACCACAATGGCTTGGGTCCCCATCTCCAACTAATTCATTTGAGTTCATGTGCAGGGTGCTTCAGGAGGAACTATCAGTAGTCATTGGATTGTTGATAGTGGGGCATCCAGGCACATGACAGGCGACATGAAGCTTCTCTACGACGTTAAATCTATTAGAGGAGGTTATGTTGCTTTTGCTGGAGATAAAGGTGGATACATAACGGGTGAAGGAATGATATCTAACGGGATTGTCAGCTTTGACAAGATCAATTTTGTGCAACAACTTGATCACAATCTTCTTAGTGTTTCTCAAATTTGTGACAAGAAATTTTCAGTCCACTTTGATGCTAATGGATGTTATGTGCTGAAACCCGGCTTCAAAATTCCAAAAGAATGGATTCTCTTGTCGGCTCCAAGGATAAATGATTTGTACGTCCTTGACATGAGCCAGGCTATTACTACGTCTGCACAAGCAACTTGTTTCGTTTCCAAAGCCACAGAAAAAGACACTATCTCTTGGCACAGACGAATGGGTCACATTCACTTACGCAAAATGAATCATTTGGTTTCAAATGAATTGGTGAATGGTGTTCCCCTCAAAAATTTCCATCTTCAAGACATCTGTGTTTCGTGCCAGAAAGGAAAGCAAACAAAGAAGAAGCACCCTACAAAGAAGATCAACACAGTGGCAGTTCCTCTTGAACGTTTGCACATGGATTTGTTCGGTCCTGTCAAGCACAAGAGTATTCGGGGTGATCAATACTGCCTCGTGGTTACTGATGATTATTCAAGATTTTCTTGGGTTGCGTTCATGGCACACAAGAGTGAAACCTTTGGCATTATCAAAAACTTGATCATTCAGATTGAGAATTTGTATAAGTTGAAGGTTAGGCGGATACGTAGCGACAATGGTACTGAATTTAAGAATCATTCCATGATGGAGTTCTGCACTTCAAAAGGTATTCTTCATGAGTTTAGTGCAGCTTATACTCCTCAACAGAATGGTGTCGCTGAACGTAAGAACCGCACATTGATCGAGACTGCTAGGACAATGTTGGTAGAGTCACAGTTACCCATTCCATTCTGGACTGAAGCTGTGGCCTCTGCATGTTACACATTGAACAGAGTCCTTACAGTCAAAAGACACAACAAGACCTGCTTTGAGCTTCTTCAAAAACGGAAACCAGATTTGTCTTATCTCGAACCGTTTGGAGCTCCATGCACAATCATCGATCCTAATGGAAAGTTTGGGGCAAGAGCAATTGATGGATACTTTCTTGGGTATGCCACCCCTAACTTACGAGTCTGGAATCTAGAGACTAAAAGGGTCGAGGAATGGTCTGAGGTCAGAGTACAAAGGCACACCTTGCCAGTCAAAAATCCGGGTCAACCTTGGATGTTTGAGTATGATGACTTCTTCAATTCGATCAATGTTGAAGCCGTTGAAGAAAATGCTGCGGCTAGGATGTTTTTCGAGAGTGACAATGCAACAGTTTCACCGGTGGTTCGTCCAATTCTTGTGAATCAAGAACCATCCTCTTCGGTGAACAACAATACTCTCAACAATGAGGATTTTCATGATGCTAACGAATTGAACGAATCTTCAGAGGATGATGAATTTCTAGATGCAGATCAAGAAGCTCCTACAACAGCAGTTCATGGTACTTCAGAGGGTACTCCTCCAGTGGAAACACATAGAACAGCTGAGACTACTGCATCATCCTCTTCGTCAATTCCGGGTCTTGAATTGGTTGTTGATCTTAATCTTAACAACCTGGGTATAAATGTTCCAGTTCCAGACAATCCAGAAACAAGGATTCATAATACCCATCCTCACCAAAACATCATTGGAAATGTGCAAAGTGGCGTACAAACAAGAAACATGTTGCGAAACAACAACAATGCAGGCTTGTATGCAGCTATTCGAGAATCCGGGCAACAAAACGACTGGTCCTTCGCGTGTTATGTCTCACAAGAAGAACCAAGAACGTGGAAAGAAGCCTTGAAAGATAATGCTTGGGTTGAAGCAATGCAGGAAGAACTGCAACAATTCCAGAAGCTGGGTGTCTGGAAACTTGTAGAGAAACCTGCTGGATACAAGAAGATTGGTACCCGTTGGGTTTTCAAATGCAAAAAGGATGACCGCGGAGTTGTTATCCGAAACAAAGCTCGTTTAGTCGTTCAGGGTTTTCGTCAGATTGAAGGGATCGACTACAACGAAGTCTATGCACCAGTGGCACGTCTCGAAGCAATTCGAATCTTTCTAGCCTATGCGTCCTTCAAAGGATTCAAGGTTTATCAGATGGACGTGAAAAGTGCATTTTTACATGGTGTGGTTGAAGAAGAGGTATATGTCGAACAGCCTCCAGGTTTTGAAGATCCTATCCATCCCGATCGGGTTTGGTTGCTCAACAAAGCTCTTTATGGTCTTCATCAAGCACCACGAGCTTGGTATGCAACCTTATCTCACTATCTGCTGGAGAACGGTTTTCGTAGAGGTCTTATCGACTGTACTCTCTTCATCAAAGAACAAGATGGAGATCTTCTTCTGGTACAGGTATACGTTGATGACATTATTTTTGGTTCTACTAATGATGTCTTGTGTAGGGAATTCGAACGCATTATGCAGGATAAATTCGAGATGAGTGCTATGGGGGAAATGACCTTCTTCTTGGGCCTACAAGTACAACAAACGGAGTCTGGGATATTCATCCATCAGACTAAATATGTTGGTGACATCTTGAGCCGGTTCCAGATGTCTGATGCAGCGCCCATTGGTACCCCATTGCCAACTAATCACGGAATTACTCCAGACTTGAAGGGAGAAGCTGTTAGCCCTTCTATCTATCGCGCCATGATCGGATCTCTCATGTACCTCACAGCATCAAGGCCAGACATAATGTACCCAACGTGCCTGCTTGCTAGATATCAAGTTAACCCGAAGGCCTCACATCTTGCTGCTGTTAAAAGGATTTTTCGTTATTTGAAGGCGTACCCTGACACTGGTCTGTGGTACCCTAGGGATAATAACTTTGAATTGGTAGCTTTCAGTGATTCTGATTTTGGCGGATGCAAAATCGACGGCAAATCCACAACGGCTGGATGTCAGTTCTTAGGAAATCGCCTAGTCACATGGCAGTGCAAGAAGCAGACGTGTGTAGCTACATCAACCTGCGAAGCTGAATACATTGCTGCTTCAAGTTGTTGCTCCCAAGTTCTTTGGATCCAACAACAAATGCGGGACTACGGTTTTGAATTCCTAACTACTCCTATTTACGTTGATAATTCTGCTGCTTTAGATATCACTAGAAATCCTGTGCAGCATTCAAAGACCAAACACATCGAAATCAAATATCACTTCATACGTGATTGCTTTGAGAAAAGGCTAATCGATGTTGTTAAGGTCCACACCGATGACCAACGTGCCGACTTATTTACCAAAGCTTTTGACAAATCAAGATTTGACTTTTTATTATTGGTAAATGGCATTAAGGTCAAGCAAGAGTAAACCAACATCGGAAAATCATCTTTGTAAATACCTTTGTGTTTTTAAATTTATCTTAGTTTGTTGATTTTAGGGGGAGTAAATCCAAAAATCGGAAAATACAAAAACATCGAAAAATTTCAAAAACACAAAAACAATAGAAAAACAAAAATGAGTTTCCTGGCGAGAAAAAGAGAAAATGATAGTACATCAGTGGTCTATCCAAACCTCTTTAAATCTTAAATGAAAAACGATAAGCAGCTCTATATAAGATGTATCGGTAGGCTCACAATCATTTTAAAGTGTGCAGGGTGATATAAATCTTAATCGACTGAAGACCAGGTGGGAACCATTCATTGGCATATGGTCTTAGTACCGAAATTTCGTTTGATAGATTGCCGAGGTTCTGAGATATTCGGTCTTTATGCTGCTTATCATCTGGGTATCATGGTTGTATCTTTTACCGAAAAATAACGGGGACGCAAGTCTAGATCTTCCATGATACTATACATACGTGTACATATTGCATACTGCATTCGACCTCAATAAGTGATAAACAATCACATGTCCATTTCAAATAAGTGATAAAATATCACATTTATCCGGGTGTCAAGTTCGTCTCTCTGCTGTACGGAAGTACTGACCTGTTCACGGACTTGCACCTGTGCCCTCATGCATACGAAAATCAAGTTCCTCATCAATAAGTGATTATATCACATAGGACTTGTTTTCAAATCAAAATAAGTGAGTATCTCACAATTTATACGGTCAAACAGATGATAATCGGTATACTCACCGGTAAGATGAACTCTCGTGCATACCTTGATACGGGAATGTGTCGTGATGTGGATGAACACCGGTCGGTAAGTATAAATCATACATTAACGTATCCTCTAAACATGATTACATCTGATAAGTTGAGCTTAAGTGGACAACAATACCGATAATTGTTATAGGATGCTTATCTTAATGTTAACTAACTGAACAACAAGAGTGTTTTGGCATGACCGTACACTGATATGATTCTCTTACCCTCGAAACTCGCAAAAAGAATGTTTGTATATATTTATTTACTGCTTAACCTTTATTAGTTCTTTTAAACAGTTTCATCGTTTGGTGCATATCAGCACGACATTAGCGGTGATGTCGTTTGATAACACTCAAAGGATTTTAAATTGTTGTCTTTTAATTTCAAAAATACCAAAAAGATTTTAGGCTTGTTTTAATATAAACTTTATAAAAGCCAAAAAGATTTTATTTCTGCTTTATTTTCGATCGTACGATGTTGGAGCTCAAGTCTTCGTTACCTGAAACCTGACTGAAAACCGAACTGACTAAATCTTCATAAACGGTCGAAATTTGCATGTTTTGAAAGTTAAAAACTAAAATTGACAAATTTTATTAAACTTTCAAACTGTCGGACGGTGTTTGATTATGACATGGTCATTCGTGTGTCATTTGTTTATACTATATTCCAAGCAATTGTTCTCATTACGCGTTTAGATTTCTTGCATGTGCAGATTCTAAAGGCTAGGAGAACATGGTCGTTGACGAGCTTTGGAATGAAGACACGAAGGCACTCAATGAATGAAGATGATCGAGTTGCCGCTGGCCATCATCATCACCTCGAAGGATCTTACTTCATAAAGTTAAAGTATTTCACGAGCATAACTCAAGGGGGAGCTTATGTTAAGGGGGAGTTTGTCAACACACTTCCTACATGATACGGGTAGTTTGTTGATACACTTTCTACTTTCAAGACGTGAAGACTTTGAAGATCCTCCGGCATTGAAGACATGATAGGACATCAGAGTCTTGAAGACCTGAAGACCAAAGACTGTCGAAGTTCCAGACAAGTCTACACTTTTAGAAGAACAAGACAAAGCTTAGAGATCAAAGACAAAGCTACAGCCAAGGGGGAGTTTGTTGGTGCACTTGTGTCTGTACTTTGTCTGTATTCGGTCTGATATAAACGATGTCCTGATTTGTGTTGTAAGTTGACCAAGTCAACCATCCTCAGGTTTGACTTGGACAACAGTTGAAAGATGTTCTGATCGAAGGATAGCCTCGAAGGATACACCTGATCCTTCGAGGTGATCGAAAGATATGGTTCGACCATGGTTCGACCATTAGACCTCGAAGGATGATCCTTCGAGGTCCACGCTGATCTTTCGTGTAACATGTGGTCGACAGATGATCCTTCGGACCATCTGTCGAATCCTTCGAGCAGACCTGCTGAGCTGGGTATATATACCCATGCATGTGTTGAGAGTTCTAGAGTTCTGCCATTTTCACACACCCGAGAGATAGAAGCTTAGAGAGCATTCTGCCCAGAACTCACACACACACTTAGAGAGTTTATAGAACACTTCTGTAAACATTGAGCTTGTAACCGAACCTTCATTTGCATTAATACGACTAGTGTTAATCGGTGAATCTTTGTGTGTTTGTTTCTCTACTTGCTACTAACTCGGTTTGCTTGCTAGCTTGGATTCCGCACTCGCTAGTAGGTTTGTATAACAAGGTTTAGGTTCGTAATCCTCCGCGAAACAGGGACCTACAATAAGTAGTGGCGATACACCATATTTCGCCACTATTGGTCGACCTGGAACACTATGTCCCACACTAAACCCCATCCACCCATTTCTTATCTTGAGCCAACGGTTGGGGTTTAACCTAGGCAACAGCGGCGACATGTAGAGTATTAGCAGGGACGCGTCGTCGCCCCTAAAAGTATTTCGTAGAAGAACCATTTAAAAGTGGGCTTTTACCTTCCTTAATCCAATTTCACCCCAAAACTCTTCATCTCCCTCACGGTTCAATCCCCAAATCGGCTCCTTATCTTCGATTTCACCAAGTTCTACTCCAAATCGGTTAGTGTTTTTTTTTGTTTTAGGTTGAATTTGTTCTTTTTTTGTTTTAGATATTTTGTTAATTTCTTGATTTTGGGTGTATGTATGTGTGTATGCTAGAGTTTCAGTCCCTCACCACGTCTCCGCCGAAATTGAAATCATCATTTAAAACATAACGAACATAGAAAATACCCGCTCTAAATTGAATTCATCATTTACAACATAACGAACATAGAAAATACCTGCTCGAAATTGAAATCATCATTTAAAAAATAACGAGCTTTAAAAATATCCGATCATAATTGAAATCATCATTTAAAACTTATAACGGAATTTAAACCATCATTTATAACATAACGAGCTTAGAAATGCGTGATTGATATTGAATATATCATTTTAAACATGGGAATTGGCTTGACTCAGGAAACTCACACCGATAAAGATGGGAATTGGTATGACTCGGTAGCCGAGCAGCTATTATGGGTCAAAATGAATGTGAATGAGGTTGTCGCATTTCAAAGTGTGTTAGGTGATCGGGGGGATGGATACGAGGGATTAGGCATAAACCTTCTTCCAATATGTCCTCGAATGTGTTGGGCGTGCAACCTCAAACTCAACAACCATTTTCTAAGGTAAACTATGCAATTTTATTTTGAAAAGTTATACAATGATCAATGAACGCATGTTACTTTGGTAAATATATGTTGGTATTAGTGTAGGAATCTGTTTCGGGTTTGTTCCAAACCCCGACATTTTTTAATCAACTTAACAACTATCTTGCTTCAAAGGGAAAGCAGCCTGCAAAGATTAATGTTGACATTTTTATAACGACAATGACATTTAAGTATTATTTACCTTGACATTTATCTTGTAGGTTTTTTACGTTTTATGCAATTTTAGAATGTTAATGTACGAATCAAACATTTTATGCAATTTTAGGATGTTAAGTACTATGTTTATTTAGTTGCTTTATGTTGCGGAAAACTGAAAATGGCAGATTTTTGTGTATTCAGATAGCTAGAAATATTGTAAATACAGAAAAAAAAATAAAAAAAAAGACTTCCGCCGATATTGATAAAAGTCTTTAGCGACGAAAACATATAGCGACAATATATTAGTGACGTCATGTCGCCGCTAAAAGTGGTAACACTTTAGCGGCGACAAGAACCTTTAGCGGTGACAAAAAGAGCAATAGCGGCGACATGTCGCCGCTAATATCTTTAGCGGCATAGATCAAACCCTTTAGCGGTGACATATGTCACCGCTATTGCCATGTTTTCTTGTAGTGATTGTTGTCAGTTCAGTCGTAGCCAATTTGTAATCTGTTGTTAGATTTTATTTTAAATTGAAGGTCACGGGCACGAAGACGGACTCATGGTTTACTTGAGAGTTGAGCCCTTAAACGCCTCTTATGTTCTTGCTGCTGGGTTGTGGTTTATAAGGCAATGTATGAAGTTACGTTATTCAGTTCTTGACATCTTGTTAGTATTGTGTTTTGTTCTTTTGTTCTCGACTTAGTGGGAAAACTAGTATCAGTTACACCCTTACCACCAACCTCACCTTCTCTTATCAAAACACTCACTAACACACCATTCAACTCTCTTCTCATAAGATACAAATAAGATGAAAACGACCGTTAATTTATTCTGATCAAATAAGATGAATACGACCGTTAATTTATTCTGCTAATTAAATATATTAAATTAAATCCAGACACAACGAATAATCGATAAGAACACACAATAATATCCAGACATAACTACTAATTATTAATAAGAACACACAATAATATATTAAACTAAATCCAGACACAACTACTAGTTTATTCCCTACTTTGTTATAATCAAGGAAAATAAGTTAAAACCTCAATTACAATAAAACAACTAGATATGCCCTAACTTATAAAAATAAATATAAAAATAAAAATAAAAATAAAAATAAAAATAAAACCTCAGTTACAGGTGAAAAAGTTAATACAAAAATAAAATTCCGATATGTTTAATAAATTTATGTGTCAATTACCATTGTTTAGAATAATAGTCAACATTGAAGGATACACAAATAAAACAACAAAACACCGCTATCCAAAATATTGGAACTCCAATCAGATTCACCGGAAACGAAATAGTGATGACAACCACAGGCCCACAACGAATAATGGCCTCCAAAATATTCAACTAAAGTTCAACACTAAAATAATTCATAATGCTTTGAGGGTCTACATATATATTTATATCGTAAATTTTCGGTTTTAATTATGATGCGGTTCATTTGTCACGTTATCTTATTTAATTTTAATTTCCATATTGACAACTAAAGTTCAACACTCAAATAATTCATAATGCTTTGAGGGTCTACATATATTTTTTAATTGTAAATTCTCGGTTTTAATTAAGATGTGGTTCATTTGTCACCTTATATTATTTAATTTTAATTTCCATATTGAAAATGAAATTATATTATTATATTATCATGTTAAATTAAATTGTCATGATAGAATACTTTACCTATTGATATTCCTGTATATATAATAGAATAATAGAATAGAAAAAACTTGGATATATATGAACTTTCTAAAACAAATATAAAAGTTAGCCAAATAACTGAAATAAGTTCCTGATGTTGATTATATCACTAAACATGAGTCAAAATAAAGAACCCTAATTATGTTTATTCAATCATAATGTAAATATAGATGCCAAGTTAAAGATACTTACTTGTAGAGATGATTATCTTTGATGATAAAGATGAGGTCATGATTCCCGTTATGGTACCTTGGGTTGATGGATCACCTTAGAGAGAATTTTAGCATTGGTGTTCTTATTTAGTTCTTCATCTCTTATGATCAAATATATATATAACATCAAAATGAATGATGATCATGAACGGTTATGAAAACTCTTTACATTCTCTATTAAAGGTACCTAAAGGGAAATCATAATTGCCCCTTAAACTAATCAATAATTACAATTACTACCATCAAGTAATTGTCGGGGACTAGTTATGTCACATTGGTAATGTTACCAAATGATCCGTAAGGCCACATCAACGGATTATTTCTAACATTCTCCCACTTGGCTGAGTGATCATTTGTGATAAGTATAAGTAAGTTTGGCCAAGTTAAAACATTAATCAATGTTTCAAATTGAAATTGCAACAGAAAAATACAGTCATTGAGTTATTGTCAACTCAAGACTCCCATTAATCATGTTACAACCCCAAATCAAAACATACGTAAATTTAAGACCAAAATGACTGAGGTAAACCCTTTGAAATTAATTTGTATAATTCTTGTCTTTACGTCATCAGGTGCACATATGTATTTATAGACAAACAAATTGTGTAATTGAGGAAAAAATAATAACTAATCATTCATATGTACGATATGCTATTATGTAAGGCCTTTAGTAAAACCCGTCTTTATTATGAGCTCTTAGAAAGACTTTGAGTATAGACTTTAGTTATCGGATTCGCAAGCATATCATCAATGTAAATGTATTTGATACAAATATTAAGTTTGCTCTTCTTGTTCATAAACGAACAATAATTTTGTATCGAAGTTTAATGCAGCACCTCTCGAACTGTTACTGTTCGAGGAAATAAGGTAGCTGACTTTTCACAGTAAGTCTTCAATATAGTATTTATATGGAGTTAATAAGTTTATGAGTCCACTGATAAAATTTCAACAACATTTAGTGACAATTGCGTTGTTAATTAACAACATATTATGTCATTATAATTTAAGTTGTTGTTAATAGTTTATTATGACTCCTTCATGAGATAGATTTGTCCGCAGACATAAGGATTACCACAAATTGACTTTTAGTTTCTTTTGAACATCATAAAATCAAGGTAAGAATAATCAACCTCTTCTTATAGTCTTTCTCATTTCTTAAAGATATTGTAAGATGCTTCACAATAATCTAGAGTGATCTAATGTTCATCAATGTGAGCAATATCTAAACGAGTATAGACTTGAACCTTCATAAGGCTTCTAATTAATGAAGCATAAGGAAGTAATCTCATTTATCTTTTATCCTCTTAATGAGAGCAATATTGTTTGTTACATATGTAAGAGCCCGCTTTAGAGTAAAGCTTATGACACGAAACTAATGCCCCAATGGGTCTATCTCGGTACATTTTGATATCTCTCACGTAAGTGATATTTCCGAGTTCATTATATCAAAATATGTGTGAGAAATTATTTAACTTATGTAACATATACTTATAAAAAGAGTGTTATCTATATAAGGACAAGTTTACATTAGTTGCTCCCACTCATCCTGAGGTTGGTACACATAAATCCACTTAATTTGTGATGAAAAGAATTGCATTAAGATTTCGTCACATTTTGATGTTTGCTTCAACACGTATATGGATTTCATTGACTTAGAAACTAAGTGTTCTTGACCTTTCAGTTTAGAACTTTCAGGTTGTTTTGAATATGTAAGTCTTTGTTTAGGGAAAGTTGTTTTAATATCCATTTAATGTAGCTACAAAAGATTATAAGCTACTAGAACAATAATGATCCTCAAAGAAACCTTTTGTAAGAAAGGTAAGATGATTCTTTGATAAATAATTCTATTCTAAGCATAACCATTAACAATCAATCTTGCTTTTAGTGTCTTAACGTTTGCATTTGGATTTAGGCAATTCAACCAAATCCCAAACGTTATTTTGACACATAAAATCAAATTTGCTAATAACAATTTTTATTCCATTTAGAAAATTGATTGATGATTTGATGCTAATGGCTTAATTAGAAGAGGTAGGATCAGTAAACTTTCTAATATCCATTTCAACTTTAGTCAAGGAGGATACATAATCATCAAAGTTAAACCTAGATGACCTCCGTAGTTGATTATTGGGTTGTATTATGAGTTTCAGTTTTATGGATTGACTCTTGATTAAGTTGCTATCATTTTCAAGATTCCAAGTGTGTAAGAGTTGGTGGAGTATGGTGTACAATAGGTGTAATCCGAGTAAAATTTAATAAGTCTCTTCCCTCCGCCTCTTGTACTTCTTACAAGTCATGATAAGGACTTTTACTACTCCCACTAATTTTAGAAATCATTAGACATTTAGCATGCTTATGGTCAATGTAAGAGGTTTTCTCAAAGTTAATCCTTCTCATTGATCTCTTGATAATTTATAATACAAAATAATTACAAAGTAGATCTCCTATAATCTCTACAATAATGAGTAAATCAATGCCTAAATATACAAGATACTATTACACCCCCGCAGTTGAAGCATCGGCAGGACCGATGTTGAGACTGGAACGAAAGTCATCGAATAAAACACACGGGAGCCCCTTGGTAAAAATATCGGCAATCTGATGACGAGAAGGAACATGTAAGACACGAATGTGACCGCGTTGAACCTGTTCATGAACAAAGTGAATGTCGAGCTCAATGTGCTTAGTGCCCTGATGTTGTACCGGATTACCGGAGAGATAGACTTCACTGACATTATCACAGTACACCAATGTAGCCCGTGAAAGAGGATGATGAAGCTCGAGAAGAAGATTACGCAACCAACAAATATCCGCAACCACATTAGCCACACCTCGATATTCCGCTTCCGCACTGGAGCGAGAAATAGTGGACTGACGCTTGGAAGACCAGGAAATAAGATTATCACCGAAATAAACACAGTATCCGGACGTAGACCGGCGAGTATCAGGGCATCTAGCCCAGTCCGCGTCAGTGTAAGCAATCAACCGTATACTGGAAGTAGGTCCAAGATGAAGACGAAAATCAGTCGTGCCCTGAAGATATCGAAGGATGCGTTTCAAGGCGTTCCAGTGATCAGTCCGAGGTGCGTGCATATGCATGCAAATCTGCTGAACAGCATAAGATATGTCTGGTCGAGTAAAATTCAAGTACTGTAACGCACCAGCAAGACTGCGAAATGTCGAAGGATCATCATGAAGGGGGCCGTGGTCAGCAGATAGCTTTGACTGCGTATCAACAGGAGTAGCAACCGATTTGCAGGAGTCCATAGATGCCCGATGGAGAATGTCACGAACATAAGCCTGCTGAGATAAAAACATAGTATCACCTTCCCGAGTTACCTGTATACCCAAGAAATAAGAAAGTGGCCCCAAGTTTTTCATAGCAAATTCACTGGACAACTTGTGAAGCAAGCGTATACGAAGATCCTCGGAGGACGTGGTAAGAATAATGTCATCCACATAAATGAGAAGATAAGCGATTTCATGCCCATGATGATAAATGAAAAGAGAGTTGTCAGATTTGCTTTGACGAAACCCTTGTAAAGTGACAAAATCGGTGAACCGCTGGTACCATGCTCGTGGAGCCTGTTTGAGACCATATAAGGACTTTCGTAGCAGACACACATGATCGGGAAAATCACGATGCCGAAACCCATGGGCTGATGCATATAAATTGTTTCTTCTAAATTGCCATGCAAATAAGCATTAGTGACATCCAACTGATGAATTTGCCATGACTTGGACAACGCAAGTGAAAGGACCAACCGATAGTAGAGGGTTTAACTACGGGGCTAAACGTATCGCCACAGTCAACCCCTATCTACTGCTTACGACCATCACAAACCAAACGAGCTTTGTACCGTGCCAAAGTACCATCAGACCGAAATTTATTTTTAAATAACCACAAGCTGCGTATAATGTTCATGTCAGGTGTTTTGGGTACAAGCTCCCAGGTCTTGTTTTTAAGAAGTGCACTAAATTCATTGGACATGGCATTATACCACTCTGGAGAGGACAAGGTAACCTGAGGACTCTTGGGGACGGGTACAATATTAGATGTGTGAAGGGTAAAAATCTGTTTGGGTTTGCTAATACCACTCATAAAGCGAGTATGAATTGTGCGAGTGATGAGAGGGGGTGAGGTGGGCTGATCAGGAACAGTTTGGGCTTGAATGGGCTGGGTTTGTTGAACGAGTGAGGTTGGCGGGTTTATTTGGGTTGTTGGGACGGAGACGGGGTGGGTTGGCCTTAGGGGTGGAGACGCAATAGTGGGTTCAGTGGGGGTGACCGAAGACTGGGCTTGGGTAGGTGAAGAATGTGGGCTGATAGGGTGGGCTCGGGTAGAGGTGGAATGCGGATTGTGAGCCGAAGGTTGGGCTTGCGTGGAGGGGTGAGAAGGGTGTGATGGGCCGATATGTGTAGAGGATGTAGTTGAGGATGTAGTTGAGGGTGGGGCAGTGGGTAAAGGAGGTGAGGCATCAGGGGGTGGGAGAATGGTTGGGTTAGGTTTGTTGGATTTGTGGGCATTTTGTAAATATTCCCACACTAAGGGGTTAATGGTCGGGTTTAGAAAGTCGTAAGAGGGCGGCTTAGAGGGGGATTGTATAGTGTAAGGAAAGATAGACTCTTCGAAGTGAACGTGGCGAGAAATAATTAGTTGGTGAGAGGTGAGGTCGAGACACTTATAACCACGATGGTTGGAAGGATAACCAAGGAAAACACAAGGGTGTGACCGGTAGTCAAGTTTGTGTATGGATGTGGAAGGGGTTAGAGGGTAACACAGGCAGCCGAAAACACGAAGATGATCGTATTCCGGTATGCAATTATAAAGCAAGGTGGTAGGGGATTTAAAATGGTGAGTTTTGCTTGGTAGAATGTTTAAAAGATAGGTGGCAGTTTCGAGAGCATGATGCCACATATTAGGGGGAAGGGAAGCTTGGGCTAGAAGCGAACGAACCATGTTATTAATGGTGCGGATTTTGCGTTCCGCTTTACCGTTTTGGGAAGACCTGTAAGCACAAGAAAAACGGAACTGCATGCCATTATGATTACAAAAATTGTAAAAGTTGTGGTTTGCATATTCTTTGCCATTGTCACATTGGAATTGTTTGATTTTACGTTCAAATTGGGTGTTAATTAAATTGTGGAGGGTGGTGAATGTGTGGAACACTGGGGACTTAGTTGCAATGGGAAAAGTCCACAAGAAGTTGGTAAAATCATCCAAGAAAAGGATGTAATATTTGTGACCACCCGTGCTAAGTACGGGTGATGTCCAAAGGTCACTATGAACAATGTCAAAAGCTGAATGAGTACAATTAACAGAATCATAAAATGACAATTTAACACTTTTACCAAAAACGCAAGATTGACAAAGTGTTTTATTAAATTTTCCAAAATCAACAAAAGAAGATAGTTTCAAGGACTGTAACAAATGTTTGCCTGGATGACCCAAGCGTTGATGCCAGCGATCTTGAGACACTACAACAAAAACAGAAGGTGAGGTAGGTTGAAGTGGGAGAGGTGCAGTCAAAGGATAAAGATCGCCTGTGCTATTGCATCGTAGGATAGGTGCCCGAGTTTTGAGATCCTTCACAAGAAAACCAAACGGATCAAATTCAACAGAAACTAAATTGTCGGTGGTAAGATGAAGAACAGAAATAAGATTTTTGATTAAGTTGGGTGCAAATAAGACATTGTTAAGTTTAAGTGGTGGATAGGGAGGGGGAAGGACCTGGTTGCCTTGTGCCAAAACAGGGATACTCATGCCATTACCAACAATTATATTTTTATTAGTGCACCTATTAAAATTAGACGGGGAGTATATACCTTGCTCGTTAGCCGAGTGAGAAGTACCGGTTTCCACCACGACCCAAGAAGGACCTACCGCGGCCGCGGCCACGTCCGCCGCGGTTCCGACCACGCCCCCTGTCGGACGGCTGAAAATATGCAGGCTGTTGCTGAGAGGAACCGTTGGACGAAGTGGCGGTGGTTGCGGCGAGGGCAGTGGCGACAGCTTGAGAACCGCGAGTGGCCTGCCGTTTCTTCTTTTGTTCCTCCATGTTTAACCTGGACCAAACTTCGTTGAAGTCCGGTAAAGGGTCACGATTTTAAAGTACAGTGGAGATGCTATCGTATTGCTCAGTAAGACCGGTGAGGACCTTGACCAATATCCGGTCATCAACCGGAGACCCGACACTCTTGAGTTGTTTGGCAATATGCTTCGCATGCTGACAATAATCAGCCATGCTGGAGAAATTTTCGAGTGACAGGTTAGCAAACTCTTGGCCGAGGAAGATGGCACGAGTATTTTTTTTATCATTAAATTCGCTTTCAACGGCTGACCAAGCATCATGAGCGGTTTGACCTGTTTGCAATATTATGTGAAGAAGAGGAGCAGAGATGGTGGCATAGATCCACTGGAGAACCACAGCATCTAGCTGGTTCCATAGGGTTTCGGCCGCACGGGCGGCGACTTCATCTTTGGCGGCAGCCGCTGCATCTAAGGGTTGTGCGGCAGGTTTGGGAGCGGGTTGTTTGGGAGACAAGTGGTCGAGTACTTCTTAAATCTGACAGTGCACCTTGAATAGAGTTTTCCAGGTGGTATAGTGTGTTGAGTCTTTCTCCAAAATAATGCGTACATGTGTTTTGATGTTGGAGACGGTAAGGACAGGGTGAAGTTTGGACTCCATAGGTGAAGAGGAGAGAAAGAAACAGCAGGTTGGGGGAGGATCCGATGGTCGACAAGAAGCAGTCGACGGCGGTAAGTAGGGTTTAGAGGGAGGGGGATCGAAAAAGGCTCTGATACCATGTAAGAGGTTTTCTCAAAGTTGATCCTTCTCATTGATTTCTTGATAATTTATAATACAAAATAATTACAAAGTAGATCTCCTATAATCTCTACAATAATGAGTAAATCAATGCCTAAATATACAAGATACTATTAGTCAACATTAGAAGGCCAATAGATTCTAATAGAGAAACAAGTTAATGATGTAACTCATTGTAGCTTCTCTGTTTGAGGATTATAATTTTGGTAAGAAATCTGAGTGTGCCCACATTTAAGCAACAATGAAACTTTTGTTAGAGTAGCAGTAGATTCTTAAAGAGAAAAGTTGTGAAGGAACAATGTCTTGTACAAGAGGTACAAATTGAGGTAACAACAAGTTTTCACTCCCCTACCTCTTGCAACTCTCGCAAGTTAAGATTAAGACACTTAATGCTCCCACTAACCTTTTAGATCTCTAGGAATGCTACAAGATAAGTTTCCATGGTGTATGTGTTGTGGGAACATGTCATATATGTTAGACTTGATTTCCTTAATGTCCATATATTATAAAAATTTTGGGGACATATTTAGAAGGAATCATAGTATATATGAATTAATTTCTTTAATACCTTTATTCATATAAGACATATTAAATACAAGTAAATATTATGATAAATGAATTGTGTCTGAATATTCCATTTTGGGATAAGTTCCAATGAAATATAACTTCTAATGGAACTTAATTTATTCCCTTAGCCATTTAAATATTAAGGATTATAACACATGCTCATAAGTCACTAAGAATGAGATTTGATAATATTTCATCCATCATTAACCTAGTCATGATTTCTCGTGAAATTTGGTCTCAATGGATGGAATTTGTAAGTCCCATTTTTTCTTTTGTTAAATTTTCATTTTCATGATAACAAAAGGTTGTGAAAAAAGTGTAGCATCATCTAGTTCTATCTTATAAGGTTTCTATCCAGATTGAGATGACAAATAATATGAGAGTTTAAGGTAAGAGTGACTTTGTTTTAACCATGCAAACCTCACAACTGTTATAACGTAGCTTTTATATTGATACTAAATTCTGAATAATCTACAGAATATATAAGGTATCATAAAGCCCAATTATAAAACAGTTTATTATGGTTCTTGTAGTCTTAACATAAAATTTTGTCACTAATTCTCATATTAATTATTTGTTGATGTCTGGTAAGTAAACGTATAGAACTAGACTCAACCCGCCATGTGTTTATTGGAATATTATCATTAGCAGACTTAAATGTCATAAATATCTAACTACTTATCTTAGCCAGCTGTTCCATTGAATTATGGATAGTCTCGATGCTCATGCCTAGTTTAATGGCATAAACCTGCTGTGAGACTTTCCTTTGAAGAAACTTATAGCTGGAAGTAGCAGTTGTACACTATCTCTGAAAAAGTATTCTCCTTTCAGGTTTAGTGGCGGTGAGATGAACAACATCTAATTTTCCAGTTTCATGCATTCCTTTTCCTGTACATATGTTGCTAATCAACACACTCATTTTCCTTTGGTACTCTTGAGTGGTATAGTTGATTCTTAAGGCAACTTACGGTATTGGTGGAAAAGTTATATGTAACGCATCAGAAAAGTGTACTGATTTCCATGTGTAAACCTTTAAGTAATGGGTCATGGTATTGTACATCTTCATATATTCACATATATCACTAACTTTATAGTAAGAAACTAGAGTAATGCATGCTTTTTAAGAGTTATTTTGATTCTTCCAAAGAAAACAGATTAGTCTTGAGAAATTTAGAATCTGGAATAGCTCCCATAATAGCAATAATTGAAATGAGTTCTTGATTATCATAAGAGATATAATGGTTGACTTATCCCACTAGTCATGCTCTAGTTTTCTTCTATAATACTTTTATCAGAAAAGAGCAGTAGGATTATCATATCTTAAGAAATAATCAACAATAGATGAGATACAAACTTAAGAAGAAACTTGGAGTGATTTACATTATGAGGTAATCAAGTAAGGCAGACACAAATTATTATATTGAAGATATAGTCTACTATAACCCCAAAATAATAGACTAATTTAAGGTTCTACCTGAATTTTGGCTTCGCTTTGGCTTTGACCAAAATTCAGACATTATGAACGTACATAAATAACAGATTGTCTTGATGTTCTAAATAAATTTGGCTTCGCTTTGGCTTTGACCAAAATTTATGCATTATGAACATGCATAATAGACTGACTTATTGTTATACATGAACTTTGGCTTCGCTTTGGCTTTGACCAAATTTCATGTATTATGAACATAAATAAATAAATAAATAAAACCAACTTAATGTTCTGCCTGAATTTTGGCTTCGCTTTGGCTTTGACCAAAATTCACGCATTATGAACGATATAAAAATAATAAACCTCGGCTTAATGTTCTACCTAAATTTTGGTTTAGCTTTGGCTTTGACCAAAATTCAGCATTATGAATGAGATAAATAATAGACCGTCTTTAGTGTTCTACATGAACTCTGGCTTCGCTTTGGCTTTGACCAAAATTCACATATTATGAACACACATAAATATAGAATGTCTCATTGTTATACATTAACTTTGGCTTTGCTTTGGCTTTAACCAAAATTCATGTATCATGATGAACATACATACACAATAAGGTAAAGCACATAAATATAACATAACACCTTTGGGCAAGAAATGCTATATTATGTAAATTAGGCTAGGGATTTGTCACAGCCCCCGATCCCTAATCCCCGAGAACGGGCGGCCGTGAGCCAGTTTCGATGGTATCTTGTTATTGTCTAATTTGGCAGCGGAAATTTTCATCAGGACCGTAGTTAAGAAGTATTTAATCAGAGTAAAATACCACATTTACATAACATTAAACACATGGGTAAAACCCAAGTTTTCAGTACACACATTTTTATAGGAATAAATCCTATTTTTATTTCAGAAAAACATCTATTTCTTTTAGATAACTTTATTGCCACTTTTCCAAGCCTTCAGTGCTGTCCAGCTGGCTTCTAATTGGCTTTCACATTTTGTTACCTGAAACGCGTTTTAAAAACATTTTGTCAGTGGGAAATACTGGTGAGTGAATCCCAGTTTAATCAAGTTTAAGTAAAACCAATTTGCAGTGTTGAGGGCGCATCCGCAATTACATTTGTTTCCAAGATATAACAATTAACATCAGTGGTACTGTCATACTCAACTTGTGGAATGTTACCACGCCAGTAACAAATTTTGTATACAAAACCCCAACATACCCACTATAATTGTATTCTTACAAATACTCAATAACTGCTTAGTATATATTAATTTAAGTGAGGTTTTGTAAAAACATTTAACAAAAAGAGGATTACTCACATTGCTGTTTTAGGGTTTTCAGTAAGGATTTCCTGGGAATAATCTATAAATTACACAAATGCACATGTGTTAGTATAATAACCCATTTTAACATTAGTAATACCCTCCCCGAGACGGCATTCCAACGACTACGTCGGGCAGAACCACGACAGCCGTTACGGAACCCTAGATCAATCGGGCAGAGTATCTAATAATACGTCTCCAGGGGTTATGATACTTACATCGTAGCAGAACCTCGCTATTTAGGGGGTATTAGACTCGGGTATAATGCCCACTATTCAGAAATTAAGATTGAGGAAAAGAAAATGAACGAGCAGACTGAAGGCCCGATGCCTCCTTTATATAGGGCTGATCTTCGACTTTCTCGCGGCCCGTGTAAAGGTAAGCTTAGGCTTACGCGGCCCGCGTCAACCCTCGGTCAAAGCGTAGCTCGTCCGGATCACCTACTAGACTTGACACGATGATGACACGTGTCATCACCTGGCTGCGCCACAATTTCGATCTCACGCGGCCCGCGTTAGTGTAAGCTTAAGCTTACGCAGCCCGCCTAAACTTAAAATTCTGATTTTTATTTTATTTTTAAATGCTATATTGTATTTCGGGCTCGGTTTTCACATACAGGGTGTATTTAAAGACATATTGGGACATTTTAAACTATAATAGGGTGTCGGAAATATTTGAGAGTGTCGGTTCACGTTAGGGTTGTTATATCCTCCCCACTTTGTTTTAGAACTCGTCCTCGAGATCTACTGGAATATGTGTGGATATTTCCTTTGCATTTCTGATTCAAGCTCCCATGTATATTCAGGTCCTCTTTTGGAGTCCCATTTTACTTTGACCAGAACTAATCTCTTATGCTTGAGATTTTTAACTTTTCTGTCTTCAATCTGTGGAGGCCTCTCTACAAACTTGAGTTGTTCGTTGACCTCTATATCCTTAAGAGGCATTATGAATGATTCATCGGCTAAGCATTTCTTAAGATTTGATACATGAAATACATCATGTATCCCTGCCATTTCCTCTGGCAGTTGTAGCTGATAGTCTACAGGTCCTATTCTTCTAACAATTTCAAAAGGTCCAATATACCTGGGACTTAGCTTTCCTCTTTTGATGAATCTTACCACTTCTTTCCAATGAGAGACTTTTAACAATACCTTATCACCTATCTGGAATTCTAACGGCTTACGTCTGTTATCAGCGTAGCTCTTTTGTCGTTCATGTGCTGTTTTTAGTCGTTCCTTGACTTGAATGAGTTTTTCGGTTGTTTCCTGCACTATCTCAGGTCCAGATAGTTGCTTTTCCCCAATTTTTTCCCAACAGATTGGGGTTCTGCACTTTCGTCCATAAAGTGCTTCGAATGGTGCAGCATTGATACTTGTGTGATAACTGTTATTATAAGAAAATTCTATTAAAGGTAAGTGATCGTGCCAATTACCTCCGAAATCAATTACACAAGCTCTAAGCATGTCCTCCATTGTCTGAATTGTCCTTTCGCTTTGTCCGTCCGTTTGAGGATGATAAGATGTGCTTAGATTCAGCTTGGTTCCCATTGCCTTTTGGAAACTTGTCCAAAAATGAGAGGTAAAACAGCTATCCCTATCAGAAACAATTGATAAAGGTATTCCATGTAATGAAACAATTTCATTTACATACAATTTGGCTAATTGTTCCATACTAAAAGTTTCTTTCATTGGTAGGAAATGAGCTGACTTAGTTAGCCTATCTACAATCACCCAGATTGTATCATTACCTTTTCTTGTTTTGGGTAATTTGGTAACAAAATCCATTGTTATCAATTCTCATTTCCAAACTGGCATTTCTAATTGCTGTAACAAACCTGAGGGTTTCTGATGTTCAGCTTTAACTTGTGAGCAAGTGAAACATTTAGAAACATAAGCTGCTATATCCTTTTTCATTCCTATCCACCAGAAATGTTTCCTTAAATGCTGGTACATCTTATCACTTCCTGGATGCATCGTATATTTAGACTTATGAGCTTCTTCTAATATACGGTGACGTAAACTTCCTAATTTAGGTATCCACATTCTCTTTTTATGGAATCTCCAAATTCTATATGTTCCTTGTTCTAATTCCTTAATCATTCCTTTTAATTTTCTAGTATCTTCCTTGATTACTGATTCTTGTGCTTTTTCTAATATGTTCATTTAAATCTACTTGTAGATTTAATTTAAGAGAACGTACCCTTTTTGGCTTTTCGTGATACTTTCGACTTAAAGCATCTGCCACTACATTTGTCTTTCCTTCATGATATTGGATATCACAATCGTAATCACTAAGCAATTCCATCCAACGTCTTTGTCTCATATTCAACTCTTTTTGCCCGAAAACATACCTTAAACTTTTATGATCTGTAAATACGGTAAACTTACTACCATAAAGATAATGTCTCCAAATCTTAAGGGCAAAAATTATAGCTCCTAGTTCCAAATCATGGGTTGAATAATTCTCTTCATGATTCTTAAGCTGTCTAGAGGCGTAAGCTATAACCTTTTGGCACTGCATCAATACACATCCATAACCTAATTTAGAAGAATCACAATAGATTACAAAGTCTTCAGTTCCCTCTGGTAACGCTAATATGGGTGCATGGGTCAATCTTTGCTTAAGGATTCTAAAGGCTTCTTCTTGTTTTGGTCCCCATTCAAACTTAACAGATTTACAGGTTAACTTGGTTAAGGGAATGGCTATTCTAGAAAAATCTCGAATAAATCTTCTATAATAACCGGCCAATCCTAAGAAACTTCTAACCTCGGTTGGTGAATCAGGGGTTTTCCATTTGGTAATCGCCTCGATCTTTGTTGAATCCACATGAATTCCTTCATGGTTAACTAAATGTCCAAGAAACTGTACCTGTTCTAACCAAAACTCGCAGTTTGAAAACTTAGCGTAAAGCCTTTCCTTTCTTAATAAACTTAAAAGTAAGTGCAAGTGCTTTGCATGTTCCTCTTTACTCCTAGAGTAAATTAGAATATCATCAATGAAGACAATTATGAATTTATCCAAATATGGCTTACATATTCGGTTCATCATGTCCATAAATGCTGCTGGGGCATTGGTTAAACCAAATGGCATGACAGTAAATTCATAATGACCATACCTTGTTCTAAATGCGGTTTTAGGAATATCCTCTTCCTGTACCTTTAATTGATGATATCCTGATCTTAAATCGATTTTAGAGAAAAATCGAGCTCCTTGAAGTTGATCGAACAGATCATCGATCCTCGGTAATGAATACCGATTCTTAATCGTGACTTTGTTCAATTCACGGTAGTCAATGCACATACGCATTGATCCGTCCTTCTTTTTGACAAACCAAATCGGCACTCCCCATGGTGATGAGCTTGGTTGTATGAATCCTTTCTCCAACAATTCGTCTAACTGTTTCTTCAGTTCTTGCATTTCAGCGGGTGCCAAACGGTAAGGTGCTTTGGCAATTGGGGTTGTCCCTGGTAGCAGCTGGATTCTGAATTCAACTTCCCTGTCTGGCGGCAGTCCTGGCAATTCCTCTGGAAAGACATCTGAAAACTGGGACACTACTGGAATGTCTTTTAGTTCTTTTCCTTTAGTGTTAATGATTATAGAAATCAAATACACTATAGATCCTTTTCTTATATAACTTGCAGTTTTCATCACATAGATGAATTTAGTGGATCTAGATGGTTTATCTCATTTTGTGATCTTTTCACCTCTTGGTGAATTTACTTGAATTGACTTTTGATCACATAAAATACTGCTTTATTGGCTATTAACCAATCCATTCCTAACACAACATCAAATCCTGCCAGATTCATTGGGTAAAGGTTTGCAATAAATTTTTGATTAAAAATTTCTATTCTTGCTCCCTGCAAGAATTCAGAAATCCTAACGGTTTCTCCATTTGCGGTTTCCACTAGACATTCTTGTGGTAGTTTAGTTAATGATTGATTCAGAAGTTTGCAAAACGAAGTATTGATAAAACTTTGGTTCGCACCAGAGTCAAATAATACTTTAGCAAAAATATCATTAACTAATGCTCTAGCATTTTTAGTGTTCTTGTTGTTTGCAGTTAGAACAAATGCTCTAGCATTTTTAGTGTTCTTGTTGTTTGCAGCTGGGGCCAATTTTGGACAGTTTGGCTTGATGTGACCTTGTTCTCCACAGTTGAAGCACAATCCATTTGTTGGTTTCCTTCTGCAGCTTTTTTCCTTATGTCCTGGTATTTTGCAGAAGTTGTAGTAAGTGGAGCATCTTCCGGAATGCTTCTTTCTGCAGGCTTTGCAGTATGGTGCAGAGGTAGAACCTACATTCCTACGGTTGGAATTCCCAGAACAGAATTCTTGAGTATGCCTTTGGGATAGGTTTCTCCTCTAGTCTTCTTCTCTAGTTCGCACTAGTTCATCAGTCAAGGTATTGGCTAGTTCTACAGCTTCTTCTATGGTTTGGGGTCCAGCTGCCTTGACTACATGTCTAATCTCTCCGATTAATCCCCAGATATAACGGGAGATTAACACCGGTTCAGGTGATGCAAGGGTTGGTACTATTCTAGCGTATTCAAAGAATGTAGTAGTATACCCCTTACTATCTACCCCAGTCATTTTGAGGTTTAGAAATTTATTCGTTATCTGTTCCTTTTCATTGGGAGGGCAGAATTTCCTTTCTACCATATTTTTAAACTCCTCCCATTCCATGCTATACACTCTATCACTTCCCCTTGACTGGAGGATAGTGGTCCACCATTCTAGGGCTGAGTTCTTAAACAGATTCGAAGCAAACATTATTTTATCTTCTTCAGCACATTTGCTTATTTTCAGAACAGCCTCAGTTTTCTCTATCCAGCATAGAGCTGCAATGGGTCCTTCATTGCCCGAGAATTCTATTGGTTTGCAGGACCAGAATTCTTTGTAAGAACAACCATATGGCATGGTTCTTCTTCTTTTGGGAATGGGCGCTTGAAGTACGGGTCCATTGTTCACGCTGTGTTCAGGTTCAGTTGGTCGCTTACTGCTATGCTTACTTTTATTTTCAGCTTCTTTAACAGTTTGGATAATAAATGGCATTGCATCTATGATTCCTTGTGCCACTATGTGTTGGATAGCACTATTATCCACTTGGTTTCCATTGTTATTGTTGTTTGGATTCTCATTATTCATATTATCATTATTCGAGTGGTTGTCGTTCTGGATATTATCATTCTGGTTTTCCTGATTCACTTCGTTGTCCATCTGAATTTTACACATTTACCACATATTAATATCACAAATAATATTTGAATATAGCCAATCACATAACACACACTTTGGTCAAAAGCGTCGAGCATTGCGACTTTTACTCTTTCTTATAGTATGCGTCTATTACACACCAGTACTGAAATTAAAATTACATTACCGACTGAAATCTAAAACTACACTACTAGTAATATGCATCCGTAGTTTTTTTCTAACACATACACACATATTATATTATAGTATATTATTACTACTACTATCGTTCCCACCATAACATTCATGGATATGGATTCATTCAAAAATCCATATTGCGTTCGTCGTATTTCCATACGAGACGCTCTCCCACCTGTCTCATTCGTTCACTACTTTCTAAAATTTCCTCACCAAAAGTCCTAAGCTCTTGTACGTTTTCTGCACTCATTGGGGGTGCAGGTTCCTGGTATAGGGCCTGGTACGGGTAAGGATTCTCTAAGATTTCCCTAATGTATGCATCATTGTTGAAATAGGGATCTTGAGGATCTAAACCTGGGTAGGCTCCTAGATTGGGCATTGGCACGTTTTCCTGTATCGGGTAGCGTTGCACATAGTCCCTAACATCATCCCACCAGGGGTCGTAATTGTTTGGGTCTAGGGGATTTGGTGCAGGTACCCTAGGTATCTCCTCCGGGTTGAAATCATGCATTTCTATTTGATTTTCAGGGTTTTCTATTTCCATGGGTTGGTCAGGAATTGGTGGTTGTTGTTGGGGTGCTAGCATTTGATACAGGTTTGGGTCAGCTGCAGTGGTTGCTAAGATATGGATATTAGCTATTCCCCTATTAAGCATATACTGGGCATAGGCATCGGTTTCTCTTTTGGCTGCGGCTAACACTCGCTGTTCCTGTAACTTTTTCATACGCTTTCTACGCTTATGTGCTCCTCTACTGAACCATCCCCTCTTTTTCTGAGGAAATGGCTCTTCAGACTGAGCCTTAAACACGAATATTCCTTCTTCTGTATCAGCAGAATACCCCGAGAGGGCAGGCTGAGAAGAGGCACCTTCGCTTCTAGGCGAACCAGACAATTGACGGTACGCGTCAGATGGTCCTTGGTCGCTCATACTGTAAACTAACAGATAGTCAGATAACACATAACAAGAAAATACAATTATGCACGTATTTCCGTAAGTTATTTCCTAACACTTTGAATTTTGGTGTCAGCAGAACACTTATGTGGCTGAATCAGTGGCATAGCTCTGATACCACCTTCTGTCACAGCCCCCGATCCCTAATCCCCGAGAACGGGCGGTCGTGAGCCAGTTTCGGTGGTATCTTGTTATTGTCTAATTTGGCAGCGGAAATTTTCATTAGGACCGTAGTTAGGAAATATTTAATCAGAGTAAAATACCACATTTCCATAACATTAAACACATGGGTAAAACCCAAGTTTTCAGTACACACATTTTTATAGGAATAAATCCTATTTTTATTTCAGAAAAACATCTATTTCTTTTAGGTAACTTTATTGCCACTTTTCTAAGCCTTCAGTGCTGTCCAGCTGGCTTCTAATTGGCTTTCACATTTTGTTACCTGAAACGCGTTTTAAAAACATTTTGTCAGTGGGAAATACTGGTGAGTGAATCCCAGTTTAATCAAGTTTATGTAAAACCAATTTGCAGTATTGAGGGCGCATCCGCAATTACATTTGTTTCCAAGATATAACAATTAACATCAGTGGTACTGTCATACTCAACTTGTGGAATGTTACCACGCCAGTAACAAATTTTGTATACAAAACCCCAACATACCCACTATAATTGTATTCTTACAAATACTCAATAACTGCTTAGTATATATTAATTTAAGTGAGGTTTTGTAAAAATATTTAACAAAAAGAGGATTACTCACATCGCTGTTTTAGGGTTTTCAGTAAGGATTTCCTGGGAATATTCTATAAATTACACAAATGCACGCGTGTTAGTATAATAACCCATTTTAACATTAGTAATACCCTCCTCGAGACGGCATTCCAACGACTACGTCGGGCAGAACCACGACAGTCGTTACGGAACCCTAGATCAATCGGGCAGAGTATCTAATACGTCTCCAGGGGTTATGATACTTACATCGTAGCAGAACCTCGCTATTTAGGGGGTATTAGACTCGGGTATAATGCCCACTATTCAGAAATTAAGATTGAGGAAAAGAAAATGAACGAGCAGACTGAAGGCCCGATGCCTCCTTTATATAGGGCTGATCTTCGACTTTCTCGCAGCCCGCGTAAAGGTAAGCTTAGGCTTACGTGGCCCGCGTCAACCCTCAGTCAAAGCGTAGCTCGTCCGGATCACCTACTAGACTTGACACGATGATGACACGTGTCATCACTGGGCTGCGCCACAATTTCGATCTCACGCGGCCCACGTAAGTGTAAGCTTAAGCTTACGCGGCCCGCCTAAACTTAAAATTCTGATTTTTATTTTATTTTTAAATGCTATATTGTATTTTGGGCTCGGTTTTCACATACGGGGTGTATTTAAAGACATATCGGGACATTTTAAACTATAATAGGGTGTCGGAAATATTTGAGAGTGTCGGTTCACGTTAGGGTTGTTATAGGATTCACTTTGTGTATAATCAAATGAGTCGCCGAAAGTTTCATTGTTCAACAATACACATAATTACATAAAATGGTATCATTTAAATTTCAATGTCAAAAAAAAAAGTTAATCAACAACATTGAAATATACCATTATATAATAAGTCAAAATTTCATTTTAAGACATATAAGTAAAAAATACACATTTTACACGTTAATCAAGTATGTGTATATTCATGTTTTAGATTACAGTCAAATGCTAATAGACTGATTATCAAAATAGTATTTAGGAATTTGAAAAATTTTAAGCATAGATAATGATAACTTATTCATTTATCCATATTTATCTAATAATCAATGTAATACGTGATTTTCAACAAAATCACATCACATATTAGTTTTGGGCTTCAGATGAAATACAGTGGGTCAAAACATATATCTAAAATTTCAACCGTTTAATTAACTCCTTTTGCAATACGAAAATCAAACAAATAATAATGATAACAATAATAATACAACTGATGTATCTTATTGGCATTGATATTGACATAAACAAAAATTAATTTACCATCAACACGAAGAAATCATTATGTCAGTGAAGTAAGAAATGCAACATGGTTAAAAAAAACGAACGCCAATGTATAAAATAAAGATTGTCATTAAAGTCACCATTAATTGCAATTTAAGATAGCAGAAGTAGGTGTTGTAATGATCAAATAATATTGCTAATAATTTTCAGGAAGGTAGACCATCAATAAACTAATAATTTGATTTTTAAACATAAAACAAATCATCGTTTGAGAAAAACGGTTCGCAAATTTCAAGAAGCCATTAACCATTAACACAATGACGGCATCATCGATTTTAGAAAACATAATCAATTAATCCATCAACCAATTTGTGCAAATCCTTATGAAAACATATTGATTTATTTATCAAGTTCAAATCAATTTCGTTTATAGTTGCAGATACATGATTGAATTAGATATAATCAACACAAGCTTTGATACCACATGTTGATTATATCACTAAACATTAAACATGGGTCAAAATAAAGAACCCTAATCATGTTTATTCAATCATAATGTAAATATAGATGCCAAGTTAAAGATACTTACTTGTAGAGATGATTATCTTTGATGATAAAGATGAGGTCATGATTCCCGTTATGGTACCTTGGGTTGATGGATAACCTTAGAGAGAATTTTAGTATTGGTGTTCTTATTTAGTTCTTCATCTCTTATGATCAAATATATATATAACATCAAAATGAATGATGATCATGAACGGTTATGAAAACTCTTTACATTCTCTATTAAAGGTACCTAAAGGGAAATCATAATTGCCCCTTAAACTAATCAATAATTACAATTACTACCATCAAGTAATTGTCGGGGACTAGTTATGTCACATTGGTAATGTTACCAAATGATCCGTAAGGCCATATCAACGGATTATTTCTAACACCTGATAAATATAAATAATTTTGTAATCATAGAAAAAGTTAAAAACTGATAAATATATAAATAATATGTAATCACAGAAAAAGTTATAAAGATAGGATTACCTACCCGAAAGCCACCGACCGACATGTAATATTTTCAAATTAAGGAAAAAAGTGTTCATTTCATCGTCCAATGAATGAGATTCGTTTCATCTTTTTACCCTTTAATAAACGTGAGGTGTATAATAGACACTAGGTTATAGTTTCGTGTATATACAGATCGGATAATAAAAACTTTTTGTTTGCTTATCACAATACTAATAAGACAAGTAGGCATATTTGATAACCATCTAACAAGCTTGCAATTTATTGCTCATAGTGATTAATATCGAACTCGCTTCTAAAGTGCTTAACAACACTCGTTAAAAAAAAAACAATTAAGTGTATGTGATATTTCTATAGAAAAATCATGGTTTGAATTTAAATAAATTTCCGTAATTAAATGCTTAAAACTAGCCTATATAAGAAATGATAGCCACTTTTCGGTAACATAATTCAATAATATCATTATTATTATAAATATGGTTGTAAATGAATCGAACGAACACGAACAAGGCCATGTTCGTGTTCGTTCGTTAAGGAATTAACATGTTCGCGAACTGTTCACGAACGCATACCGAATATAAGTTTATGTTCGTGTTCGTTCGTTAAGGAAATTCAATTGTTCACGAACAGTTCGTGAACACGGGTCTCGAACACAAACGAATGCAAGCAAATAAGAACAAACGTAAACAAATATTTAACTTGAAAATAAAAAATAAAAATATTGTTATCCTTAAACATTGGGCATGAGTAGTTAAATATAATCATCAAATGATAAATCAAAACACAAGAAGTCTACTACAACCACCAAACATGAATCAAGTTTAACTAACTTAGACATAACTATTGAAAGTTAACCAACCTAGATATAATTATCCCAAAAAATGTCTTTGTCCAAATTTTAGCTAACTTAGAAAAATAGGGTTATTATTTATAAGTTTTTTAATATAATCAAACGAACATGAACGGATGTAACCGAACATATTACCAAACGTTCACGAACGCAATCGAACGAACGAGACTTGTGTTCGTGTTCGTTCGCTAAGCTAACCAAACGAAATTTTTTGTTCGTTTTCGTTCGTTAAGCTAATCGAACGAACATAAACGAACTTCCCGCCAAACGGTTCACGAACTGTTCGCTGAATGTTCAGTTCGTTACAGCCCTAATTATAAATCTAATATTAAAAGAATTCATAAAAATATGTTTTTGTTAAACTTTAATTCAAAAATATTATTATCAAACTGTGTGTAATCGATTAGCAGCCCATGCTAAATTAGCATGGGGGTGCCTAACACCACCCTCTCTAGTTATTTAGGGTGCTAAAGCCCCCTTCCACCATTGCATTAACGAACGCCAAGCTCTTGAGAGATGCGGTCAACCCCTTTTGACCAATAATGTCTTTTTATTTATTTTAGTTAAATGACTACACCTAATTATGGCGTCTTAAGTTATTGCTCAAATGCCTACGTGACAGTGACGTGATGGTGATGTGATAGTGGTATAGTTATTCCACTACACATAGCCTCGTTATAAATTATAAATTAAAGAAATATTTGAAATAATAATAGATCATAAATAATTTATATTAAGTTGATTTATCATTCATTTTTTTCGAATGACAAATTATAATTCTTACTATATTACACCAACAATCTTAAATTATTCTCTATTACCCACGTTTGATGAATCTGAGATCTCCCCTTTAAGAGGCATATGCCTCTACCAATAATAAACAATTTATATTAATTTGATTTATGATTCATATATTTTATTAATCACTGTGGATTCGTTTCGAGGATTGATTCCTTAACCGTTTAATGCGTAGAACACGTATCTTGTGTGAAATCCAAGTACGTGTGTAGATTGAACACAAAGATGTAACTAAATGTTGTTTCTATTAATGTTTAACAAGTACAAAACCACGAAAACAAACGACAAGAGTTTCCCCTCTTGATTAGCAAAGTTCCCAAATGAACAAGACCCTACACTCCTATATATAGGCATAGTGCATTCGTATGAAGGCAAACTTGCGGATGGACTCGGTTCGTACGAACCGGCTCTGTTCGTACGGATCAGCATTATAAAGTCCATTCGTCCAATTCTTCTAGGTCTTTTCGTACGAACCGACTTCAACAAATCAACATATGTGTTCATTAGTTCATCCGTAAGAACCTCCTTAGTCCATTCGTACGAACCGACTTTAGCACACATAAACTTTATGTTTTGCACAGTTCAGCACCAGTCTTGTCTCATCTGATTAAGCTATGATACGTGATTGACGGAAGTGATAGACATACTGCACTCACAATCACAACTAGTATTAAGCCTATGCGTTGCAGCGGTTGTCGTAAAAGTGTGTCAAGTAGTACCAATGCTATACCACTGTTGTAACACCCTAACCGATGGCGGAAACATCGGAGTGAGATGAAAACGAGATTGCAAGAGACTTCATAACGACTATTTACGATAATATTTAATAATCAAGATTTCATTTCATTGTTAGATTCAAAGTACATAGTTTGGAAGCAACTTATAACAACTTAATAAAGGAAACAAGATACAACATACGTACAAAATTAAAACTGGATTTCTAGTCATCCTACTAGATTCCGTTCATCATCATCATCATCATCATCATCAAATTAAAAGTGGGTTTCTAGTCATGCTAGGGGTGTGCACGGTTCGGTTCGGTTCGGTTTTAGGGGCAAAATCAAAACCGAAATCGAAATGTCGGTTTTCAGTTTTTCAAAACCGTTTAGTTTCAGTTTTTTTCGGTTTCAGTTTTTTTGGTTTTTACACCGGTTCAGTTTGGTTTTTCCGGTTATTTTGGTTTTTGAAACAAAAGTAAGTAAGATTCAAAAATAAAGTAAAAAGTATAATTCAAAATTTAAGAATCTTTCTTATATGGTTACATTTAAGTTATTATACTTAATCTTTTTAACAAAAAATATTTACATAAACCTAATCTTCTAATCTATTTTTATGTTTTTTCAAAGTTTTTATTAGGACTTTTTCTTTTATAATTCTTTGAAGATTGTTTATTTTTTATATTAAATTTTGTTATTTGTTATAGGCGATAAATAAATCATCTCAATTATAAATAAACATCTTAATGTTTTTATTAAAATTAATAATTTCTAATAGCATGGGTTATATACTTAAACATAACAATATATGTTTTTTTTTTCGTTTCGGTTCGGTTCAGTTTTTTTCGGTTATTGAAAATGGTTATCCGAAAACCAAACCGAAATTTTCGGTTATTAAAAATCTGAAAACCGAACTGTCGGTTTTTGTTTCGGTTCGGTTTTTCGGTTTGGTTTTGTCGGTTATTTCGGTTACGGTTCAGTTATTTCGGTTACGGTTCGGTTATTTCAGTTTTTTACTCACCCTAAGTCATCCTACTAGATTTCATTCATCATCATCAATTTCCTGCAATACGTATTAAAGTACATGTCAACACATAAAGTATTGGCGAGCATACAAGTTTAATTACTAGCATAAGTATAAAATCGGTTAAATGAATCCACATGGCTTAAACGTAATCTAGTACATATCATGGCAATACTAGCATGAAACTCCTACTTATCCTATAGCACTATTCATGTAAGGGAGGATTGATCGAAGTTAGTGACAAGCATAATGCAAATAAGTTTCTAGCAACGACAAGAGTAGCATGCAACTTCTACTTATCCTATAGCGCTATTATGAAGTCTCTTGCACTCTCGTTTTCGTCTCAATCCAAAGTTTCCCGCTAGCATAATCTTGTCGTAGCAACGACAAGACCATTTTGTTTAACATAACATAACCTCAAGAATACGGGCAGTTCATTAATCCTATAGCGCTATTCATGTAAGGAAGGATTGATCGAAGTTAATGACAAAGCATAGTGCAAATAAGTTCCTAGCATGTATGAATTCCTAGCATAACGTATTAAGCATGTATTTTTGATTGTTTGTTTATGTTTTAAGCATAAAGTATGTGATTGTGTGAGTTTCATAAGGTATACGTATTGCACCAATGGTGACGAAAAGTAAAAGGGCTCATGTACACTCACGGTTTTTCAAAGCTTTCCGATTAACCAAGAGTTGATGATTTGTTGAGAGTTGGAACACCAAAGTTACCCTACATTGGGGAAACGAAGGTATGTGAGTATTCGGATTTGGTGAAGGATTCGGGTTCGGAATTTAAGTATATAAAAGTATGTATACGAAAATATATATCTTTTCTTAAACACTCGTTTTGACACTAAGATTTTATGTGATTTCATGGGTCGAAACATGCCCATTAGAATCATAAACGAGGAATTTAGAACAAAGAAAAATTAACCTATGTTCATGACATATAACCATAACCCGGTTAACATCAAGAATTCGGTTATATATTATATATTATATAGATTATGTTATTATTTAGTCCATCATGTATAATCATAGAAATCATGTAAGTCAAGCATGGAGGTAGGATGATTAACATCCATTAAACCTCTTTGTATGAATTCACCAAAGCACAAGGTTATCAACTTATTTGATAACCCAGTTGGTCATGAATAATAAGAACATAAACTAACTAGTTTTACCAAGTAACCAAATAAGATCAACCCGGGTGTTCCATACCCATCATGGTAAATGTTGGAGGTGCGGCGGGTTGTGTTACTTTGAGTGTTGGAAGCTACTTGGATGAACATAGTAAAAATCAAGTGAGGTGGTGGAACAAGTTTGGAAAGCCAAGGCTTCCATGGTTCATACCTTTAACAAAACACAAGTCTCACCATATTAAAGATGGTGAGCTTGAATGGTTTCATCACTTGTAGGCATAGGTGGTGATGAAACAGTGGTTAACCAAGAGAGGTTAATTCACTGGTCTCGTCAAGTAGGGTTAATCCTTTCTTTCCGAGGATCGGTGGTTGGATCGTCCGCCGATCTGTCTCCTGCACAAGGAAAACACACCGTGACTCGTAACAAGGAGGATGGGGTGGGTGATGCTCCTTGTTACCACTCTCCGGCGTGAGAATCAGTAATTTGCTTGAGAAGCAAAGTGTGTGATAGTAGTAGTAGTAGTGAGAGAGTTGATAAGCGATAACTCAAACCTGGTCCGGGATGGGTATTTATAGCCGAGGAGTGAAGGAGGGTAATTGAGTGGCTAGACTGACAACGCGCAGCCCTTATGCAGGTGTGTCAGGCTTGTCGGTTGTGGAGGTGATGCCACGTCCTACTGCGGTGTCAGTCTGTTGCTTACGTGTGGGATGACAGGCAACTGTCATTGGTGCCACTTGTTATTCAGGTGTCAGTCCCACTTGCCTTGTAGGCAGGATGCAGTGCCAGGCCGCATCGCTGCTCGCGATAACTGTCATTGTTTCCGTGTCCTTGCTTTGGTCAAGACATGTGCGGGATGCGGTGCTGGGCCGCATCGCCGCTTGTGGTAACTGTTGTTACCTAGATCCCTTGTCGTGACGAAAATGTTCATATGATGCGGTGCCAAGCCGCATCGCTATGTGTAACACCCATTTTCATACACAAGGTAAGTCTTCTCATCACTTGACCGATTGGATTCGACTGTTGCATTCGCGCGTTCCCGCACGGACGCAGATAAGTTCTTGCCAGTAGGGGTGTTTGATAAGGGAAATGGTTACTCGCGACCATGTTGGTGCGAGATCTGGGATCATACCCCTTCAGGTGGCAAAATGGACCCAACTAAGAAAGTTTGGGTTTATTTGGGTGCAAAAAAAACTAATCAATGGGTTAAGTTGGGTAAGACTTTATAGTTAAAGGGGTCAGGATGGGTAAATTTAAAACTGAAAGAAAAACCCAATGGTCAGGATGGGCCAAGATAATAAAAGGAGTTTGGAACCCAAAATAGAAACAGTTGAACACAACGTTAATTGGGGATTAGGTTCTTCAATTACTAAACATCAAACCCTAATTCACAACAAATCTGTCCATCCAACGATCGAATTCCCAAAATCATCACTCATAGTTGATTGGAATATGTGGTTTTTTCTGTTCTTCCCCCCTATTTCACCCAATTCCCGCCTGTCGTCAACCAAACCCTCACACTTTTCTCTCCACTCGCCGGTACCGTCGTTCTATTGCAGCTACTTCGCAGGTAAATCTCCTTTTCTCAGCTGCTAATTTTGTTTGAATTTTATGTTCGTCGAAGCGATTCGCTAAGTTATTCGCGGTTTAGCTTTCAATATGCTTAGATTAAATGAGTTTAGATTCAATATGTTAGGTGTTTTGTACTTGTATCCAGGGCACGTTGCATAAATTTAGCAACCAACTTCTAATCTGTCTTATGTCACCTCAGTTTTACTAATTTTTCGATTCATGTTTTCCGTTTCTTTGTGGATAATACTTTTGTGTTTCTTTGCTGTTTCAGTTTCTACTTTTGCTTTTTCCCTCAAGATCTCTTTTCAGTTGTGAAATCAAGCCACTGTCTCTTCGATGGAGCATTGCACTGGGTCCGACGAGTGGAAAATTTTTATCACTATATAATGAAATTCGAATTGAGCTCTGAGGTTTTTTCTATCATTGAGTTGCCGAAGCCAAGTTGGGTGTCGTGGTTTGTTTAAAAGATGATGATACCGAGATTTGGGTGAGGAGAGAATATAGTGACACTAATGTGGTTTTTTTATTTTTTATTATATGCTTATAGGGGTTACTAAATGGATACATGTGGTTTTTTTATTGTTTATTATTTTTTTTAATTTTTTTTGATTTTTTGATTTTTTTAATTTTTTTGATTTTTTGATTTTTTTTACTTTTGAGTTAATTGCTAAATTCATCCCTGAGGTTTGACTCAAATTGCTAGATTAGTCCAAAATCAAGTTTTGTTGCTAAAACAGTCATTGGCCCTAATTTATGTTGCTAATTCAGTCCATTGAAAGGGAAAATGATTGGACTAAATTAGCAATTTGAGTCAAACCTTAGGGACGAATTTAGCAATTAACTCCTATTAATTGGACTGAATTAGCAACATAAATTAGGGCCAATGACTGTTTTAGCAACAAAACTTGATTTTGGACTGATCTAGCAATTTGAGTCAAACCTCAGGGACGAATTTAGCAATTAACTCTTTACTTTTTTTTTCTAATTTTTTTGATTTTAAAATTTTTTTTTGATCTTTTTTATTTATTCATATTTTTATCCTATCATGCCCAAATCTATTTTGATAAAAACTCATCTTGACCTAAACTCATCCTAACCCATTTCTTAATAAACCAATCCTAACCCAAATCCATCCTAAGCCATACCCATCCTAACCCATTACCCAAACCTGTCCAACCCACCCATTTTGCCACCCCTACTTGTAGGTCATCTAAAACCTTGTCAAAATAGAAGGTTTAGAGAGTGTTTGCACTTCTAAACTCATGATAATCAACCCTAATCAAGCCTCATAACCATAGATTTGGTTAGAAGCAAGATGGGTGCAAGTTTGAATGAGTAAAAGCAAGTTTATAAAGATTTACATAAAAGTTCTTCCAAAACAAAAAGTTTTGGAGATGTTCCACCTTAGTTTACTTGGTAACTTTTAAGGGATCCGGACTTGTTAATATATAAGGGTCAGAATTTAAGATGAGTAAATGATAAGGTGGTCCGCATTTAGAAGGGTGTCCGAACTTGTATCAAAATCAGAGCGTCCGAATTTGTATTAGGATGATATGTCCGCATTTGTTCTTACTGAGCATGTCTGAATTTACAAGATCCTTAAAGGGGTCCGGACTTAGTTATATGTCCGAACGTATACAGTAGTAGTCAGGACTTAATAGTTTTTACAAGATGTCCGAGTTTGTGTTGAAGAGATATGTGTCCGAACTTGGTAAGCATTAAAGGAAGTCCGAACTTATGTAACATAGGTTGTCCGCACTTGTTAATTGAAGAAGAAATTAGAACATCCGAACTTAACTTGTTTTTCCATACCCGCATTTGTTGAATATTAAAGAAAGGGTCCGAATTTATTTATCCTTATTGGGTCCGAACTTGTAGAAAGTATCAAATTGAATTTATGCAATCATGATTTTGTCCAAAGTTGTTTATATAATCCAAAATTGTGTGGTGTCCAGCGAATTAACAAATCATCCTGAACATGTGCCTTTAAGATGGGCGGCTATAATGGTGTGCGGGGAGGACCTTCGCACAAGGCCCGTGATTTCGAGGGGTACGTCATTTAAAAAAATCCGATATATATATCTTATTTTTTTTAAACAGTAAACAAACACATACCAAATTCAATATAGGCCTATTTACAAAAAATTTACAAAAAATCCGCATATGTTATGTTTTTTAAAGAGTAAACAAACACATACCGATTCCAATATGCTATTTCTTTCCATTTAGTATTGTATGCTCGTTGTCTGAATTGAATAGGTGAATGGTTGAGTTTTTGAATTACATGGGCCTGAATTTTTAATGCTTATATCATTTACCTAGAATTAAATAAACAACTAGTTTTTTATATCGCGCGTTGCGGCGAAACCGAGCAAATGATAATGTAAAACAAACGTGATTTGAAAATAAAGCATGTTGTTTAGAAAGTCAAACCCTTAGAACGATTTAGTTTATCATCGTACCGTTTTATGATACCAAATAAATACTTTATTTTGAATATAACCTCGTTTTAACAAAACTTATAACGGAATGTCAGGGAAAGAAATCAAGCACAACTATGTACTTAAGTTTTTAGAAATAAGTTATAAACGTAACTTATTAAAGAAGTATCAAACTAATCGATAAATTAATATATGTTAAAAAAAACAATTATTAAAAAAAGGTAAAGGAAATAGATGTTTAAAAAAGAGAAAAATATTTTATTAAAAGTAAATATAAAAATAAACTATTATAATATATTAAATAATAAAATAATAAAATAATAAAAAACTATATATTATTATAAAAATGAAGTTACTATTCATCGTCCCTCGAAATCAATATATACTAGTGATATTCCCCCGTGCTTTGCGGCGGGGATTAAGTCGGTATCAATTTGATTCGTTACAGTACCTATACTCGATATAGTAATTGAAAGAGAAAACACTACATCGATCGAAAACAAAAAAACACATATTGATATGGTACCAATATATGTTGTTCAGTTGATATCTGTTCGGTTCACTTGCATTTTATGTTTATTTTATTTCAACATTACGATATTTTTTTTGATAACGGATATTCAGCCACTATCGTACCAATTGAAACCAATTGAACAACATTTTGTATCGGTAACAATATTTTTTTTTATTTTTAGTTTGAGTAAAATGCACGGATAGTCCCTGTGGTTTGGTGAAATTTCATCTTTAGTCCCCAACTTTTTAAAATTACACTCTTAGTCCCTGTGGTTTGACAAGTTGTTACTTGGATAGTCCCCGAAGCGGACGGGGGTTAGATTTTCTGGTTAAGTGGGTGTGAAATGACAAGGACTATCCAAGTAACAACTTGTCAAACCACAAGGACTATCCGAGTAACATTCATCCGCTTTAGGGATTATCCGAGTAACAACTTGTCAAACCACAAGAACTAAGAGTGTAATTCTGAAAAGTTGGGGACTAAAAGTGAAATTTCACCAAACCACATGGACTATCCGTGCATTTTACTCTTTTAGTTTTTTTTGCTTTCAATAAACTAATAATGTATCGCTACCATATTGTACCGAACATCATCGGTACCGGTATACATTCCGTTTTATTGTTTCCTGTTTGATAACAAATACTTTGATCGTATCTTAAAAGTTATATGAGAGAAAAAAATATACTTAAATCAATTAAATTAATAAACCAATAAAATAATAAAACCTTAGAAAAAATATCGCTACCATATTGTACCGAACATCATTGATACTGGTATACATTTCGTTTTATTGTTTCCTATTTGATAACGGGTACTTTGATCGTATCTTAAAAGTTATATGAGAGAACAAAATATACTTAAATTAATTAAAGTAATAAACCAATAAAATAATAAAACCTTAGAAAAAGCAATATTGAAAAAAAAAAACAGTTGTTCCCCTCTTTTTATTTCAACATTACGATGTATATTTTTAAACGGATATTGTGTCGCTATCATACCAAATTCTATCAAAACCCATTGAATAACATCTATATCCGTATCAATATTTATTTTTAGTGTTTTTTGCTTTTTTTGATGAATTAATATTGTATCACTATCATACCGTACTGAATAACATCGGTATCATTATACATTCATTTTTATGATTTCTTGTTTGATAACTGGTACTTTGATCGTATCTTAAAAGTTATATAAAAATATATGTTTAAATCAATTAAACTAATAAAACAATATAATAATAAAAACCTAGAAAAAAACAATATTAAAAAAACACTGTTCATGATCTCTTTCTATTAATATGTATAATATATATATATATATATATATATATAATATATATGTTAAAAAAAGAAAAAACAATTACTAAAAAAAGGTAAAGGAAATAGATGTTTAAAAAAGAGAAAAATATGTTATTAAAAGTAAATATAATAATAAACTATTATAATATATTAAATAATAAAATAATAAAATAATAAAAAGCTATATATTATTATAAAAATGAAGTTACTATTCATCGTCACTCGAAATCAATATATATATAATGGTGGGGCTCGAACCCATCTTGAGTGGATTGTCCAAATAAAAAAAAAAAGAGAAATTATAGAAAAGTCCAAGATTCCTTCAAATTGTATGTCAGTATGTAGTACTACTAAATAATTCAGATTTTACCTTACGGTGAGCGGGGCACTTCTCGGGGAGGGGAGCGGGGAGTGAAGTCCCCGAGCGGGAACACAGCCGTCATCAATTCGGGGAGGGGAAGCGGAATGGGGGAGCGGTGTGTACTCACCGATTGAGAGAGAGGAGAGAGAGAGGGGGTAATTGTTTGTTAATGTGGGTCCACATTTTTTCCACCAATCATATTTTTTTCTTCTTTTTTTATAAAAAAATAATTGTGTGAGTGGAGTGATGCCAACGTTTGAGTGCAAAATGGGGACTTAAGAGGGAAGTTGACGTGGCGCGTGCTGATTGGGTGTGTATAAGAAAGGTCACTCCCCTAAGAGAGGAGTGCCCCTCTCAACCTTATTCTATGTGCATCATGTTCTATGTGGTGATATTATATAGTTCCCAATTTTAAATAGCAATAATGCCTACTGAATTGAATCTAGTTGTCCGGATTAATTGTATACATTTTGAATTTACTTCATGCCTACTAGTTGGAAGTTTATGATTGAGTGGGTCGAGAGCTTTTATAATTATGTGGGTCGATATTAATGTTTTATGATTGAGTAGTTGGAAGTTTATATTTTTTTGAAAGGTAGTTGGAAGTTTATATGGGCCGAATGTATATTAATTTGTTGGACGGTTGACATATATTAACTAGAGAACTTAATGTGTGTTAATACCGTGTGTCATTGTATGCTAAAATCAATAGACTGTGATAATGGGTTGTTTGGACGATACGATTAGGGTATTGCATAACCCTACACACATGCGTACTTACATTTATTGTACATTAGCAGGGGCGGACCCAAGCCTACTTCAAGGTGGGCGGACGCACCCTCGGGGAAAAAAAAATTTAGTGTTAAATTCTGTCGAAAATCCCGTCCGCACCCCTTGGAATTTTTCGTCCGCACCCCTTGGATTTTTCGACCGCACCTTTGAACGCACCCTTAGGTAAAAAGTGTTATCAGTTTATATTTTAATTTTTTTTTGTAAACTCATATTTAAAAAAAAAATCCTACCTAAATTATATAACTTTTAATATCTAACTAACTAAACCCAAATACCCATACATTTACCTACTTATAATTCCTAACTAGCTAGCCCACTAAGTCTTAGCCTATTAACCAAACCCAACAATATTTCAAACTATAATAAAATAATTAAAGCCCAAAACCTTTAGAAATTCTCTCCCGCTCTCTCCTTCTCTTGCGTCCCTGCACTGCCAACGAACAACATCACCCAGCGACAACAGTCCAGCAGCCGGCGACCACCGTAATCAGCCACCATACCACCGTCGTTTGACACCAAATCTAACCGGAATCCGAACACGGGTAAGTTTCTTTGTTATTTTGATGATTTTGGTTGATATTATAGGAGAAAAAAAGGTAATAAAGTTGTTAAATAGGTTTGAAATTTTGTGTGTTTTGACGTTTTTTATGGTTTTTTAGATGATTTTTAGGGCGATTATGTTGTTTATATATTTTTAGGGTGATTACAACTAACGTTATGATTTCTAGGCTTGAATAGTTGAAAACTAAAATTGAAACATTATGTTATGGAGCGATGAACTTATGTTATATAGAGAAAGAATTGTATAAAAATTTAGTTTTAAATGATGTTTTGGATAGATTTCCAAAAATGAAAACCCGTAGGGCGTCGACGTTTTAATTATGTTTGTAACAAAGTTTACATGCTTTTGATTATTATATAAATTTAGTTTGATGTTCGTTTGTTTTACATGACCCGACCCGACCCGACCCGATACGAACCGATTTTTTTACTCATATACCTAGGGGCCTAAAATTTTTAAAAATGTTCCGTACCCCCATGGAAAAATTCCTGGGTCCGCCACTGTACATTAGGTCGCGTGTAACGGGCCTAACATATTATTAATGCTAGAAGTACGTAAACACAAACCGAGCAAACCAAGGCGAGTTCACTATTTTTTCACAAGCATGCGTCCCGGGGGGACAAACCAACAAACTATTATTCCTGGAAGGAATACTTTTCAAACTATTATTCCTTGGAGGAATACTTTTTACAAATGTTGTGGTTTAATTTCGATGTTAGTTCATAAACTCAACTCTATCACGAAAGTCCCTACTTACTACCGAGCTAGTTGCCTGGAAGGCAATGGGGTATTAGTTGATAGCGCTATTAGGTTTGACAACCTAACACCGTACCTGGGAGGACGGGCGTGAACTAATGACCTTAACCACATGGCCAACGTTGATAGACGTTGATGAGGGCAAACAAACAGACATCACTTCGGTATCGAGTTTATTATTGGCATGTCTTTAAACTAAACATTTACCAACTTTGCTTTAAACAAAACTGTGAACTCGCTAACTTTACGCTGAGACACTTTTTCTGCATGCTTGCAGGTCGTTAAGTGACTTCATGAAACGGAGCTTGCAATCAGGGTAGTAGAGGATGTCATGGGTCGTGTCGTTTTTTGACACGTTAACGTCATGCAAGGTTTTATGAATAATGTGATTTCAAATACTTAGAAAACATTTCAATGCTTCCGCTGAAACGTATATTTTTTTAATCAGATGTTTTGAATTACACTTTTCATGTTGAATGATATTTCGAATTTATTATATTACTGTTAGTTCAATGTGATTAGCGGCTAGATCCTGGTACATCACACGCCTCGCGGTGGTTTCCGCATGTGGTATTTTGGGGGTGTGACAACCATGAGAAAACACATGTTTCGCAATAAAAGTCAAATAACTCTATAATATATATATATATATATATATATATATATATATATATATATATATATATATATATATATATATATGGTCAGAATTTAGAGAAAACGGTGAAAAGTGTGAGAACGGTGAGAACGCTTATGGGTCGTCCGATCAAAACAATCCATGGACTAGATTGCGCAGTGGCGTTTTCGTAAATAACATCAATTTTATTATGTGGGACGCGCTTCATTAAGGGTAAAAGGGTCTTTTACCGCTCATATTCAAAACGCCATCAAATGATAACACACCATTCAAAAAAACAAAATGCCATTAAAAACAAAACGCCAAAAATTAGTCATAAAACACGTTGGATATTACAGGAAGAGGAAACAACACAGTAACTGAATTTCAGTTATTAACATTTATTATAAGAAAATTCCCTCCAAAATTACGCGCCAAAAACATCATTATATAAACGAGGTAAAACATAGCTTCCATAATCACTTCAATCTATCCATTTCTGCAAAAAAAAAAAAAAAAAAAAAAAACATCTTTAACCAAAAACGCTAACTTAACCAAAACGCCAAAAATGACAACAATTGTTTCGTGGAGATACACTCTGGCAATCAGGCGATTCGTACTCCGTTTGACAACAGAAGGAAGGTGTATGTTAAGACGGTCAGGGCAATTCTGAAGATGGAAGAAGACATACAGAGGGGAATCTTATCCCTTGACATCGCTCTAGACAACGAATGCCATGAAACACATATGCTTATGAAAGCATTAACAAGGAAATTTGGACCAAGCAAAGCAGATGTGAAGCCGGACACTGTCATGACATCATGGCGTTTTGATGATGAAACAGACATGGTGACCGTTACATACGACAGCGGAGAGCAGGAAGTCTACTGGCTAGAAAACATCATGACAAAGCAGCGTCTTGGTTTCATGGAAGAATTGCATAACGCCACTTGTACCAACACATAAATAGACTCAAAATTAGAGTTAATGCAAGACATGTTCAAGTGGAGGCTTCAGAATCTTCATGAACAAGAAGCTGATGAAGGTGAAGGTGATGACATGGATGAAGATCCAGATGAAGACTCCGAGGAGGAAAAAGATGACGCAAGTGATAGATACTTTTCGATTAAAGTACCTTCTAATGAAGGCTTTTAATTTTTTCCTCTTTTTTTTCTTCTGTGTAATCTTCTTTTTTTAAGATAATTAAATGATATATTTATCTCTTTATTAGCAAAACGCCAAAAAAAATACTAAAAATGGTTATTCCTTACAAAACGCCAAAAATAACAAAAAATATTTTTCCTGCTTAATATTTTATTTACTCCGTTATTGTATTTTGTCATCTTGGTCTGCATAACGCCATTTAAAAAAACGCCAAACTTAGAAGATGTGACGTCTATCACCTATAAAACTGATAAAAAACTGATCAACACAGTAAATACAAAAACAGTAACTGAAAAGACAGTTACTTTATTACTATCATTTATTACAATAAAAAAGTCCCGCCTAAACTACGCGCCAAAAAACTCCTGTAAGAGAGGGGCCTATACACAATGAAATTGATCACACCCAGAAAACACAAACGCCGTATCCTCTAGAAACCACTCACTTTAAAACGCCAAAAAATGTTAGTTAAAAAACCACAGATGACAAAGCTTTCACTGAATGGATTCTTCTTCTGAGAGGGTTATCTCAATAATATTTTGCTGAATGAGATGGACAAATATTCAAGAAAAAGAGACTGATGACAGTGATATGCCATCATGTGAGCTTTGTTCTTGATGAATATAAGCATGGAAAAAAGGGATCAACACAAGGGTAAAATGCTATTTTGGACTCCATTATTACAAATAGCATCAAGCAAGAGTTGATCTTTAATAACATGCCACCAAACAAGAATATCACACCAAAAAACAGGATGCCACTAAGCAGCTTCGTCTAAAAAAGACGGGGTTTATGTAGGAAAGTTGGCATCTAGCTAAGGTATTCAAAAGGTTTAACACGCCAAAACAAATTCAAGAAGAAGGAACGAATGACAGTGAAGATTCGGAAGAGAAATTAGATTACTATTTTTATTTTTTTTTCATTTTATATTGTTTTGTTATCAAGTTATCTGTTGTTTTGTTATCTAATTCTCTACAAATAAAATACATTATTATATAAAACGCCAAAACTACAAACACCAAAACGCTAGTAGTGTGAAAACTGTGAGAACGGGTGCTGGCAAAGCAACTAGTCAAATGTATTAAACGCCAAAAAATTCATTAAACGCCAAAAAAAAAAACATTTGGTCTTATTGTTAACTTATGAAAATATTAATGACTCGTAGTGAATATTATCCAAAACGCCACAAACGCCAAAAAATTGACCAAAAAACGCTATAACGCTAAAAATTATCTATGTGACACAAAAAAATTAATTCAACGCCAAAAAGTTTAATAAATACAATTAACGCCAAAAAAATCATAGGCGCTAGAAAATGTTATAGCGCGTTAGGAAAATAAAAGAAGATTTAAAAGACAAAAAAACCCCTCGGATCCTGATCATGTCCCGCGCCACGTGTTAGGCCAGGATGCGTTCTCACCGTTCTCACACTTTTGAGCGTTTTCTCCTGATCCCGTTCCTATATATATATGTAGGGTCGGGATTTAGAGAAAACGGTGGAAAGTGTGAGAACGGTGAGAACGCTTATGGATCGTCCGATCAAAACAGTCTATGGACTAGATTGGCGCGGTGGCATTTTCGTAAATAACATCAATTTTATTACGTGGACGCGCTTCATTAAGAGTAAAAGCGTCTTTTGACTACTCTAAACAAAACGTCATCTCATGAAAATAAAACGCCAAAACAAAATCACACACCATTCTAACTAAAAACGCCATTAGATATAAAACACCAAACTTAATTATAGTAAAATCCCGCCTAAAAAAGCCGCCAAAAAAAATCCTATATATACAACAACTCAGACCTTCAATTAAAAACACACAACAAAACCCCCAAACGCCATACTTAATATATACCATTCGTCTGATAAACGCCAGAAAACCCAAACATCAAATATATTGTTGTCAATAAACTGTAGCTGTATGGGGTGGACAACATTGTCAGTTATCTTTCTTAACTGAGGATTAATAATGTTATCCATCACCATACAACAACACTTAATTGATTTTAGCATGATCAAATTTACAGTTTTAAGATGGTGTATTTTGTGGCATTCTTTTTCTCGGTAAAATGCCAAAAAAGATAGCATTTTGGCTGAAGGGTGTAAACTCAATAACATTTTCCTGCATGAGATGGACAAAAATTATAGAAAAATAGGCTGATTTCAGACTTTGTGTTTCCAAACGGCGACAAAAAAACTACTTCAAAAAACAAAAATAAAAAAAAATCATACGAAATTCGAAACAGCCAGTGAAGATGCTTCAAAAAAAGAAAGAGACTGGTGACAGTGAAGATTTGGAAGATCAATATTTATTTTGTTTATTTTTCTCTTTCAGTTGATTGTTACATAATAACAACGTCATATTTAATAAAAACGCCAAAAAGCCAAATGTCTTACACCTTTGGCGTTTATCAAACCATCATAAAATTACTTTGGAAAAAGTATTATAAAAAACCAAAAAAAAAATAGAATAATAAAATAAATAAAAAACAAACTTGAAAATGTAACTAGAAACAGTAACTGCAAATCGATAATACTGAAGATAGTGAAAATTTATTATATTAGAATCTAAAACGCCAAAATTGAAAGATGGGACGTGTTACAGACTTCAGAGATAAAGCTTGTGAAAAACAATAACTACAAACAGTAACTGAAAAGACTAATACTTTATTATAATAACGCACTGCCTAACTTAGCCGCCAAAAAGAGATCCTATAAAATGATACACCTACCGTCTCAGCAACTTCCATTTGATCAAACCAAAAAAAAAACAAACGCCAATACTACTAAATACCACTCACTATAAAACACCAAAAAAAATCAAAGATGGCTAATATGCTTTCTTGGATATTCAGTATTGTTATTCGTGAAGTTTCACTGAATGAATTGTTAGCGGAGTCGAGTAACTCAGTAAGATTTTGCTGCATGAGATGGACAAAAATTCAAGAAAAAGATGCTGATGCCAGTCATATGGCATTTTGTATTTTTTTTTTTTTTTGTTCTTGAAGAAGGCTTGGATGAGGAGAAGAGATAAATGACACTGAAGAGTGAGATGATTATAAAGATGAAGATCAACATGAAGAAAAAGCGAAAAACCCACCCACACGTCATAGATCTATGTCCCCAAACAACCACAAAAAAAGCCACTTCAACAGACGAGCAGACAAAAAAATCAAACTGATGGGTTTGTTAAGTTTTACATAAAACGTCATATTTTTTGTGACAGTTCTTGTACTATTAAAGAACAGAGAGACTGATGACAGTGAAGATTGTGAAGAGAGATCCGATTAAGATCTTTAATTTAATTTCTTCGCTTGTATTTTTTTTACTGTAGCTGAAATATAATATAACAATTGTGAAACACCAAGATACCACAAACGCCAAAATGTTTATAAAAAATAATAGAACAATGCGCCATCTTTTTAAAACGCCTTGAAAACGCCATTCAGATAGATTTCCTGACCACCATGGGTTCCAATGGCATACGATTTGAATAAACGCCATAAACGCCAAAATGTTAATACGATGAAACCATTAAACGCCATTAATTATTGAATTTGGTTAACGCCAAAAATCTTAAACCCCAAAAATTAAAACAATATTCGAAAAAGCGGAACTGTAAAAGCATAAGATAAAAGGACAAAAAAAGCCCCTCTGCCCTTCTCTATGCCGCGTGACACGTGTTGGGCTAGGATGCGTTCTCACCGTTCTCACACTTTTGAGCGTTTCTCCTGATCCCACATATATATATATATATATATATATATAGGCTAATTATAAGGAGAAAACCCACTCCAGTTGACTAAACCCTGAAAACTCACACATGTGGCTAGGATTCAGCCACATCACATCTCCCACATTAATAAGCGAGGGGTATATACGTCATTTTGCATGATGACAGAAAATGTAACAGCCACATCACATCTCCCACATTAATAAGCACTCTCTCTCTTCCTTTTTAACATAAATTGACGTGCATCTCTCTTCCTTTTGAAAGATCTCATGTTCTTCTTCATCTATCTTCTCTTACACACTTTTCCCTCTTTCTCTCCCTCTCCCTTTATATCTAATTCATATTCAGATCTTGAAGATCTTCATGTTCTTCTTCATCTATCATCTAATTCATATTCAGATCTTGAAGATCTTCATCCAGATCTAAAAGTGATCTGAATCCAAAAGATGATCCAGTTCAAAAGATCATCATCCAGGTGCTCCAGATCTAGAAGATCATCATCCAGATGTTCGATTTTTGAACATGATATTCCAAATCTAGAAGATCCTCCTCCAAATCCGGTTGAAGATGATGTGAAGACGGTTCGATGTTGAAGATGACCCCAAAGATGTTCGATGTTTAAACATGATGTTCCAGATCTAGAAGATCCTCCAGGTCCGTAAGTATGTTTGTTTTCAGTTTTTTTTTTCAGATTTGTAATTTTTTTTTGCATTTTGTAGTTCTTCATTTTTTTGTATTTTGTAGATCTGCAACTTTTTTCTGGATATGTTGTTGTTTTTTTGTTTAAGAAGATGAATGTTTTTAATTTCTTGATTTATCATTTTTTTTTTGTATTTTGTAAATCTGCAACTTTGTTTTTTGTTCAAGAAGATGAATGTTTTTAATTTGTTTTTTGTTGTGGTTTGTGGATCTGCTATTTTTTTTGTTCAAGAAGATGGAGGTTTTTAAGTTCTTGTTTTATGGGTTTGTTTTTTTATTATTGATTGCATCAATTTTCTGTGTAAAATTTGTTTCAGATCTTGTTCAAGAAGGTGAATAAGTATGGTTTTTACATTTTTGTTTGCAAATCTACACTTTTTTAGTCTGCATTTTTGTTGTGTTTTGTGGATCTGCAATTTTTGATTATTAAAAAAATGCATGTTACATTTTTTCGTGTTACATAAATAATGCACGTTACTGAAAATAAAGTGTGTTGTTACACTTTTTAGACTGTTGTTTTTATTATTGATTGCATCAATTTTTTTCTGTGTAAAATTTCTTTCAGATCTTGTTCAAGAAGGTGAATAAGTATGTTTTTTTTCAGCTTTGTTTGCAAATCTACACTTTGAAGATGATGTTTCAGATGTTGAAGATGATGTTTCAGATGTTGAAGATGATTCAAAAGATGTTTGATGTTGAACATAGTTACGAAATGTAACAATCAAAGAAAAAAATGAAATTTTACATTTTTTTCGTGTTACATAAATAATGCACGTTACTGAAAATAAAGTGTGTTGTTACATTTTTCCCAGATTATTGTAAAAACAAAGTGACTGTTACAGAAACAAAGTGTGTTGTTACATTTTTTTTTTTTTTGTGTTAGAAATTTGTAACAATCAATCAAAACAAAAATGCCTGTTACATTTTTTTGTGTTACAGAAATAATGTCCATTAATTAAATATTACGTTTCTGTGTAATATTTTATGTTATAGAAATAAAGTGTGTTATTACAAATGTGGCATAAATTGATAATTAAAAAATGTATGGTACATTTTTTATGTAATAAAATACAGATGTATATAAAAAAGAAACAAAAAAAAATCTGATTTATATAAAAATGAAAAAAACAGAATTACATCAAAAGAAATAAAAATCTGACACATGGAAGTAGACTTTTCCCACTTTACCCTTCAAGTACATCATATATATTTAAATATTGAGAGAAATGGAGAAAAAGCAACCCATATCCCAAAATTAATCTAAGCCATCCATGCATCATAATCAATGGTTGTGAATGGGTTTTCAGGGTTTAGTCAACTGGAGCGGGTTTTCGATTTATCCTTCCCCTATATATATATATATATATATATATATATATATATATATATATATATATATATATATATATATATATAGTGGAAAGTTCAAATGAGAAGAAATTTTTTAAGAAAAAAAAAGAATAAATTTTAACCAATAAGAATGCTTTATTTTACTTCATTTAATACAAGTATTTAATGTTACTATAAGGGTACATTGGTAAATCTACATAGGTCATTAACTTGTAGTCTTCCTCTTTAATAGCTAAGTACAATAAATTTTTTGTAACTTATCTTCAAAATATATATTTATAAAAAAAATAAAATAAAATAATTTAAAGTGTAGGATAAATTACGAGTTGTGTAGGATAAATTTCAACGTGTAGGATGAATTTCGAAATATGCATGACAACTTTTGATGTGTGTAGGAAAAAAAGTTAGTGTGCAGGATAATAGTCTTTATGACTAATTAGTTAGTCAAAAATGATAATAAATGAGATAACTGAAAAAATAATTTAATGTTTCACAAAATTACCCTTTGTTCTTTTTCTTCTCCATTAAATTTTCTTCTCAAATGAACCTTCCCCTATATATATATATATATATATATATATATATATATATATATATATATATATATATATATAT